>NC_135705.1:12005293-12340425 GCF_964276395.1 Gasterosteus aculeatus
TGTGGCAAACCTCTCATTTTCTCTGCATGCTCATTGGCTTTCATATTTCTCTGATTGACATGCACACAAAAAAGCCCTTTATACCTGACCCATTACAACTTCAGATGAGCCCGTTCGGGAAGCGTTAGGCCGTTCTTTGCGTGCTAATTCGGGTATGTGTGCGTATATTCGAGCATGTGAAATAAGGACAGAGAGCACTCGCAGCTGGTGGTGCTGTTCAAATAGCTTCATTGGACTGTGGCTACCTGAGCGCAGATAGTTCTATTGTCTGCACTCCGGCAAAATGTGCCTTTTAAGTTTTATAATCTAAGTGACAGCTTTGTCCCTCCTGAGGAGAGTGGATTTGATGACCTTGAGAGTAAGGAAATTAAATTACCAGAAAGTTAAACATAATCTATATGTGAGTACAACAGTGTCGGCAGCGTTTAACCACACATGATCCACTCTGAATAAAATAAGAATCATGAGTGACAGACTTTGGTGGCATCAGTATTTATTTCCAGGTGTTTGCTCTACATTATTTCCATGTATACCATGCATGCCTCCATTATGTTAAAAAAAAAAGAAGAAAGAAGAAAATGAAGTAAGCGCCTGGAACATCTTTGTTCTTCTACAGAGAATAAAAAAAAGTCACATTTCAAAATTTTCAGAGGAGTCCGTGACAGATGTTTTAATTAGTTTACCGTTATTCATTTATCAGTGTCTGGGCTTTTTCCTTAGCAAAGTAAAGAAATAATGTCTCTGGTGTGCAGCAGCACTGCAGTCCTTCTGACCTACTTTCCTTTTCTTTTTCCGCTCCCTGCTGCCATCTTCTTTCTTCAACAATGCTGGAATAAGTTTTCCATTGTCTTTTCTCTGTCTTTCACCAGGGAGGTGAAACTAAAGAAACATGAATATAACTGCACTTACCTCTGCTCTAACCAGAACGTTTCACTCAATATAAAACAACCTGTTTTGATAAGGCAAACCAACAAAGTGTAATAATACATTTCTAACATCTCTAGGGTTAAACTTTGTCTTCTTTTAGTATTAGTGATTTTTCTGTGAAAATCGCAGTATAATTTCTAACAGACACAATAATTCCATTTATTTTCAATACAATTTACAGGTAATTCAATGTCAATCTCTTGTTCTTTTGTGTTTATTATGGAAGTAAATCTGTGTCCATGATAGTCAGTCGTACACAGTGACGATTGTAGCTCCATTGACATTCTCAAGTATAACAGGGAGTCAAACAGTTACTTGGGATTGGAGGGAAAAAAATCTAAATAAATATTATCTACCTTCTAAAAAGTTAGAAATGAGAGAGCGAAATGTTGCATTAAGTACAACTTTACTCCCTCGACCCCCTCTTCCCTTCACCCCTCTCGCTCGTTTACTGTCAGTCTGTCAAAGCCTCTCTCCCCGAGCTTGTTGTCACCTATAACTAATTTCTCACCTCGCCTGTCTCCCTCGTCTTTGTATCATCTAATTCAGCAAAACTGGATCGAAACGTCTCTGCAGGAAGGCTCAGGATGTCAGATGGCATAAAACCCTTGTTCCACAAAAGCTAAACCCCCCCAACCCTTCAGGTTCAAAGCAACCAACGCACTTCACATGACGCAATAATTTTGCATTGACTGTTCCAATTCTCACTTGCATTCATCTGTTTTTATTCGGTGGGAGATAACATTCAGGGAGTGTGATTGTGAGTGTGCGTAAGAGTGTTTGCAGAGAGGTGGGAGTAGAGGAGGCAGCGTCCCATCAGAGTTTGGATTCTTAAATATGCCTCCCTTTCTTTTGTTAAATGTGATGCAATAGTGATGCAGGGCTGTCAGTTTGTGTGTGTGTGTGTGTGTGTGTGTGTGAGACAATGAATGAGTATTTTGGGAGTCAGTGCAGAACTGACTCTATGTTTAAAACAATTTTTCCAAGCTCCAAAATGATAGGGTCTATTGGGAAACCCCTCCCCTCTCAACTGCGCCATCTCTCAGTGTGTGTGTATGTATATGTGTGTGTGTGCGTGTTAATAACAGCATGTATGCCTGTGTGCATGCACATAGATGTGTTTTGCACGTGTGCATGTGTGTGTGAGTGGCAGGGCGGCTATCTGTGCCATCACACGTGTATGTGTGCGTTAATAGAGAATGCCCCACGCTGCCGCTGCCTTTGTTTGCCAAGGACATACATATGCATGAAGCCAGTGTGTTCGTGTGTATGTGTGTGCATGGGGGGGTTTACTAATTACTAGATTTCTATCATGAATATGTATGGCCGCATCCTTTATTATGGGATTGGCTTAAACACATCACACAGATGGACGAGTGGTAGAAGGGGGGCAGATGCCGTCAAAGAAAGGAAAGAAAGACATAAAGAAGGGAGGTTTTCTGCGGCCATAGTTTGGAATGTTCAACTTCCACTGTGTGTTCCAACAATCTCAGATACATAGCCATACAGAGTCCTCTTATTAGGGCTATGTTTTATTAACGACCAAAACAAATTAGAACTGTGATTAATTTTTCGCCTTGTGATTAATTTCACTCATGCCACATTATTATGCCACTCTTTCTCAAATGAACCCATCTGAGGTTAAAGTTGCTGTAGGACGGTTATGCCATCTTTGATATGATGGAACCCTTTGTGTATTGTCCCTTCTAACTAACAAAGAATTTTAATTTATTTTCATTAGGAAGTGTGTGGTAGAGGAAGAATGAAAGTGTTTTTCGAAATTCTGCATTCTGTCAATTAACCAAGCAAAGTAAAAAAAAATAATAATAATCCAGAAAATATACAGATAAAGTAACAGAGAATATACACCATCACTGGTCTTGCATTCCCAAGTTTACTGAAGCTGTAGCACATTATTGCAAAATATATTATTGTGCATTGCTTTATAGCATAATTATCACTTATAAATTTAAATGCTGTCCAAATTTGAATGCTATAGGTGGTAAAGCTAGAGCTAAATTAAAGTACGTTATATTTTTATACTATCTATTATCTTGGTCTCGGGATCAACAATGGAAGGAAATTAATGATAGTGAAATTACTCCTATCGCCTATTTGTGGTAATTCTGCTCCTAACAATATTTTTTTTATTGAGTGGTGAGATGTGGGTTATTTTTATATATTTATATTATAAAGGGTTATTTATCTTAACTGTTAAAGTAAAAACACAAGTAAATCATCTCACAATTGTACTTTTTTATTATTACTACTACGTACTAATTGTTGTTATTATTACTAACACTTGCAGGTTCAAGTGTGGACTGGTGGCTGGAATGGTGCATATTTGCCACTTTTCCTTTGAGCAAAGCAACAAATAATTGTTTGGGATGCCTGTCCGTGTACCATCTCTCCAATATCTCTCCAATAATAAATGTGTATTTGTTCACACATTGTTGTTTGTGCATGAGTGTGTATGTTGTGTGTTTAATGTGTAAAAATAACAACAAGTGGACATTTTTTATTTCCCATCTGGGATCATAAAACACGTCTTCTTCTTTCTCTTGAGTAAGTGTACTTTCCACTCAGAGATTGTCTTAGATAACACATCTCAAAGATGATATAGATAACACAGTCAGAGATATCATCTGTTTGGTGCAAACACAGTCTCACATACATTTATTACACATTGAAGTGTTTCCTGTCTGTGTGTAAAGCGTTTAAGCAACGGCCCACTTCATCTCCATCTCAATTGTTTTTGTTGCCTCCTCTCTCCTCGGCTCTTCCCCCTCTTTTCACACACAATGCACAAACGGTCCCAATTTAAACTTACACTCATGCGTTCTGACATGTATACAAAATACCAGCCATTAAGTATTTTTCTGGCTTGTATTGTTTTTCCACATGGACAAACTCAATTACAAGTGCTCTGTCCTTGTGAGGGGTGGATTGGGGAAAAAGAGAGAGCAGAGGAAGTGATAAGATACGTAAACACGGACGTGTAGCCAGAAGGTAACAGTAGGTGGGGGAGGTTACTTTGACTTACTGTCAATAATGCTTCAGTGCTGATATTCAGCATCTGTTTTTGTGCAGCAGGCCCAAACCGGAGGTAGACTAGGATCAAGTGACACCTATTATCTACCTTCATTGTGTCTTTTGGTCTCTTTTATTATTTCCAAAGACTTTTTACTTTTGCTCTACCCAAAATCCGAAAATCATACAATCAGAGGTAAAGGAAAGCTGCTATCTCCCGCTCCCTTCCCTCCCTGCCTCCCCAGTGCTATACCTCTGACAATAGTCTAGCAATCTGAACAGAGCGAGGGAAATAAAGCAGAAGGACAGGTTTTTAAAGAAGGGAGAATGTCAACTGTCAGTCTTGCTGCGACGTCGGAATCAGTGCAAGCCATCAAACTTCTCTACTGAGGAAGACAGAGAGAGAGAGAGAGAAAAAGGAAGCAGAAAAAGAAGGCCAAATGTGACTCTAAAAGAAGAGAAGGGGACTTAAAAGGATAGCATGACTGCATGCCAGCTAGAGGTTGGCCATCCTTAGTGTGTAGCGCTTCATTTGCAATTTTGTTCCAACGCTGCTCCCTGTATCTCTCCATGTCATGCAGGGCCTGATGTGACCCGTCTGAGTGTTTGACAGTACAATCTAATTTCTGCACGGTATGAAGGTGAGGTAGAGAGAGAGACAGAGAGAGAGAGAGAGAGGGAGAGAGGGAGAGAGGGCGGTGATCAGGGCCGTCAGTGTTTGTGAGCTTTAACACAGACATCACAAGTTCCCAAAGAGGGCACGGGGTGCAGCAGGGCATCGAGCTGGAGAGAACGAGAGGTTACAGAAGAGAGCAGAGGAGGGAGGAAGAGAGGCGTCCGTGTTTGAAGAGAGCTGTTGAGATAAATCAGTATGTTTATGTTCCGGAGGAACAAAGTGTTCCGTTGGCAGAAGAGCACTCAACTGTCCGTTTCCCCTCGGACTGCTTTTACCGGACCCCTTCGGGTTTGTGCGCGTGCATGTGTGTTTAAACGGCAGCGACGAGGCCAGTTCTTGTGCCATTTAAGTCTGTGTAGGTCAATATTTAGGCGTCCTGCCCTTGTGATGAGTATTATTAGATATTATTAATTAATAGATGGTTACCATAAAATATAGTAAAACAACCATAAATTACAAAGTCACTGAGTCACAGGGCTTTGTGGTGGCCCCAGTATTTATGCGTGCAAGTAAGTGAATGCATGTGCCAGAAATACAGAGCTGAACTTGATGCTTGTGTATTTATAAATATTTACTGTATGCACTGGAGGTTTGTGGATAGTCAAGGTGAAATTCAAGAGGTCCTTATGCTTTCTGTTTTGGTGCCAGGTGACTGTGTGTGTTATGTAAAACTTTTACAGCGTTCATGTAAAACTTATCTCTGAGGCTTTCTTTTAAGCATTGTTTACCAAGGACCGAGGACAGGGTAGCAAAACAAAATATAACAACATGTTCATTCATTCCGTGAAGGCAAAGCAACTTCCAAGGGCACCAAGCGCTGCCTTTGAAAGCTGGACCGCATGAGGAGAGAACAAGACTTGCTCCCTAATTTGAACATTATTGTGTGTAAGTGTCATTGTCCTAATTTACACTATTTTCATCCTTAAAAGCCTGTTTTCACCCACAGTCAGCAAAGGGTCAACAAGGCCCTTATTACACCCGAGGTGCTGAAAAAATGTCCCTGACTGCCGCCAGAGATGTTAACGGTGTCAACAATGTGGCAACTGATGACAAACACAAATAGACTGAATACTGCATTACTGTCACATAGACATATCAGAGGGTGTGACGCAGAGAATGAAGCAGGGCCAGACAGGCAGCAGTTGGAGCTGATGGCAAAACCTAATCCCCCCACCCGCCCCCCTCCAAGACTAACATGTGTGACACGGCCAAGTGGAACACCGCTGCAGAAATGCACGATATCAAGCAATGAGACAGATAGGAAACCCGCCTGTATGCATCCGCACCGTCGTATCCCGTCCGTTGTCCTCACATGCAGTTTTCTCTATCAGTGTCCAAACTGCCCAGAGCAGAGACGGAGAAGAGACGGAAAAGAGGCGTGCAGCGCGCGGTGGAAGGGGCTCGAGAGGGGAGAGTATGATAGCCATTCTGCTTTTATTATCTAGAATGTATCAACTTAATCACAGCTCCATTCTCCCCCAGTCCTCCCCTGGGCTCAGTGGGAGACACTGAAGGAAAATTGGAAAAGTAGCGCTGGGCTGGAGGTAGAGAAGAGCGGAGATGGACAGAGCGGGGCGGGCGGAGGGGAGGGGTACAAAGAGTAACTACCATAAAGAGAGGGGCCGAGAGACAAGAGAGAGGACGGAAGGGAAAGTGGGGAAGAAGATAAACCTGTTAATTTTTCATGGCCAGCCGGTCATAATCACAGCGTTCGCTGCCCTAGGAGCCTCCTGAGTTGGACAATTTGAGAGTGTGCATGTGTGTGTGTGTGTGTGTGTGTGTGTGTGTGTGGGCAGGAGGAAGAGATGGATCGGGCGTCATTACCAAGACTTGGTACCCCCCTTCAACACCCCCACCCCAAACCCCCACACTCCCCTGTGTCCCTGCCCAACTGCCCAAAGTTATAATAGTCCCTATCATCAAGACACATTATCCTCTGATAGGAGACTGCACCGTCTTAAGGCTATAAAAACTCTCAAAGTTCATTTACTTGCCATATGTGGCCTCAGATAGAACTAATGAACTAACGGGAAGGTTTCAGAGCAATCACAAAGCAACCCGGATAAAGTTTTGTTAAAGTCACCAATTTAGAAATTATTTGACCATATGCACAAAGTGTGAATGAGAGCCAGCGGATACAGAATCGGGCCGTCGAAACTGAAGAGAGACGGCTCGAAAGTCGATGCATTCAAAAGTACGATTCTCTTATCCCCTCTTCTGCTAATTGGATTGTGGTTGTGAATAAACCTAAACCACAAAGAACTCACAACCTACAGCACAGTGTCTGTCTGTGTGTGTGTGTGTGTGTGTGTGTGTGAGATGAAAGATATGCCCTTTAGAGCGGTCCAGCGTCAGTGATATGAAATACCTGGCACTGTATATACAACGCTGTTCTAGAACATGAGCTCAGTCCAGTACACACACACACACACACCCGAGCAGGTTAATAATGACCATAATCACCCATCCTCAATACACACACAGACACACACACACAAACACAGTTTGGCAGCACATGGCCATGTAAGGGGAAAACCACAGTGTGTGTTTACACTAAAACACTGCTTGTCTGAGTGGCTTTAGAGTCCAGGCCGAGCGGGCAGCCTTTTTAACAAGCCTTTAAAAAAAATACCCCCCAAAAAATGGAAAACACACATACACAGACTCACAGCCTTCTTTTCTTCTTCTTCGCCTTCAACTCATACCTCCTCCTGGAAATGTTCTTGTTTATCGGATCACGTTGAATCCATGATATCCACGGTAATCCATGTATTCTTTGGCTCATAAGTATAAATCATCTCCTTTATGTTGCACCCAAGTAAGAAAGGTGGGAGAGCGTGTGGAGTGTTTGTCAGTGACAGTTGGTCCAGTTTGCTGACTTTCTGCTTCATAGCGTGTGTCTTCATTACAACCACTTGCTTCTTTTTCATCCGCTGGGGGGAGTGTGTGTATATGCATGCTTGTGTGTTTGTGTGTGTGTGTGTGTGTGTGTGTGTGTGTGTGTGTGTGTGTGTATGCAGGTCAGAAAGGCAGCATTTGTTCTGTGAAGGCCTATAAACATCTGCGATCCCTTTTAAGGGATTGTTTAGATTAACGGAACAGGAAAATAAACGTTCTCAAGGAGGCCAGGCTCCGCTACCAGTACAAAATGTGTGTGTGTATGTGTGTCAGAGTGTGTGTGTGGGTAGGTGTGTATTTGTGGGAGTTGTGCTTAAAATGACAGGTCCTTTTTTTCAAGCTCTTTTGGTGATCAGATGGCTGTTTCTACGTGAACCCTTCATGACCTCTTTTCTTTTTCTTCTATTTCATATTGTGTCCTCCTTTCTCTTAATCTTCCTGCAACCTCAACACCCTATAACTCACAGCATCTCACACTTTTCCTCTTTTTTTCCTCTCACCCCCCCGTTAATACCCACGATAACTCCCTCTCCTGAGCAGCAGAAACTTCTCCCCGTCTCCTCTCTTTTTCATAACACTCCTCGGTGTGCCAAGGAGTTGTTGTGTCTGGGTTGCAAGCAACATGTGGAATATATCAAATCCCTCTCTGCCTCGATGTCATACTTGCCCTCTCACTTGTTCACACGCACACACACACACACACACACACACACACACACAGATGTAGTAGCGTAGCAGTGGTCTCCTTGAGAACGTCCAGCGTTAGGAAGTGGGGTGTCCGTGTAGCTGTGATTTAGGTCAGAGGGAAGGCTTCTCTGCTCTATGTTTATTTGAAGCGGGAGCCATTACTGCTGTCTCTGAGCCGTATTTATACACAGACACAGAACAGACGCACGCTGATACAACCGAACTGTGCGCCTGTCTGTTTCTGTCTGTGCATAGTTGTGTGCGAGTTAGAAGGAAAGGGCATGCGTATTATGTGACTCGGGAGGGAGATATGTCTGTGTACAATGCCCAGTAAAAATAAACTGCAATGATTTGTGGTCTGGGGCTAATAGAAGAAAGGCCAGGACTTTTAGCAGGACCAGTGGTGGGCCTCGATGCAGCAACATTACTGCAGGGATCCTGGCTTCACTCCAGTCTAGTCCCAACACTTGATTCACCTAAAGAGAGACATCTAATCACTGAACGGAGGTAAAATAAGCAAGCAAGTCCATCTGCTGTGTGAAGTATGAGTTAAGAGTTTGAAGCATGAGTATTGTGTGTGTGTGTGTGTGTGTGTGTGTGTGTGCGCCTGTGTGTCTGTGTTTGCATGTGCACGATGATTGTGTGCCTTCAGCCCGGCAGTGTAGAATCTGCGTGGTGTAAACTAGTCCCATGGCGTCTATTGCCTGTCTGCCATTACTGCCGGGTTGCCACAGCTTGTAAAAGCCTCGTTAACACAAAGACCTGCTCACATGTTAATTGGCTAATTGACTTATTCATTTTTGCATAAAGGCGTGCACAGGGAGAAAGGCTAGCTAATTGAAACTGAATATAGGTTTAATTACGTGAAGAACTTGGCGGTTTGAAGGTGGGAGGCCCATTTATGTTGCTCTTTTTTACAGTGTTTGTCCTTTTTGTTTTCTGTATCCCTCTTAATATCTCCTCACTCCAATCTTCACATATCATCTGTCACCTCTGTGCGTTAACTGTTCTTTTATAAACTAATAGACCTTGCTGCACAGAGGGTGATTTACCCAAAACTGTGTTTGCTGTGAGTGTGTGTGTGTGTGAGAGAGATTGAGAGAGACAGAGACAGATGTTAAAGTGAGTATCTGATCCCCCCCCAAAAAATAAGGCTGCAACTATAGATGCTTTTTTACTTTCATAAACACTCCTAGTGCATTGTCCGGGATCCTCTTTCCCTATGTTTCTGAGAAATAATTTAGGCATGAATGCCAAGCTTTTATAGGAAATCGCGTCCTGCAGCTAACATCTGGAGACATCTGTTGCAGTGAGGCATCGGTGTGATCATGCATCCGCATCAATAGTAATCTAAGTCCAATTATTGAACAATATGTAAAACTGACACACACATCGGGACGGGGACCGAGGAATGTACGAGTGAACGAATGTCTGTTAATTCAATTCCAACCCACCGCTCACTAAAACACCACCACAAATTAAATCGGCCATGGGAGCAGACGGCTAACAAAGGAAATTAACAATGATGCTTCCTCTGTATTAGGGCATATGGATTCGCTGCATGTTTGCTGCGTGTGCGCAGCAGCAGCCTCACGCCTCTGTACGTAGAGTGAGGGAGAAAAAAGCCAGTTTTAATCAAGAAATCCATTCCACTTTCCTAACCTCTCTTCGCTTCTTGCTCCCCTCCCTTCATGGCAGGCTTCTGTGGAAACAGAAGTGCTAAATTACCCTGAAGCAGTCAGACAAAAACATCTTGTTGGGTTCTAAATTGCTTTGCATGCATGTTAATTGGACAGAAATCCCTGCAGTGTATTTGGGTTTTTGCGCAAGCCTTTGTGTGTAACTGTGTGTCTCTGTACTGTAACTGTGTATATACAATGTGCGTGCATGTGTCTGTGAAGTGTGGGTGTGTTGGGAAGGACCGGTGAGCTATTATAGCTGCCATGGCTCGCAGAGATTTGGAGGTTATCTGTTTTTGTTGGTTAATTGTGAAGCTGATAGTATCGAGGGTCTGGGCCAATTCAAGTGGGCTTTCAGCCAAATTACCTCAGTAATCGTCTGTGTTCAAGTCCCTGGATGCTCTCACCAAGACACAGCTCGGGAAGCCCTGAAGTTCAATGGAGGGGCAGATCTGACCCCAGCTTTAGACAGCTTACACTATAATTGAAATTATATTTTTTTCATGTCTTTATTGGATTGCTGACAAGATTTCCCCCAAAATTCCATTTGTGGTCAACTTATCCTGTTTATTTTTAATTAATGCGGGCAGCTAATGAACTCGAAGGGGATCTTAACCAAATGATCAGAATTTCCTCCACCCCCCCCCACCCCACCCCCACTGTTATCTTTGAAGAAGTAGGCTTTGGAATTGGAGCATGAAATTGTTTGAAAGTAGGAAAGGAATTCACTGGGATGGAGTGCACAAACACTGACGCCAACACAAGCAGAGGGGACATTGGATTTGTAAATCGTGTTTTCATTCACTATGACCAGAAATTTCATTGACTATGACTGAAAATAATTTGAAACTGTAACTAGCTTATTGTGGCCCAGACATGAAGGACTAATAAAGTACACATACTGTTATCAGAATTCTTTTTAAAAATATGTTGATTCAATTAATTTTAAAGTGGAGCACACTGCATTCAGGCAGTTTGGTGGTGCCGTCTGTTGATGTCTTCCTTCCCCTATCTGTCTTCCCTCCCTCTCTTTCTTTCTCTCTCTCTAGGAGATAAATCACAGCTCTGCTGTCCTTGTCAAACTAGAAAGTATTCCACTCGCTGAATGGGTGAATAAATTAATAGAATATGGTTGATGTCTTGAAGCTGTGTATTTTTTTAAATAGGACATTCTTCAAATTCTTCAGAAAGGCCTCAAATGATCCTTATCTTGGCTGTTATTATTCACGAAAGATTGAACATTCAGACATTTCAGATAAAGATGTTTTCAGAATAAAAAAAGCGATAAAGTATGACCTTGACGATGACCCCTTTGACTTTTTCTTGTCTCTGTCTCTCTCTGTCTCACAATTAGTGCAAACTGTGGTTAAGCATTACATCTGAATGGGAACCTTCTAACCTGCTAAGAACTAGCCATATCTGTGTGTGAGTGTCTGCTCTTGTTTGTGTGTGAGGGTGCGTGAGGGAGAAAGAGACAGTGTGAGACCATAAGACAAGAAACAGTGGTATCAAAAAAGTCACAACCTCCATTAATACCACCTCTTGACAGGAATTATACTTAGAGATACAATGTTTTGGAGTGCACAAGGTGGAATAAAAATCTGCACGTTAAGCTTTGGCCTGTTTGGGCCCCTGTGTGCTCGGCAGAATCCTTCACATGATCTTTTTATGCAAAGAAAAATATGTCGTCAACGTCTTCCTGGTGTGCTGTGCTGGACTGCAGGCCATGAATCCCCAGACAGTGACCTCATATCTCGCCCCGAAACACGCATATGAACCGCCACACAACACACACGTGTGCATGCATCTATCCCTTTTCAGTGTCTTTTTCTTTTCTGCTTTTTTCCCCCCTTTCATTTCGTCTTTGTTACTTCTGTTGAACTTCTGTTCCACATCTCAGCCTGCAAACTGCTTAGTGTTAGCGCTTGTGTGTGATGTAGGGAGACATGCACCCACACACAACTCCGTTTTGTAGACAAGGGAGACGAGACGTCACTGTTTCTGCCATTTCCCTTTGCAGCTGAAGGTTGTAAAAATATTCTTCTGAACACACAAACAAAATGCGCAAAAGAGACAAACAAACGCACACAGCGGTAAGAAGCGGTGAACATAAACACTTAACCCTGGAAAGATTCAATGATGGCGGATAAAAGAGTGATTTGTGTTCTGCTAAGGGGAAAATGAGTAATCCTATCATTCAGCGTGACATGCAACACAACACGCCGCATCAGTCACAGACACACAGACACACACACACACACACACTAAACACTGTCTATCAGGATGATTAAAGCATGCCTCCCCCACACAATAAACCGTTTGATTTTTCTCTTTTCCGTGTCATTCATTTTCTTTTTATGCTGCTGTAAACCTCCTCCGTTCTCTCTCTCTCTCTCTCTCTCTCTCTCTCTCTCTCTCCCCCGCCGGCATCGCTCCTGACACAACAGCACATATTTGTGTATTCATGTAAATGTCTCAACTAATCTCTATAAATGTATTTATGAGACTTAACACTTTTTGTACTGTAACACTATGCATGCTGAGCATTGGGTTTTACACAATCACGAAGACAAACGCATATACACACATGCCCGCATACAGGCTCTCACACACACACAAACACACACACATCTGCACTCAGCTCGTTGGGTGCATACCAATCTCTTGGTCTTTCTTCCTCCCTGCCGGGGCATTAATTCCTGCCCATATTTCCATCTGATTATGGTCCGGTTATACCCGCAACTAATTGAACATTAAATATAAAGAAAGTTAATGAAAATGTCCTTTATCCCCTCCAAACTAGGCCTGAGAACGCATCCATTAACACAAATTAATCTGGCCTGGTGCGTGTTGCAGGGACGAAGATATATGCAGAGTTTGCTTCTCTCCACTCCGACCCGAATTATGAGCCCTCTCTCCGAGCAGGACAGTTGAACAACAAAGATGCGTTGTTCTCCCCCCTTAGAGTATTCTGGTAAGCCATCCCCAGAGCTTCATTTCTGGCTAAAAACAATGTGACACTGATGCCTTGGCTCTTAGCTCAGAGATTTGTTGCCGTGGGGTTCTCTTCTTACTCCTGCTGGCCCATATAGGGACCACCAGCATCCTCACTTCACTGGTTTTTCAATTCATTTTATCTTGTATAGCCCAAAATCGCAAATTCCAAATTTGCCTCAGAGGGCTTTACAGTCTGTACACATGCAACATCCATTTGTGGCCACATTTGACAGAAAACCCAATGCATTGTGGGCATGAGTATAGTTTTATGTCATTATCTGATAAAATGCATGTGGAAACAAACTACAAATTACAGGCAGCCCATAAAGTCCATAAACTCAACTTGATTAATGTGTAATTTGGACTTTAGATGAGCAGTTCTTGCAAAAAACAATCGACGTCTGTCACTGCATATCACATCTGAGGTTCTGAAAAAAAAGAACATATCTTGCCAAGTTTGAATAACCCTTAGAATGTATTGGCAGCAAAACTGAATGTGTTATGAATTGAATTGTTTTCTAATGGGATTGTTAGTTTTACTCCTTCTGTTCTTTTCCTTTCACATGTGCTTCCTGTGCAAGTGAAGCTGACGACACCCACTGAGCGCGGCCAACAGACAGACTGATGCACAAGGAAAAAGGAGGAAACAATGAATGGATGAATGCTTTCATTCTGATGAAAGGAATAAAAGCTAAGGCATTTATTTTGTCCATTATCCCACTAAAAAGCCCTCTCCATTCCTGCCCCCCCCCCTCTTCTGGCTCCCCCAGGCCCGACATATTAGCATCTCTCCTGGACAACGAGGGGTTAACTAACCCGTTTAAGGGGAACCACAGAAAACAATACTTGCACCCCAAAAAGACAATGGCACTGCCTTCCTCCTCCGTATTTGTAATTTAACATCAAAAGGCTCCTCTCCCAGCGACCTCTGAGAGCCAGAGTCTCTTTAATGAAGCGCCCCACCCCCCTTAATCACATTCAAATTGGTTAGTGTTCAGAAAATAGAAATATGTATTAGATAGCAATAAATTTTCATCATTGGCTAAGCCTGCTTCTTAATTGTCCTGTCCCAAGGCTTGGGAATTTCATTGTTCGTTAGGTGCTTAAGTCCCCCATCTCATTCAGTCTCTCTGACATTACTGCTGAGGGCTCTAATGCCCAACTAATTTGAATGGGGATTTACATGATAGAGCAGGGAGCATTAAAATGTGGAGGGAAGGGAAAAAAGGAAAAAAGGAAAAGGGGGGAAACGGCTTCTTTCACTTCAAAAGTCACTTTGTTCAAAGTCAAATGACAGTGTTTAAAGATGCTCTATCTCTCTCTCCTCAGGATTTTGGACAGCGTGGCAAGTTTAATGGTTCGTTATCTTAGCCCTCTCTGTCATCCTCTCTCTCTCTCTCTCCATACCTTTTTTTTCTCTTTCTGCCGCCAACAATACGCTTTTGTTTAGTGGAGCCATACAATGTCAGAATATACATCGCTTTTGAGTGACTTTGAATTGCAAAGCACTTCTGTCACACTGTATTATTCCTTTGCCCGTATTTTTGTTTTACCGTGTGTCACTCAATTATATGCCATCAGATGTTTAGGAGGCCTATTGAATAGGCATGAACGTCCATATTTGTACCGTGTGTGTGTGTTAGATGTGGTTGTAATTTTAGGTTAGGCCTATCACAACTATTTTCTATCCATTCTGTAATATAACCCATTCTGACTGGTGTTATTGGCTAGCAGCTGAGCACTCGCTTGGAGAAAAAAAAGAAGCCTGGAATTGTTTTCTATTGGCTCTGGAGGTATTTTGGATCAGAGGTAGATTTTGTGTGCGCTAGTGTAAATCTGTTTGTGTTCTACCAAGTCTATTTGGGATCAATGTGAAATAGAAGCAGTGGCGATAAAGAGAATCAGATGTTTTGTGATGTGTGCTGTTGAACTCGGTCTGTGTGTCTTTCTGTGAGTGTGTCTGGCAATGTAGAAATAAATATGTTCATGAGGCGGACAGATTGCGTGAGGAGTTACACATTTTAACAGTGCAGCAGCTTGTGCATGCACGCGTCAATTTGATTACGAGCATCTGAATTCAATTTTTAGTGTGTTATTTTCATATCAATGAAGACAGTTTAAATTTTACACCTCCGCCCACCTGTTGTTATGTTACAAGATTCTCTCACTGCTTGTAGCTTCCAGCATTATGGCAAATGTCATTTGCGAAAAGCTTAATTGTGGGATATTGTCACAGCCTGCTGTACCACAGTTTTAATTATTGTTTGCTGCTTTGTTGTTCATTAACATCAACACTATCCACAACAATTCTCCTTAATGAATGTGTTTGGTTTGACCCAGGAGTCACCGGAGATGAGAGGTTGGAGAGGATCTGGACTAATGAGAGAGAGGGGTTGACCTTCGACGTAGAGTCAACCAAGGGCAAGGAGGGCATCATCATGCAAAACACACAATAACACACACGAATGTGGCTGGGCGGGTCCAAAAAGGAAGACAAATCATTCCTCATTATTTTCAGAAGAAGGAAGGAAAATTGCAGCAGAAAGGAGCCTCATTCTTTGGTGAGAGCCAGGGTGGGAGTTTTTGTCAGTGGGAAAAATATTTTCAATTTGAGTCATTCCACACTTAATGAGAACTGTGTCCAACCGACAGCTTTTAGCTTTAAAGCCAATACTCTGCCTGGCTGTACGTGTTTTAATCTTCAGCGCATAATCTAAAGATATTGAGCTTCATGTCTTGCTGTCCGTAGACAAAGATCAGAGCCAGAGAATGGAGGGATAACTTTGATAATCACCTGTATTGATCTGTGTGTGTTGGAGGAAGAACTGCTGGTTCCAGAGCAGCCGACCATGAATGGTCATTGATTCTATCATAAAGACCGTCTGTCTCCCGAGTCTACGGCTCTTTAGGTAATCACTGATGCTTGTTTTTTTCCCCTTATGGCATTCTGACAAGTCCATATCTCACACATGTGCTACACGTCTGTACGCTTCTCAAACTCATCGCAGCCCAACAGACCTGCACACCAAATCACAAACATTTCATTGGTCCAACACTGGATCTCGTCTGACATCTCACGTCTCATCCTCCCACTGACTCTCTTCTCCCAATCGTCCATCCCCAACCCTAACCCCAGAAACCTTCCCCCCCAAAGCATCATCGTCTACTCAGAGAGCAAGCAAACAGTCAGAGAGAGACGGGCGACAAACGAGGGAGCGCTCGCTAATCTGGCTTATGATGCTAGCGGGCTAATAGAGCCGTGTGCCCTGCTCAGATCGCCTCTGTAAATGATTAGCCCGGCTCAGGCTGAGCTCTATTAGCTGGCCTGCCATCACTGATAACTCCCGGCTCCCAACTTTACTGCAGTGATAAAGCCCGCATTAGAAACAATCAACAAACCTCCTCTGGACTCGTGTGTAGGTTGGAGTGGCAATTGCGTTTTATACAAAGCATGACTGAGAACTGGATGAGGACGCTCTCCCACGATGGCGTCTTCAGATAGCTGACACTAGTTGAATGAAGAACAAAAGGAAGGTGAGGGACTCTAAGACTGTTATCCGAGGGCCCAAATGGAAAGAATAGTACATTAACATGTCTGATTTATCCGTATTATAAGAGCTCAATGGTGACTATTTCCTTATAGGCCCGGACTCAGATCAAACCAAATTCACATCACCGGTGCTATTAAAATTTGGTCTTAAAACTATAAGAACACAGATTAATAATTGTTCAGTATTTGTGGCCACATTTAAAACCCTCCGGAGTGAAGGGCCTTCATTTTGAGCAGATACACACCAAAAACCAACTGCTGACGCCTGCTCTTCAACCTTGGAAAAATACACACACACACACACACACACACACACACACATAGTAGCACACACTTCTCAATCCTTTCCTGCTGACGGTATATATTCTGCAAACAGAAAAAAAAAATATATATATATATTTCTTTTTCTGTTTGCAGAAAAGTGGGTGATACACTGTGCCAACCCCCCAAAAATTGTTTAAGGAACACACACAGGCTTCCACAAATAATGTACTCAGCCCCCCCCCCCCACACACACACACACACACCAGGCCCTCGCACAAGATGCACGCACACAAAGACACAGACAAATAAGACCTTGGCGAAATAGCTGGTGGTTTTTTTGCTATGGTCATGATTTCCTTCAGGGCTGTGAAAACACTCTGCATATGGAGTCCATCTCCTCTATGGCTTAGCACTGAAACGAACACACACAAACACCACATCAATACATGCACGCTCACACAAAGAATAATATTCTTTTCCCTGCACTTTGGGCCCGCTACTGCAGGGCCGTGGTTCCTGGCTTGGTACAGAAAAGAAAGGTAGAAGGACAAGCAATGCATCTGGAAATAGGATAAATATGCATGTTAACATGGCAGGGGTTCATATCCTGAGCAGAAATTGTCTTGTTTGAGTAAGGGGCCCATAGATGTGGGACTGATATTTGTTTGTAGTGTAGGTGAGAATAGACATTTGTTAAAGTGAGTAAGCAGTGTAAAGTATTCTGGCGCAGCAGGAAAATCAATGGGAACGCTTGTGTTTTTTTCTCATCAGAGCAGCTGTCTATTGAGTTACGACAGCTCTTCTAACAGGTTATCAACTCAGGGCGTTGTGGTAGTGTGTGTTTCTGTGTGACTGTGCATTTATTAATTAACATCCTTATCGCAAAACAGGCACATAGGAACTGTGTGTCTCTCTCTTTCCTTTGACTGGGTCGGGTGTGGAGCTATTGACCAGTTGCCAGGGGATAGGATCTATTGATTGTGACTTATCCTTACGTTTATATTTGAACCCTGGGTTTAACCTCCATTGATCGACACACACCTCGCAGTCTACAAGGTGTTCAACTCTGCTTTTCACTAATGGGGCTAAGTGGTTACGCAACTCTACGTGTGTGTGTGTGTGTGTGTGTGTGTGTGTGTGTGTGTGTGTGTGTGTGTATGTGTGTGTGAGGGAGTATGTTTTCTGTGTAAGTGATTCAAAGCATTGCCCTCCCTGTTTAGCTTTTTTTTTGTACTGCCTGTAAAATTAGTTTTTTCATTGAAGGCATGTAAAGGGAGACCCTTATTGTTGTCATTTATTTGATGGATGTTGGTTTGTTACACATGCACAGCGGTGGCCTTTTTGTCACCACTCAAGGAGAACATGAACATCATGAGAAAAACAATCATTACCCAAACCAGTCGAGCGTTTTCCTATTGAGTCTTCTTCAGTGTGTCCCCGCCACGACGACATTGTAAGGTGCTGAAGGTCACCTGATTTAATGTGAATATTCTCCTTGCATATTTGGGCGGGTCAGAACATTGCATATTTAATAATTGTCTTAATAAGATGCTTGCTATTCAGTGACCAATACACACCAAGTTTACCTTGACACTCTCAAGATGTCAGCCTCCTACTTGACCTGCACCCACTTCTACACATATGCGGATAAGTAAAGTCAATTTTTTTAATTTTCTTTTTCACTCCAAATAGGTTACATTTTATGCTCACCTATTCCCTTATTGGTTGTGTTCCCGTGCATCATCCCGCTTCATTGTGCCATGGCCCTCACACCGACACGACAAATTAAGCTAAAAAAAAGTTCAAATAAGCAATTAAAATGTGTGAATGTAATAATAAAACTTTCAGATTTCAATTCATTAAATTATTGTATGTGCTTCATATACTGTATGGACATATATATATATATATATATATATATATATATATATATATATATATATATATATATATATATATATATATATTAACAATGGCCAGTCTCAATTATTCTTTGTCAGTCGAGTTTGATTATCACCTTTCAAAACATGAGGTGTTTAACAAATATACGTAATAGAAGCAAGACTTTTTACAAGTACAGTTACAACAATAAACTGTATGGTATCAGTGTACTGAAAGAGAAAACTTGATGGAAAATTAGATAATTATAATTAAATAGTGACAAGAGAGAGAAACAGACCGATCGTTTCTTGACGTCTCGTGCCATTGGGCATGTTTCATAGATTGTTTACATGCTGTGACCATGCAGCCAGTCTTCCAGTGATCAGTGTCAATTCCCCTTGATGGAATAAAGATGGCGCTGAGTGGGCCACCTGTTTGCCTACAGGACACCAGCATGACACAGATTGGTCCTGAGTCATGAAGGCACCTCTTGACTCTGCACCACAGTCTGCTCAGTTGTAATGCAAACTCTGTCAGTGCTAAGAATACTGTAGCGATGGGGACCACAGACATTTCCTATAATTCCCGCCTGCTGTCCAGCGCTGGACTGAGTAGGTCATGTTTGCAGGTTTATGTCAGAATGCACATCTTCCTTTTTGGTTATGTTTGTTTTTGTTACATTGTGTCTGTCGGGTCAGAACATTGTAGCGTATCTTGATATCCTCCGCTGGTTTATAGTTTTAAAGTGAGGGGGCTGTTACATTTCTCAACACCAGCTGCATTTTAAATGATTGAGCATCTGATATGTGTGTTGAATAAGGGCGGGTTAACACTTTAGACAGCTGCTGCCAGTTTTTCCTGCACAGCTTTCCCTAATATAATCAGGAAAATCTGAGTATATTTGTCTAGACAAACTGTAAAAGGACACTTCTTTCAGCCTCAAACAGCTTTTTCCATATTGCGTTTGATGAAAAATCAAACCTCTCATGTTATTGCAAACTAGAAAAATGCAGATATATCTGTGATAGGCTAAGGGGCAACATTGTCTGCTGTCCAATCCAAGTCAGTAAGACTCTAATACTTGTCTGGAGCTCAATATCAAATCTAAGTGTAAGTTAGTAAAATATCAAAAAGACAGTTTCTTTTTAATTATACCGTTACAGTTTCTGTCGATCAATATATGAACGTTTGAAAGTGAACACACACACACACACATACGTATTTACATATTTTTATACCTTCATATTTTCATCTGTGTATGCCCATCTCCCTCTCCCTCCCGCCTCCATTTGAAGGGTTGTAATGAGTCATCAGGGAGAGCTGATGTGAATTATTAATATTCAATCACGATGCTGTTCATGAATTAACCGAAGCTGCCGGAGGAGGAGGGGTGGACAGGAGAGAATGAAGGAGGTAGAGAGAAAGATGGCTAAGATTCAACTTGAAATAGATATGTACGTAGAAAAGATTTAAAGAAGCAGAGTATGGAACAAAAAGACAGGAAGTCTTTTAAAAGCCTTGCAGAGTGTTAGTAATAGGCATGAGCCATGGGGCACGTAAATTATGCAGGAACACGCTGTATTTCAATCTCTTCCCTGATGCACATTGTTTTTAATTCCATTCGCTCATTGAAGGAACTCTTCGTCTTCATGTTGAGTTAGTTTTTATGATGTTTTGTATATTTACACATTTCATTGCTATTTTACTTCATTCAAAGTACTTGTGATTTTCTGGAGTTTTGTTTATGTGTGATGGTTGATGAATAATGAACTCAAATATTTTTGTTAATAGCAATTATTTTTCTCTAAATCACACCATTGCTACTAATACCATAACATATTAGAAAGGTGTCCTCCCTAATTAAACTTTCCTTAAATGTTTAGTGTAACTTCCAGAAATCTTATTGTGATTTTTTTTTTTCTGAATTGTCTTTATTTAAAGTAGTAGTTGTAAACAGGCATTGCTCATTGTTATGTAACTGATGAGACATTTCTACGTCCCTTAGTGATCAGGCTTGACATGAATGCAGTGGTTTAGTGTAGCTCATAAGAACAAGATGTCATTCTAACTAGTTCCCGTCATGGTGTGCTCACTGCTTAAGGTTATTGATGTATTCACACTCTAGACTGTACATGTGTGCGCGCCCGATAGGAGGCCTGCGCTGCATTAAAGCAGCTGTCATTGAGGTTTGGTTTTGATGTGCCTCTGTGGTCCGCTGTCACTGCAGAGCTGGTTGAGTTTACAGGTTATAGGTTATCAGACATACAGAGACAACACACACACACACACACTTACACACACACTATGCCCGCACGCACACGGCTCTTTGTGCTTATAAACCTGACCACGCTTGACAGTTCTATCTGTGTGAGCAGACTCTCTGGCTCTGTCGCTATCATCGGCGCGTGCATTTGTGCAGTGTGACGTGAACGGTAGGATCACCGGCCACCATTCTACGTGCTGCTGCACGCTGTCCTGTGTTACAGCAAAAAGTAGAAGGGTGTAGTGTAACACTCTTTAGGTCTGTAACCAAACGTTGACAAGTCACCTAACTGATAAATTAGTTAAGGACTATTTGAGGGCAAAGATAGAATGAGATTGATAATCTTTTTGAGTGGCAGTATGAGGACACAGAAATGTATGTGAAACATGTTGTCTTGTTTAGTATAGGTCTTCCTTGTTCCACTTGACCTCTTCTACTCTGATGGATGTCCCGTTTACTTCCATTGTTAACCACTTCTGTGTCCGGATGGACGTATATCAAATGAATGATGCCTTTATGCTCAATTTCATTATTAATTTCCTGCCCCTATGATCTGTAAGAGATGCATAAAATCTCATCTGAAAATTATGCCAAATGGTGCAGACATTTACTCCCAATCATTGATTTTACTCTTAATTTATTGAGATTGAAAATTGACAGTACTGCCATATTGTGAGTGTGTGTTGTATATATATATATATATATATATATATATATATATATAGCTGCAGGGAAACTTTCTCTTCCTGTTGCATCATTTTATACCCCCGACAGCGTTTGACTTATGAAGTATCTTTGGAAACTTTCTACGCTTGACTTGAATATAAACTTGGCTTCCGTGGGTTTTATTAAATCTCGACTGCACAAGATGCATTTATAAACTGGATGGATCCAGTGACAGGCTTGTGGAGCTGAAGAAGTGAATATATTTCACGAGAGTGGTCCACGGTCTAGCCAAAGGTGCATTACCCGGTGGTTTGCTGTGTCTGGCACCCTCCACCTGGCCTGGGCAGGAATCAAACCCACAACTTACACAGCTCTTAGCCTGCTCCTAAGCTCAGCCCAACCAGCAGTAGGAGCTCCTGAAAGGATGCTGACCCACACATGGACAGACACACATATTGATTCACATCCACACCTAAGAATGACTTTCCTGACTACATTTACTCACTAAACCAAACCCTAAACTAACCTTTATCTTAACACTAAACTGAAACACTAACCCCAAATTAACAAGGAGTGGCAAAATAGCACTGTGAGGACATTTGATCCTTATAAGTAAAGAAAAATAAGCACAGTCGAATCATACGTGCACTCCGTTTCTCCCTTCTCTTTCTCATGCTTTTTTTCTCTCATTTCTTTCTAGTTATTTTTCCAACCAAATGTTTCAAGCGTATTTCCAAAATGTCTATGGACTACTGCTGTTTGGATATTCTCAAGAGGGTCTATGAAGGGCACATAATTAAAAGAGTACCAAAAGCTTTTCATTTCATTTCCACCTGATTTGACGTTCATGTTATTTTCATGAATTAATTTGTCTGTTCTACCAGATTTTTTGTTCCCATATTTTTTTCCCATCAGCCTTTTTTGTATTCTCTGTTTATGTATTGAGTATTGTTTCAACTGAACAAATTACAGACACTCAGTCACATCTCCCAGTTAAACAGGTGCGTCTAAACTTGTCTCTCTTTCCCTCTCCACTGAAGGCCTCTAAATATTCGGATAGAATCATGATTGATGTGTATATAGGAGTTTTATGAAACTGTGATGGAAGAGCATCAGCTGTTGGGCTTTCTGTGGGTGGCGTGTCTTAATAGACGTAGGGTAAAATCTGGTTTTAACTGAATATTCCTGCGTGTCTACAGGCCTGTGGACAGTCGGTGAGCAAATGTGACAAAGGGTGTGCATGAATCTGTACGTGTGTCAGTGTGTGGGATGGGCCAAAGGTAGAATGGTAGTATGCAGTCTAAATGAGGGTTTTGTTCAGTTTGCTCCAGATGTTGAGACTATGAGTTTTATTTTTACATTCTTGGCCTACGGCCCATATATATTTTGGATAGGGCGAGGAGTATATAATATCAGTGGAAAATGCTGCGGTCTGGTACCTTTTAAATAACATTTCCTCCTTTTTCTGCTGCTGTCCTGTTTTTCTTTCCATGTTGTCTTTTATTCGGGAATGAGCTTTGAAAGGTGATGTTTAGAAAAGCGTTGAAATGAAACTGGCTGCGAGGTCCAGGGAATCACTGGAGACCCCTACACGAACGCACACTAACACATTCATGCAGAACGCACCGAAACCATGCACACAAGCTGCTGGTACTAAACTCAAGGGGTGCATGAAGAGGAAGAAGTATGGTCTTAAATGGGAAGGTCAGTCGTAGCAAACCTGCGTCTTGGGGTGGCCCTGCTTTGCCTGTGGGGGGAAATATTAGTAAGACATATAGTCCTACTAATATTTGCTTCCCTCAATTTGGCAAGTGGAAGAAATTATACCAAAGGTGCTTAGGGGCCCACATTTTGGAGTTTCCTTTCCTCCATTTCTGATTATTTTAGAACACATATGGGCCGAGGCGGGCTAAAATATGCACCAGGGCAGGTAATGGAGTTGTAATGCGGGGGTCGGACCGAGGGAAATATAACCTCAGGGATTACACGTTTTCTCTTTCTGTCTGTCTGTGTGTGTCGCTCTTTCTCACTCTCTCTCACTCGCTCTGTCTTGTGGGGGGTCTACTGAAAAGCCACACTTTCCAGTCAGAAACCAACTGGAGATTGCTCGCATCGATCCTCCTTCTGTCATCAGTAATTCTACACGTGTACGCCCTACAATATGTACACTATGTGAGGACTTTTCGGTCTAGCATGATTTGTCGGTATGTGATCTAAAGCGAAGAACATATACTAGCTTCTGTGAATTCTCAAGTGAAGACATGTGTTTAATTGAATGGATAAAGCACAGAAGGACGGTCAAGGTCTGTTAGCCTGATGGGGGCTGTCTTAGCTTGGGCAACTCCTTCATCCAGGGTCCATCAAAATTGTGCAGTGGTTAAGCAATGGCCACCCGCTAAAGGAGAAGAGTGTATTGAACAGAGAAGAAGAGCAACTCTCAGCTTTCACGGTGGGGAGGGGGTGAATGAGTGTTGTGAATGAGCCCGGTGCTGCTGCACTCCTCGTCTGCCAGAGAGGGTGGGAGGGTGGCGGAGCAAAGGTCAAAGAAGAGGGGTGGAAGTAATGAAGGATGAGGGAGTGAGAGAGACACAGCATCTGGATTCAGAACTGTTTCCCAGCCAAGTTACATTTGTTTAGTCTGAAAGACAAGAGTGTCGGGGAGCAGAGGGGACAGCAAATATGTAAGGGTATAAAAGCAGTTAAATAACAGGGGAAAGAAGTGGAGATCAGGTGCGACTGTGTTTGCGTGTGTGTGTGTGTGTGTGTGTGTGTGTGTGTGTGTGTGTGTGTGCGCCTGCATAACAAATGTGTTTGGAGGGTTGTTTTCATCTTGCCCTGGTGGTCTGGTATTATCAGTTATGACACTATTTTAATTTCCTATGGCTAAGATCTGGAGATATAGTGATCACCTCTTGACACAGCTTTAAATAGTATCCACCATATGACACGCAGGTTGGAGGCAATTACAAAAAGTAATTCCCCATTTACAACCGTTATTCGATAAGCCCATTTGGATGTTAAGAACAGAGATGATATAGGCGGATAGCGTGGGTACTATTGTTTGGAATTAAGTTTCCAAAATGGAAAACGCTTTTGTTAATCAACAATGTCTGACTGCTGCTCATCAATATAATTAACATAAGTGTACTGCGACTCTGTATCTACACTGGTTAACCTGATGTATATTTTCAGGACCAATAGGAACAATCTCTTTAACAAAAGCATTGATTAAATAGATACAAATCCTTGAGTGTGTGTGTGTGTGTGTGTGTGTGTGTGTGTGTGTGTGTGTGTGTGTGTGTGTGTGTGTGTGTCTCACCTCTCTCCTCCCCCTTCTCACCAGATTCAGGCCTCAGGGGAGGTCAGCTCTTCTTGACCTCTGCGTTCCACAGCAAGGCCACACATACATACCCCCACATACCCACAGCCACACCCACACACACTCACACACAGACAGACACACACATGGACTCAAACACTCAAGCTCATAAACATCTTACTCACCAAACAAGGTGTGGGGTGCAACAGGTTGATGCCATAAAGAGGATGAAAATGAAATGCTTCTCTCCAGTGAACAAAAAAAGGGAAGAACTGTATTATTTTGAACAACCGCAAGCTTAAAAGCGTTTCCAAAAGAAAAAAGGAGAGAGGAGCATGCAGCTGACATGCAGTCATGCAGACGGAGGCCAATGTTTTCACCTTCCAGTGTGTCCCAAAACACAGATAGACTTTTGTTTAGCTGGAATTCGGTTGTCTGCTCCATGAGCATTCCCCAGCCCCTCACTCATTGACCTTTGGTCCCTCGATGCACACACACATACACACTCACATACGCACATTCATAAATGGGGATTTGTAGGATATACAGCACACAACATTAAGGCTGTGCAGCTAATCGCAACGTCAGCGCTTTCTTTCTTTAAAAACTGCTTCAGTGTGTCATGAGTGCGTGTTTCACCATGTATGTGACTAAATTAGAGTTTATATTATGGTTGACGTGGTTAGTGGCAACAATGTTAAGGTAATTGCAGCTGTGGTTATTGAACAGAGTAAAGTGAGCTTTTTGTATTTTTTTATGTCAATCTATAGGGCTCCATGACCTCTGACCCAGTGTCTTGTCTGTGACCTCATCAAAGAGGGACGAGAAAACAAGCATCCCTCTTGAGGACAGCAGCCATTCATCACTCCATCTTTGTCCCCTTTAGAGCCTTCTGTCTGTCTTAAGGAGAAATCAATGTCTTGAAAGGGTAGAGAGAAACACAAAGATACAGACACAAAGACCCTCGGTCATAACGAAGTACTAAGAGAGAATCTGTGGGCAGCACTACTTTATGAGTTTGCTGTGAGGCTGCAGCCATTGTTTGCACTCAAAGCACTTGACCTTGTGATGAAAGGAGTGGCACAATATAGTAGTCCTCCATTTAGAAACTCAAAAACTGGCAGAACCCTCTGAAAGTTGTTTATGACTTGAGGAGTTTCTTTGAAACACTTTTTACCAAATGAGGATACATAACTTTTATTCTGCAATTTTAGGCAGTTTTACCTCTGCATTCTCATGGGAAGATTGTGGGTGATTATAAGCATAAACAAGTCAGGAGAGGTTTTTCATTTTTGGATTGATAGTTAAAGTCCAGCTACATTTCATGCATTTAAGCTATATTTTCAGATACCCATTTACAACCATTCACTCCATCTTCTATGTGCATTCCATACAGTACGAGTAAAGTTAGCTCAAAAGATGTTTAATCAGGGAGATTTATGTCAAATGTAAGAAGTTTACAAAGGGCTGAGTAATATTTACTCACATAGCATTTGATTTGCAGTGTGTGATTGCAACCAGTCGTAAATCTACAGTGATGGCAAATAGTAAATTACAATTGACACTTGGAATACATCTATAACTAGTCAAACGCATTCATGCTTCTCAATAATTAGTGTGAATAACAATGAATACAACAGCTGCAGCAAACTGTTGCTCAACAAAGTTTACGGTTATTTTGTCTTCCCTGGCACTTCCACTGCAGTTATGTCTATTTGAATCACATTATCAACTGCTACCGACGTATGAACTACCGCGCTGTATTGTAGGTTATCCATCATCAAATATTGGTCAATAATCTGACCAATCATTTCTGATAATGTTCATATTTGCTTGTGCACTGATTTGCAAGCCCTCTCCTGTGCGTTTTACTGTACTTTGATAAACAGATAAATCTGAGAAAATCAAGAACACATTCAATATGTGAAAGCAATAAGGGATTTTAATGTTTAACTGTAAACATCTTTGCTAAAGACTGCAAATCAATGGATACATCTGAAGGGAAACATTCTGTGAGTTGTATATCAAAAGTTGTACAATGTCGTAAAATTATGAAAACATCTAACCGAAGATTTTCTGTATAAAATGAATCACTATTTTTATTAATAGTGTAGCAGATTGAAATGGATGGTTGTAGTAAAAAGCTCTGTGGACAACTTAGAAACAGCAAGATGATTTCAACTGAGCAGAGTTTGTCATATTCTGCTCAGATGTTATGTCTAAGCCAGGCACAGCACACACGAATACAGTAGTGATCAAAGGGGGGGAACTAAAACTGTAAAGCAGAACGCTTTGTGTCTGTATGCATGTGTGTGTGTTGTGTTTAAGCACGAGCGTGAGGATGTGGATGTTAGGGACCCGGTTTTCTCAACAGTTTTTCCCCCAGTCTGTGCTTTTGTTTTGCTTGTTTTTGTTTTTCCACCTATAGTTTCCACCCGTGTGTTCCGCCTCCGGCCCCACCCCTCTCCCACGTGCCCAGCTGTGGCTCATTCCGGGGATCACTGGTGACGAGCATAAAGGCTCCGGCATTCAGAGGCTCGTCGTCAGTCCGTCCCAGTAGCCAGGCTGGTCTCAGGTGCCGTCGATACTGAGATACAGCAGCTAAACCAGTTTTTTTCATGTTTTTGTTTGTTTTTGTGTCAGACCCACGGAGTACCACGGAGTACACGTAACCTGCTTTTGAGTTGGACTGTGAGTATGGTGTCGGGCCTCGGGTTTCCACACCAGACCCTGCTTGAGCCACCCCAGACGTCGGTGGAGTTTCCCTCCCGACTCCAGTTGAGCCAGAGGAGCGCTTTCTGTTTCCCGTATTCACCTAGTTTGTCTTTTTGTGAAAAATAAAGTCATTTTGGCTGAAAATCCAAGGCTGCTGTGCGTGTGCTTTTGGGTCCACCAAATACACCCCCCCCCCCTAACAGTGGATGTCTGATACTGACCAGCTACTTAACAAAAATACTTTTAAGATGTCATGGTGACAAAATAAAGAGGCTTAAAAAACACTATAAGCAAACATTGCCATGATCAAAAGGATTATGTCACTGTGCATTTATACTTGCTGGTATTAATGAGAAATTCATTATATGTCGTGGAGAGATGTCACTGCTGCATAGTCAGTCACCCGGAGCAGTAAGGCCCCCCAATAAGGGCCCTGGAGGTGAACGTGAACCTCTCCATCTAATCCCCTGTCTTTACCGAGTGATTCATGGAGGACTTGAATCTGCAGCTCTGCAGTTATCAATCCAAGTCCTGTAGGAGTGAGCTAAGGATGACCCAAAAGTATCCACATTTGCTGCCAAGACGCAAAATCTTGCAATCGATTTTTAGTTTCTCAGGAATCAGTAACATTCCACCTAATGTTTTCCCAACTTCAGAGCACATTTGTCTGACAACACAAATGCGGGTTCATCCTGCAAAAGTTAAGCCAAGTTCTACTGCTTTGGCAGCCCTACTGTATCAACTGTGGGCCACATTCAAATCAATAACAAAGAGCAAAAGTCAGTCTTACCTGCCTGACCAGAAGTCATTACAACTTAATATAGACTGGCTTGAATTTTTTTTTAAATGTATTTTTAATGAAGAATAAAAGGTAAACCACTCAGCAGAGTTCCGCAGTATTTCAGAGAGGAAGCAACATTTTACTCGTTCACCTATGTCTGCACACATTACAATAACTCCTATTGGCGACTAGGAGCAGAGTGGCTGATGATTGAGTCAGTGACTGATTCTTCTTCTAAAAACAGGTTATATTACAGGTCATTTAGCTCACACTTTTTATCCAAAGCAACTAGCAAAAACTAGCATTTTTAAGCTGTGGCTTTTTGCATTTTAGCCAAGGGAGCAATTAGGGGTTAGGTCACTTGCTCAGGGACACTTCAACATGTGACATGGAGCAGCCGAGATTGGAACCACCAACCTTGCAGTTCCCAGCACGCCTTCTCCACGCCATGCCCCACTGTCGACCTTATTACATTATAGTATATTCTTGGCATTCTTTAGTATGGTCATATACAGTATGTAGCTTTCACGTTCTCAGCTTATCATTTTCATTGGTCAGTTATGTATAATTTTGATTCCATTATTGTTAATTTTTCCAAATTCTTTCAAATCAATAAAAAACGGTGGTTATGACAGCATGTGGTGTTGTTTGGATTTGGCTTGCATTAGATGAAGTTTGTGCATTGGTCATACAAAAAGGACATCATTCATGGGTGGGTTTAATATTGTGTGTGTGCTGTATGTGGCCCTCTGTAATGGATCAGTATGAATGCCTCGTTAGCAGGCGCCACTGAAACCCTGTAGGTCCTTCAGAATATGAGTACCATTTTAGAGAGCAGCTACCACTTACACAATGCGTTCTGCTCTAACACGTGCACACATGCGCACACACACGTTAACCCACGCACAAACACTTGACAAGCACTTGTGTGTGTGTGGGCAGCTGCCTGAATTGATGGAACGGGATTGTGCATCCTCTGGAGAGCAGAAACACACCACTCTATTTAGCATCAGAAAGGCTACATTCACTCTTTTCATCTCGGAAGTGAACTGAGGAATGCCCCGAAGGTGTGGACCGAGGGATGAAGAGGGTTACAGGGGTGTGTTGGAGGGGTTTTAGGTGGCCAGCGGTGTCTACCTTTGGTGTTGCATTTCTCGCTCTCCACATCTCTCTTTCCTCTCTTCTACAGTTAATCTTTCCATCACTCACGCAAGATAGAAAAAGAGGTTCTAACAGTAGACAGTAGGAGTTTGTTTTGTGTCTGCCATGCCCCTGGTTTGTTTGGTCTCTTCTTGTGTCTCTTTTCTACCCTGCACGCCCTCTCTCGATTTTCTTATCAAACAAAATGGCACTGAAGGGAGCACAAGCAGGCACACACATAGACACAGGTAGCAAAGTTTCTCTAGGAGTTTCCTCAGCAAAACAAAACATGAAACAGTGCTAATGTAAAAGAGTGAGGGTGGCAGGGAAGAGGAGAGGGAGAGAAGAGAGGGAAGTTATTTTCTCTGGTTTTTGAGGATATGCTGTGCGTGCTTCTGACAGGTGGGATGAAGCGTGCATTGTGTTCGCTTGCTAATTAGCATCGTTAGCGAGGCCCATCCGCTGTGAACGGCAGAGATAGTATTAGCGAGGTTTATGCACAGTGAGTGGTAGAGATATGAAGAATAGAGTGTGGTACAAGCAAAAGCTGTATGCTAACCATTGTGTCTGATAAACTCGCAGGTCTTTAACAGACCCAGCAGGGTAAGAAGGGAGGGAGTGAAGGAAGGAAGGAATGGAAGGGAGAGTAACAGTGTAAAGAAGTGCAAAGAACTGTACACCCGTCTTCTTCAGGCCTTCCTGTCGATACGATATGACCACTGTGAACCCCATGAAACCACGGTGACACACACACACAAGATAATGAGCCATTCAGCGAGAGTGTGTGTCTTTTACAGAGGTCTGGGTGCAGCGATTTTTAAATCAGACTTCTCTTCTCAGGGTCAGGTTACACACAAGGTTTATGAACACTACTATTAGTCCAATATTTCTATTGCTGACGCACAGAAACATACAAACACACACACACACGTTTGATTCTTGTGAACGAGAAATGCCTTTGCCAGCAGCAAGTGCTTAGGACTCTATCTGGTGCTGTTATGTCTGTCACAGTTATATGTGTTTATGAATGAGTGTGTGTTTGTGACCCGGAGATCCCATAAAACTGTCAGCCATCATCCAATCACCCCTTTTTATACTGCCCTTTACCCCCTCCCTTCACTCCCTTCTACTCTCTTCCTTTCTCTCTTCATTTCATCCCCTCCAGCGTCAAGAAAAGGCCCTTGAGGCTGTATTCCTCTCTCTTTCTAGTTAATACACACACACACACACACACACACACACACACATCCTCTCCAAAAGACCCCCAAGGGAGAGGACCATCAGAGCAGTTTGTAGGGATGGGAGGCATATTGTGAGGGGTGGAGCTCTCTAACCGAAACATCTCAATGGAGCCTCTCTCCATCCTCTGAATGGGCGGTTGGCTCTGCGTGATGGAGGTGATGAATATTCAGTAAGGTCTAATGGCCAACTCCCACCTCTCCTCTTCCTCCATGGGAGACCCGAGGGATCACTGTGCAGTGCAAGACAGGGGTCACATCACGTGATCTGTAGCCTATTGCTAGCTGGGCAACTAGTACTCTCATGTAATCATTTCTTACAATGAAATCGTTCACCGTTATTACAAGAAAGTCTAATATTGTTTCAAAAGAACGCTAAAAATACTTGTATTCATTTAGTTTAGTTTTGGTTTAACAAAGCAATACTTTATCTTCAATATGTGCATGTAATAAGCAATGCAAAATCTATCTTAAAAAGATTTAAAAAGTATTATGACAAACATATCGGAGTAAATGTAACTCATGGAGTTACATTTATGTTAATATAATCCTCTCTAACTGACTGACTTGCGTTCTAGATTTTTGTATGATAAATGAAACGTTTAAATCTGTGTGCTTTCACTAATGAAGGTTACACCTTCTCTGTAAAGCACCTCTCTGGGGCAGTATTTTATAACCAAAAGGACACAGCGTAAAATACATTATTTCTGCAAACCACATATTCAGAACACATTTCATTCCAAAATTCAACATATTGACATTGAAAAAAACAAAAGGTCTTTTATTAGCAAAATTGTAAACAACAGCTTGGTGTTTCCTGTGCTAGCTTGGTGACCTTCATCTACCAGGCCAACATCTACTTGCACGTTGTCGTGGTCCCTCAAGAGCTTCTCCTTCTTCCCAACAGAACTTCTCAGATGTGGTTTTAAAGTGGTAATGACATACAGTATATGTGTCTTCTTTTGTGTGTGTGTGTGTGTGTGTGTGTGTGTGTGTGTGTGTGTGTGTGTGTGTGTGTGTGTGTGTGTGTGTGTGTGTGACACCCGTAGGGCTTTTTGAGATCAACTATTTTGTTTTGATAGAGCATATGACATTGTAGCCATTGATGTGTCCTTGTATTTTCTCAGACAACTGCACGGCTATAGAAAAGATTTTTCTGGAAGATCACAATTTCAGTTAACTAAGGCCACGTTCAGTGCAGCTTTAAAAAACGCCCCTATTATATCTGAAGGGACGAGGGTAAAAAACGCAGTCCTAAGTTATGGCGGCAAATAACTGTCAAAATTCGAGAGCGTGAATAAAGTTGATGCGTAAATCAAACATCCGCGAGCAAAAGTTTGTGTCGCGCGAGAACGTGAACTTCCTCGCTCGCGAAGCTAATCTCTGCTCACGCTCGAAGGTGTTTTCTACGCGCTCGCTGTTGTTCTTTTTGACAGTAAGAGGGCGGAGCCAGTCGCCAAGGTGTCTCTACATGTAATTGGTTACAAACCCCGTCTTTGGATTGGCTGGAGTTATGCATTCACAGAACTATGATACCTCTCTGTAGCGGACTCCACTCCTCCGGCCGCACATTGAGACCAATGCGTCCAGCTCGCAGGCTGGTCCGTATTGGTGAAATGAAGTCCAAATCTGGGAATATCTTGCCAACTTTCAATATGGATCGATTTTTGGAAAATCAAAATAGTGAGATAAGATATGCGCTGGCTCCTCCATGGTTCGGTAACGATATTCTCAGATTCAGAATGACACACCGGTCTGCGAGCTGGATGCATTGGTCTTAATGTGCGGCCGGAGGAGTGGAGTCCACAACGGTTAGAGAGGTGTCGTTTGTGTTTTGACAACCTTTCTATCCCCTTTCTTTAGTGCGGAAATGGGCTTCTATAGTTGGATGCATAATGGATCCAGCCAATCCAAAGGCGGGGTTTGTAATCAATTAGATATAGATCTACCATGGCGACTGGCTCCGCCCCCTTACTGTCAAAAAGAACAACAGCTAAAAAACACCTTCGAGTGCCAACAGAGATTAGCCTCGCAAGCAAGGAAGTTCACGTTCCGCGAGCGAGCAAATATCTTGCGCCAGACGGACTTTTGCTCCCGCGAGACGGAAATCTGCTCGCGCGACACAGACTTTTGCTCGCGGATGTTTAATTTACGCGCGCGTACTGATTTGCGCTCTCGAATTTTGACAGTGATTTGCCGCCATACCAGGTTTAAGAGCAATGAAGTATTTTACTTGCTCTATCTTCATTTTAATGGACAATGCCGATCTGGCTGATCATTTTCTCTGTAACGAAAGTGAGCTGAGCAGGTTTTTGGAGTCACTGGAGGCAGTAATGCTGCCGTACTTCTTCACGTCTTCAAAATGAAGCTGAAAAGCTCGGCCCGGCAGTACATTTTAATTTACATTCACTTTTCACTACCTGAGATAATCTCAGTCTTTCTTTTGTGTGAAGCTGCTCATTTAACCAGTCGACCTTCTGAGATTATTTAATGGTTCATTTATATTTGTATAGAAAAGAGATCTGTTTATACTTGCTATTTAAAACATTCTGTGAAAAGCTAATCAAGCTGCACTGGCCCACTGGCTAAGTGAGTAGCACAGTTTGATTGAGTGCGGCCTTAAGAAATCGCTGTATTGAAATAGTGCATGTATGAGATTACAGTTTACACTGTCTTTTTTGGCTCTGATGAGCACTTCCCTCATTATCCCTAACTTCAGTGCATTACAAATCCCCTCAGATAACAACATGTTGCAGGCCTCTATCATCCTCATACAGTGCAGCAGAAGAGCATTTCATTACACTGTCTCCAGTCGTAATCCTCCTACCAGGACGGCCCTCCCGGAGCATCAAACTGATGACTCTGGAACAGAGGAGGCGAGAAGGGGAGAGGGAGCCGGGCAGAATGAGGAGGGGAGAGCGGCGGCGTAATGGCCCATGTTTGTAAATAATCTCCCTCCCGCGGTGGTAAATAGGAGTTTATTTAACAAGCATCACATCACAGGCGCACTTCCCCACCTCCGCCGCGTCGTCTCTTCTTCTCTTCTTCCCTCTCTCCTCTCCTCTGCGCTCATCTCGGGCTCTGCGGTTACGGTAGAGCATTAATAATAATAACAATGATAAACAGAGAGCGGAGATAACCACCGTGTGTGCATAAGAGGCCCTCGCTCAGCCAGCTTACAGCGCTTAGCCCCCATTAAAGATGGGATGCGCAGGGGTGAGCAAGGGTGGGGGTTGGGGGAGGGGGGGGCAGCAGGAAAATAAGAAGCTGTTATTTTGCATGATATTAACCACATGAAAGCGTGCGGCTGCCGAGGACAGTAAAAGTCGAGAAAAGAGGGAGGGCGTGAGAGGGGGAAGCTCGTGGAGGAATAATGTAAATAGCGGCTGGCTGACTTATCGGGCATAGCACTGTCAGACGTGTGTGCAGACACGTGTGTGTTTGTGTGTGTGTGTGTGTGTGTGTGTGTGTGTGTGTGCGTGTGTGTGTGTGCGTTATCGTACGCAACGCTGTCAGACGGCCCATTGTTTGGTATGCGATAAAAGGCAATTTCCCGGAGTCCCTTGTAGAACCACACGCTCGGCTTAATTTGAGGGCCATTTTCCGTGACAGTGTTGACAGTTTATACATCTCTCTCCCCTTTTCTTCCACTGTCTCCCTCTCTCTTTTTCTCTCTCTCTCTGCTCCCCCGCTTCCTCTGCTCATCCTTCCTGTGTGTGCTTGCTCTCTTTGTAGTAAAGACGCTTGTATTCATGTCTGTGTTTATTAGTATCTCACCCCCGTGTTTGGCATGTTCTCTTTGAGGAAGCAACAATACCTGATCGTCTACCTGTCAGTGCACACACACACATACACACACACTTATGCAGACACAGGGCCCTCTGCGTCTGATGGGAATGTTTTTCCCTCTGCCCCGTCTTAATCTCGCCCTGACACGGAGCATTGTGAGCTGTGCTGCGCTGCCATCAGAGGAGAACATGTCCTCTCATCATCCTGAGAGAGGGCCTATTAGAGGAGCTGAGGATGATGGGAGGCAGGGAGGAGAGAGGGAGAAAAGAGAGGAGATCGCAGGTTCAGGGCAGGATAATTGACACGGGGGCTCCTACTGTCTGCGGAGGAGTTTTTTCTCTACAATGCCTTTAGTGAAAGAGATATTGTGCACAAACACAGACACACACAGCTTACTGTTATTTTTGTGAGCTGCAATGTGATTTGCTCAATTGCATTGTTTGCTGAACTTTGGGACTTGAATGTAACTGATGCCTTACATCAAAGTTAGTGGCGCTGGGATACGATTTTCTCTTTTTTCTTTATTCTCTGCAACATTGAACAAAGAAACATTAATCATCTTCTGGCAGGGGGCAACATTGAACAAACAATGCACATTTAAAACACACACACACACACACGTAAAGTAGGACTAGGAGTCGACAATTGACAGGAACGGCGTTTTAGAGTACAGTGTACATGTTTAAATTTCTTCTGGGTGATGATCACAGGACTTTGTAGCATCAACCCGGTGGCAGTAACTGCAGTAGTAGTTAAAGGGGGTCCTGCTTGATGAGCGCGGCTTTCCTGATCATTATTGCATAAATTATGTCAGTGTAGCCAAGTCAAACAAAACAAAAGAGCATAAGAAAGACAATATGATTCATTAAAAATACCAAATATTACAGGATAACAAACCCACTTCACTTGTTTATTGAACAATCTCTGAACAAAACAAGTCACGTTGGAGGAAGTAATACTTTCATCACTATAATCACAAACACATTTATATTCACCAAGCAACTTGTTAACCTATCACTGATGTTGTCACTGTCCTACATACAGCACTTTATCTTGTATGTAAAAGTTGTGACCCATCTCATCTGCGAGGACGTTTGGTCTTGACAGCACAGATGTAATGTTGCATCTGCACATGATAACAATCATTAACTTGGCATCCAAGGAGCTGTACAGGAGCTGTACCCTTTCTACTTTTAAGCTTCCAGCTGGAGTAGCCACAGAGTAGCTCAGACAAAGATAAAGCTGCGCGCCTATCTGCTTACCATAATCTATAACCTATGAAAATAGAAGAAAAGTCTCCTGGCCATTCTGTTCCTTAACTCTGTTATCATTCTTCAGAGCTGAGCTCTCCTGCTTTCTTTCTAGCTCCAAGGCTGTTTTATTGTATTGTCGTGAAGAAGTATTCTTATTGTATGTATTTTTCTATTATTATATTTCTTTGTCTGTGGAGAAATCCCCTCTCTGGTGGTCTGTTGAACAAAGCCAATGCAATAGGTTTGATAAAAGCACACATTTTGAGTTTGATGGGGCACTATCTGCTCTTTTCTCTGTGATAAGTAAGTTTTCAGTGAAAAGTAGATTAAAAAACCATTTATTCACTCTCTTTAAAAAGTAAAATGCAAGGTTTTCCTTATTCTCCAAAGCCAACAAGTGAGTAAATGTGGCACACTTTTTGTATAAAACGCCCATTACATTCTCTGTGTTGTTTCAAGGGTCGGTCTCCTTTCCTCTCTGTACCTCTCCTCCTGTCTGTTGCAAATTGCCCCACGTAGGAAACGAGAGGATTGTTATTTCAAACTTAATAATCCTACATGACTCCATCAAGACGACGCTGCTCTATCAAACTCCCACAATCTCCAGAGATAATTTAATCACCAAATGCCAAACTGCCACGCCACATTTAGGTGTAATTTTCATCCATGCAAAGGTAATTTGTTTCAGTATTATGAATTAATTAAAGCCTAACGAAGATGGAGAAGGCTGTAGAATGTCTAATCAACAGCCCCTTGAGATTGATTCGCTCTCCTCCACACTGTGGCCTCTCATGCTTACTCCCCCGTGTTGTCACATCTTCTGTTTTTCCACAATTGTTCCAGGTTTTTTCTCTCTAGGACCGTTCTCCTTGCGTTTCTACACTTTGTGAGTGTGATGATTTAGATGTCTAAGCAGACGAGGTTCCATACACTCGCTAATCTGGTCTCTGTTTCCATCTGTCTGCCTGTGTGTCAGTTGCTCCCTCTGCATGCGTGTGCACGGCGCCACACTTTTTGATCTTCGTTGGAGCTTTTCTTTTTTTAATGCTTTGCGGCATGTTGACATTTAAATGGCTTTCGATACATTCCTCATTTATATATATATATATATATGACATGTATCAGGGTAGAGCCGTGTGTCACTAGATCATTCTTGCAGCTGCTTGTCTCAGGGGCCCGGGACTTTGTTTTCACATACATGTACAGGCCTCGGGGTACCTGAAAGCGCCCTTTTCACCCCGAACACTCGCAGGCAGGGCAAAAAACACACAGATCCATAAATCAAGGTTAGAACACGCCAAACTCATACACAGACAAGCCCTTCTCACGCACACCACACATGTCAGGTGTTATCTGGTCTTCAGATCTGAGGCCTGCACACTATGTATATAGTTTCTTGGAACACACCTATACACGCACACACACACACACACACACACACACACACACACACACACACACACACACACACACACAGACAAATACAGTAAATACAACAAATGCCCTCTCGGTAACAACATACCTCACAATCATTTCTTGCTAGTGTAAATATTTAAACTGCACGCTTGAGATATTCAGGGCATGCTACGTGATTGAGACAAAAGCATCCTGGTTTGACGGTGCAGTCAATCTAGGAGAACAGTGAATGAATAAAATTTGTTTACTTTTGCAAACACAAAAAACAAAATAAAAGATTACGAAAATGCTGTGATAGCGTCTTAACTTTTAAGTCATGTATCGAACATGGAGACTTGATACTGTGCTGCGTTCAGTGTGAAACTAAGTAGTTGAGCTCAGATTTATCAACTCTGAACACAAATAGTTTTAGTGACAGGCGCCAGGGTGTGTGTGGGTTTGTTTGTGTGAATGTTTATTTAGGCTCAGTGAGGCACCATGGGAAATGCATTAGGGAGTGTCACCAGACAAGCACAACATCATAACCCTGCACTCAGACACGCCTCTCTATTTAAAGGGTCAGTTCACACTGATTACAAAGAAACATATTTCCCTAATAGTGTTAAGCCAAGCAGAGAGTTTATTTTTTCCAGGGTATTTAGAGTATGTTTACCACCACTAGATTTAGATTTAAGAACTTATAACGTAATAACTAAAAATCTGTATATCTTCAACAATACAATATCATTTGTGATAGTTTCTTTATATCTGCACAAAAGGCGATAGAACGCTTTAAAAAAATGTTTATGGTCACTGGTGGTGACAGCAAGTAAAGCTTAAGCTTTTCTTGCTGTCACCACCAGTGACCATAAACATTTTTTCTGAGCAACTTCTTAGTTAGAAATACAGTCAAACAGACCAACAGCGGTTACTGAGTTTGAGGTGATCAGCCTCTCAGCTGCTGTTCCGTCTTGTTCTATTCATTCTTGCAATATTTAAAATCGTCCTCTGTCAAATTAATGTAGATTTGACGATTTTCTAGTTTCGCAGATGTATTTTGGATCAACCATCGCATCAGCCCTAAAATCTTCAACAAACGCATTGCGTTCCATTAAACAGATTCAAAAGAGAAAAATAAAACCTTGGTTTTCACCAGTTGAATGCTTCTAATGTGAAGCGGCAGAATGAGGAATGTTTGGTCTGCATTAGCAGTAACTTAATGAGCTCTGATATGGAAAGGTGAACGGTAAACAACAACGCTGACATCCCTAAGAGACATTAGAAACGCTGGATTACATGCATGCATCCTTCCCTCATTCTTAAGTAGGCAATTTGAATACACTGCAAATGGCAGACCCCGCTAATAACAAAGTACTCCATTGAGAGGTCATTATTGAATGTAAATACTTGAATGTTTATTGCTGAGAAAATGTCAACCATGGTTGACATTAAGCTTTGTTTTTTTATAATTTCTGAAGATTTCTGTTCTGTTTGCCCCTGTTTCAGGTGCTTTTTGCACATACAACTGATTAAATAACCCAGAGATCTCCTGCTGTCACACTGCGGTGACACAAAGCAGATGACCAATTAAAACTCCTTGGGCAAATACCGAATCAGAGCTGCGCTCTGAGGGTCTTCCACGCCACAGTGTGCCACTGCTTATTGACACCCCGTTCCATTTTCTCCACCACGCTCAGCGACAGGGGTCTTTGCACCACATACAGACTCACATACGCATGAACACACGCACACATAAACGCAGTGCACCTTATTACTCTTTATTAATCTGCAGGGTGTTAATTGAAACCCCCCTGAGTCCGAGCCATACCTGCATTCCCGCTCTCATTATCAGTCAAGGTGCCTTTGGGGGAAGAAAAGAGGGGGATGGTGGCAGACGAAGAGGACTCCCGAGTCTCCTGTGACAGGCCAGTTGGAAAAAAAGGTGCATGAAGTAAAACATGTGGTTATATGAATCAGTATGTGATTACATTTGATTGTGGATGCCTCCCTCTACCATCAGTTTGTCATCTTGTGACCATGTGACCAGGTGCTTTCTTTCTTGCACTTTGCAGTTATTTGGAAATGCGTTCCCTCAGTTCTCAATACTTGGGGCAAGGGGTCGATGTGGCGCAGGGGTAGAGAGGGTGTGCCGCGAGCCCCGGCTGCTCCATGTCTCATGTTGAAGTGTCCCTCATGTTGAAGTGTCAACTTTAAAAATGCAATATAAGTTGCTTTGGATAAAAGTGTCAGCTAAATGACCTGTAATGTAAAACAAATGTAATGAACAAAAAATACTTTCTTTAACCTTACATTGCTCACTTTGTAACCGCTAGAATGAAACCTCAGAACCCTAAGAAATAATATTTTATGTGGTTTGCATGTTGTTGACACAACAGAAAAACACAAAATTCCAAGCAGATTTATTTTGTAGAATCAGATCTTTTTTTTTCATCAAAATGAGCAGCGTTTTCATTCAGGGTTTTGTTCTGCATGATTACATTAACAGACTTCAGCTGCTTCTACATGTTGAAGTTAATAACAATTTCCACAAAAATCTGCTGTACAACACACAAAAGAGTTGCAGTGACAAAGTCTGATGGCTAAAAAAAGAAGGGATAGCTCTGAAGGCAGATGAGTCAAATAACATTATTTTATAAGAAATGGTTTAGTTTAATTAGACGTGCAGTAAGAAGTAGCTAATAGGTGTTGGATACTTCTTACTATTTAAAAAGGAGTGCAATAGATCAGCAAACCTTCTGTTCGGTTTTCTACATTTGAAAATTTTATTACCGATGTGCTTCTGCTAATCACAGGTGTGGAGCCAAGCGTCTTCCAGCATGTTCCAGTTTTAGCCTTTAAAACTAGGTCAGGCTTTACCCAGATGGAATATGTATAAAGGTATATATACAACGCCAAGTTACTAAAGTGTGTATTAGTCTAATGGGATTTTGCCTATGCATGCGTGTGTGTTTGTGCGGGTGTTCGTCTACGTGTGCGTCAGGAGAGAAGAGGATCTGATTAGTACTACTCTGAAAGTAATTACCTTAATTAAAGCAGTAATGTGTTGAGACAGAAGGGAGTAGAGGGGGAGAGGAGAGAGGAGGCAGGGGAGAGCCTGCCATCTTTTATGGGGCAGTTTAGGGACCGTGTGATTTAAGGGGCACACTAACCAGTGGGCAGAGAAAGAGTGTGAGGGAGGGAGTGGGAGAGAGAGACAGTTGAGGATGAAACAAAAGTGGGGGTGAGTGAGGATGAAAGCGTGGTTTTGTTATGGGAGGATAGCAAGATGTGGGGAGAATGTGCGTTTATGAAAGACTGATTGAATAAAACAATAAAATAAAACAAGTTTAGCTCTTACAGAGGTCTGGCCAACGAGCTTCAACACATTAATTTCTCTTCAAGAATCAGGAATCAGGAAACATTTATTGCCAAAATATGTCATACATACAAGGAATTTGTCTTGGCGGTTGGTGCGTGACAGTAGACAGTGTAACAATAGACAACAAGACAGCAATGGACAAGTAATAAAATAAAATGAAATGCTAATGCTATGGGTTAGTAGAATAAGGCTATGGGTTAGTATATAACAATAGAATAAAGTTAAAGTTAGAAATATTTAAAAAGTTAAAAAATATTTAAAAATAAAGTGCACTAGCGAACAAGTGACGAGTGAAAAAAGACAGTAAAGTGACAGTGTGCAGTATGAAAGAAAGAATGTTCTATTCCTATCGGCAGTGTTTTCACCTTATCTCTAAATATGCTTTCCTCACGTAGACTTAAATGCACACACACACACACACTTACACAACAATCAACAATAGCCTCCTTTTCACACAGTTTTATCTTAAGTTACAAAGCGCCTACACTGGACCTTATCGGGCATGGCATATGACAGGTTACTCAACCCTGCTATGGCAGACACATTTCCTCTGCACCCTGATGCACTCCACCACAAACACACACACGCACACACTATGAATCGGTTCCAAGGTGGTGGCGTGTTCAGATATTGAGATTTGTTTCACAAGCTTGTGTTTGTAGTTTGTGTGAGAACCGGGTAAACCCTGCAGGCCTCAGATAAAGCGATTGCACGTCAGCGGAGAATAAGGACACGTAAACATTAGTTAAAGCGTGACTTCAACCCCCAGGTCCGAGCCTAAATCTGCAAATTACTCAATTTTGATAAAATGCTAAAAAGTAAAATATGATAGCTTTGAAAATAGCAATATGGAAATATGGCTTTGGAATTAGATGAATTTACTGTTCATCAGACCGCGAATGACACATGAAATACATCCCCACAGTCCCGGTGCCTCACTCCGCTCTGCTGGGAGACCACATTGAAAAGGCAGAGATTGGAGCGTAGATTTGTCTGGTTGACTGTCCTTCAAAACATGTTTAAGTGTGTAACAGCTTTTTAGATAACAATCTCAAATCTAAGCCTTCACAAAGTGTCCATTTGCTTTTTGTTTCTCTTTCTGTCCCTACTTCCACATTCTGTATGATTTATGTACTCTTTATTGATTTAGTTTTGTCCTTCAAATACTTTGTCCCTCATATTTTGTAAGGCCAAATTGTTGTTCCTGTTTTTCCCAGTCTCTCTTCAAGGCCACTCTGCGTGAAGTTTAAAGGTCTGCATTGGCCTTGCGTGTGTGCATACGCCTATTGGTACTTGTCTGTGTGTGAGTTTGTGTCTGTGCCTTAATGCGTGCACCTTTGGTTCTGCAGAACCAGACAAAGACCTGAAGAGCAGCTCGCATATTTGCATGAGCTGGAGGTCTCATCGCAATGGTTGGATAATGGAAATCAAATCACAACCTATGAAATACAGTCAGCGCTGTGTCCTCGTACAACATTCAGCTTACAGGTGTGAGTGTGTTTGTGTGCGTGTGACTGTGTGTGTGCATGTGTGTGTCAGCATTTGAATTGCAAGTGAAATAACAGCTTTGTGATAGAGTGATAATGCAAATAACATCCCTGACAAAATATTCATAAAGGTAATGATGAATGCCAAATTCCTCAGAGAGATTCATCAGAGGCATCTTGGTTAAAAGAAAATAGTGGCCGACGTCTCCCACACCCTCAAATTATCTGCCGCTTTCACATTTCACTGATAGCATAGATGAGAGCTGAGGAAAATGGACACACAATTATGCACACTTGTCGTATATTAATACTGCTTCTTGACATCTTCCATGGACCCTGAGCTGTCATCTCTTTGTCTGCTTTAATTGAAAATTAATGGTTAGTGCGTTGCCAGGGCAACCGCAGAGGTGGTGGTGGGTAGCGAGCCAGATTCAGACAGACACCAGTGGCATTGTTTGTCCTGTCTGACCTTGGAAGTCAGGAAAAAAGAAAGAAGAAAGGCAGAGGAGGACAAAAAAGACATTAAAAAGAGAATAGAGAGGTAAGGGTTGAATGTTGTGCATTGAAGCGAGAGAAAAAAAAATAAAATAAAGTTATTATGGCCGTGTTTTGGGCAGGTAGAGAGAAAGAGAACGGTGGTAGGGGTGACTGAAGAGAAGACTGAAGATATGATGTCAAAATGCCAAATGGGGAGAATTATGTTTGAGTAAGAAAGCAGAAAAAGGCCTAGTGATTCTTCTCTGGAGCGACAGGATTACCTTTGTGCTGATGGAGTCAGAGGGCACCTCATGGCCCCGTAATCATCTGGACACAGGTGTGAGAGTGAGCGAGGGGAATGCTGTGTGTAGAGGTGTGCGTGGACGTGTTGGTCCTGTTTACAAATCCATTAAGGTGAACGCAGTGCCAAATGGACACTGACTTCAAGGCCAGGCATCTGTAGATTGACAGAGGCGCTTATGGACGTCACACAATCTTCTCCAGTGGGGAGCTCTCTGGACCAAGATGAGGAGAGACACGAGAGGTTACAGTGGACATGATGAAAATCATTTAAAAAATAATTTTCAACTTTGATTTGCTCTCAAAAGATTTTAGCTGGCATGCTGCTTTTCCTGATTAGTGGGCTCAGATGAGGAGATGTGGAGAAAATAGGTACTACAATTGAATTAATCTAAAAGTGGCATTTCAATAAATGAATGCATAGAGTAGAAAAATAACTGATTTAGTTCACCGTGTGACGTATGTTATATGTACTCCGGTTACAAAACTGGATGTTTATTATCTTTATGCAAACTGCACTATGGTAAATTATAAAAATAAGAAAAATAAAGAGACCTCCCAATAGATTTTGGCTTCCTAATCAAATAAATATATTGTAAGATTGTTGTACGATCAATAAACTAGCTTTCTGCGCACTGCAGACGACTATGTTACAACCTTATTACCTTATTAGCAATATGGATAATAAGGACAATAAGGAAGCAATATTGATTCCTATTAATTATCCAGACATAGGCAGATCACCAAATTCCATTTGGGGGTGGCGGCGCTGACGGTCCGACCGGCAAACAGTACGGTTAACGGGGGTACGCCGAAGTCGGTACCCCCCAGCGAGACCCCTGATTTAAAGATCTTGCTCAGACATCCTCAAAAAACTGTTTTGTACCAGCTGATTTTCTGATTACGGTTTGGCAAGCAGGTTGCCACACTTTTTGAACTTTGAAGGTTCATGTTTCTGTCTTTATTTGAATTATTTTACGTAATACCTATGATTAGAGTCAAAATCCCTTTTATCAACAAATGAACCAATATATTAACCGACTGCCTTTTTGTATGAAACCTTGGATTCCGGGGGCTAGGGTTGTGTGTGTCCGTTTTACATAGCAAATTCAGAATTAAAGACAAAAGCTAGGAAGGAAAAACATTCTATACAATTTCACAGCACTCACTGCTGACCCTGTATGCGAACAAAGCTATGTTCATGTATTTGTAAGCTTTTTCTTGATCAGAGCTTGAGTACACCCACCAGCCTGAGTGCACCTTTGTAGAGATGTTTGAATGAATCACGATGCATTTACAATACATTTTCAGAAACATTTAGCTGCCAAGCACAGCTTGTCTACACTACGTAGACAATACACTTTTTCTGAGGTCTGGAGAAATCTAACACACTATAGCTTGTGTGTCAGGGTTGGGGGCCACTCGTTTTGCATGTGTGATACTGTGTGTGTGTGTGTGTGTGTGTGTGTGTGTGTGTGTGTGTGTGTGTGTGTGTGTGTGTGTGTGTGTGTGTGTGTGTGTGTACGGACATAGATGTACAAGCCCTTCTCTGTGCATATTTGTGTGTTGCCCATCATTGAGGCCAAGATTGAAAATCTCTCCAAGGCCTGGGAGGTCAGGGCACATTTATTGATTGGAACTTTCTTATGCAGACGTTTTGTGAAGGTTGAACGCCTTTCCATTCCCATTGTGTATTCTGTTACAAATGTGACGATACACTGCTTTCGGCGGGTCACATAACAGTTTTTTCCTTTCCTTGGATATATTCACCAGAAATGTGTGTTTTTTTAGCCACTGTTCATTTTTGTCAAGTTGGACGGATCAGCCAAAGTAACAACAAGTCGGCCAGTGACACTTACAGCAGCACATCCATTTGAACAGCCAAATGGTCAAATTCAATTTAAAGTTCATGCTCCGATTAATCCGGCCATAAGCAGATATTTTCTAATGTGCGGCCAGTCCTCCTCTGCAGCCATCTTTTATTATTCTGTGTTCTTTGAGATTTCAGGCCTCAGTCTGGTCCGATAACAACTGTTTTACACGTTTCACTAGCAGTGTAAATACTGACCAATATGTGCTAAAAAACTGATGGAGGTTAAAAGCAATTTTTCAAAATCAAAGGTTTACGTGTGTCTGTCATTGTTAGGGACCCACAATCTTCCGTGAATGGCTTCAAAATTTGTCCTTTGCTGACCCCAAATACACTAACATATGACATCTTAAAATATAATGCTACATTCAAATCATACTGTTCCTGAACTTCTGGTAATTGATGGTTATTACTGAAGCACAGTTTTATTAACGAGGACAAGAGGCCATATAGCAATTTGTTATTGGTCATCTCTTTTTTCTTTTCCCCGGATGGAAAACATTGACATTGAAACCCAACAGGTGTCACTGCCAATGATGCGCAGTTTACCTTTCATGTAGGGTGTAGTAGTAGACAATCTTGATTATTTAAAATGAATTTACTTAAATGCATAAATAAATTAAAAAAGCTGATGATCAAAAGCAATATTAGATCCTAGCTGAATTGAATCATGTTTTTAAATATTATTATATTAGTGTGGGCAGGGATGTCAGAAAGTCTCACGTGTTGAGATGGATTGCAGGAGGAAATTAGAGGCTGGTTAGATATATTACGCTTTATGCAGGAAGCGATAAAAAGACAAATTTCCTATTATTTTTGTTCGTATGCAAAATTGGTTCTTATTTTGGTACATTGATCCCAATTAAGACAATAAAAATCCCTGAAATGATATTGCCCGTGTTCAGTGACTTACAACCTGCTCTTTGAATCCTTTTGATGATTTTTTTTCTCAAGACTCTTGGGAAAGTCACATTTTTACTTTTAAGATTATTCAATAATATCTCAAATTCACTACAGCAGAAGTTTGAATGATCAACAATGCTTTATGAACCCTGAGTTGACTTCTCTTCCTTTTTTCTAAAAGGAGAATATATATACATAGATAAATATTACTATATATTCAAGAGATTGTTGCTGCATGAGGCCCATTAAAACTAGAAGGAAGAGTTGTTTAGTTTAGAATATTCCTCAACATTGTAATAAGAGGTCATCTCCTTTCATAACTCTTCCAAATTTAATCAGAGTCCAAGAAAAACATTGATATGGTTTAAAAACAGATCAATAAATCTTTTCATAGTAAACGTGCTCAACTAAAACCAGGATGGACAAAGCTCTAAGACAGAAAACATAACTTTTGAGTGTCATTAAAGATTCTCGTCATTTGTAGTCTGTTTCTTTTGGACGGGGAGTTCACTAACTTACTGAATGAGTCATTTTATTAATTTATTGTAGTAACAATTTTGAAGAAGTATACTCTGCGCTGTTTAACATGCTTCTAATAGTATTACCTCAAATAGTATTTGTTTTAACAGCAGCGATAGGTTGAAAAACCTGCACACATATAGGAGCACTTCTGTCAATATGATTAAACTGAAAGGCGAAGCCTGCTCAAAAGTCTGAGCGCACTGAAATTAAATGTACATCTGAGCAAGTGTAATCATATTTGCTTCGCTCCCTCATGACATGTATGCAAGTGCGCTTCGATTAACTGATAACAACGGCTATTATGAAATTAATTTTTATGCATAGCAATTACCCAGAACACATGCATAATGTCAACATGTTTGTAAAGTTAAATTACATTAAAACCTGCATAGAAAAAACAATAATATAGAGGAGTTCATGCCTCATGATTTATTATTCTGTAATGACTGTGAGCTACAGTCCCTGTTGGATTGTATTTATTAACATGCACACATATGGCCACGGTGGTGGAAACTAACTAAAGAACTATAATTTAGAGATTTTTGTACTTTACCTGAGTATTTCCTTTTTTCTTCTACTTCATAGTCTCCCTCTGCTATACGGAAACAAATATTGTTCTTTTTACTCAACTACTATCTGATTCTAGTTACATTGCAGATTCAAATTAATAACGTACAACAAATTGGTTATGATGTGAATGTAAGTATGAAAGTGTATGTTCAGACTTTGTTGATTCTAGCTACCAAATATATAAATGACATTTATATAGAAATTATACACTATCCATTATTCAGAAATGGATTTAGTTTTGGTGCTTTAAGTATATTTTGAGGCGAAGTAAAGTTTCAAATGCTTACAATAGATCTATTCTCCACAAATTCATAAATATCTGCTGTTCTTTATTCAACCAGATATGAGCAAATTCACTGAAACGCAGCAACAATTATACACCAAGTTATAAAAACAAAAGCAACTTATTTAAACTACAAAAAATATTACAAGATTAAAATTAAAATAAAATCCTGTTTTTCGTTTTCCGTGTCTCGTATCACCTGTCTCATCGGGCTCAAGAGTAAAAAAAAAGGCACTATTCACATGAAAGACAGTTGAGAGTTGAGACAGAGGTTTACTCTCTTCAATTTTTAAATTACCAATCAGCAAATCATATTGAGGTCTGAAGTGAGGGTAATAAGCTTTCCTCCTATCACAACATGTCTAGAACATATCGAGTTTCTTTTGCTTTTCCATGGAAAGTGTGTGTGTGTGTGTGTGTGTGTGTGTGTGTGTGTGTGTGTGTGTGTGTGTGTGTGTGTGTGTGGAGTGTGCCAGACTTCACTGCAGTTTTATATCATGCAACAGAGGAGAGCTTTTATGCGAGAGAGGTGGTGCTCCAGCTCCGTAAAGGCAGCAGGAAGACAGAAGTGATGCAATCGGGGAAGAGACAAAAGTGTTGATGATTTGGAAGGTTTGTGAAAGAGACTCGGGACTGCAGAAGGAGGGAGCAGATAGAAGAAAGAGAAAGAACAATGGATAATTTTTCCGTATTGCATGTGTAGCCAAATCCATCATCTTGGGCAACCGTGTGCATCATTCACATCAAACTTTCCAAATTAAAGGGCCACCTCACTCTTCCACTCCCCTCTCTAATCCTCTCTCCATCTTCTCTCTTACCGTGAACTCTCTGTTTGCCTTTACACGTACACACACTCACACAGACATGTGAGAGCACTCATGCACACGCATTCTGTACATACATACTTACTAACTTCCTCCTCTTCTTTTTTTTCTCCAAGGAAACTTGCTGAGAGGGCTTATTATGATGTTTTGTAACAGCTGCGTAGCCTTAGGATGCGAAACACATCTCCGCGCTGCCAGACGCGGCATTGTGGGTTATCTTATCTGATGTGAAAAGGGGTGGTGAATGTTATTTGCATGCTGCATTGATGTTTAAATAGCAGTTTGAATGCTTCCTCTGCGGGGAAGGACTGTGATTGTATGGTTGGCGAGCAAACAAGTGTATCAGATGATATCAGCCTTGGCCCACTTTACTATACTGGGTGAGGCGCATGAGTCGGTACCATAAAAACTTCTCCCAGCTTATGCATACATCTTTCTCCGACACCATCAGCTTTCCTCCGTAACATTCGCAGGCCTGCGTGTCTCTGCGTGCAAGTTCATCGACCCCTGCGTCTGTTGCACTTTATGGCTGTGATATGTTAAGTACCCCATATTAAAGTCATTAAAAAAAAGGGTCTGGAAGTAGCTTGATGCATTTTAAAGCTGTAGACGTAATGCCGCAAATCAGCCTGTGCTCCACAGGCCCGACACAAAGTGACGGAGACACACACACAATGCTGTTTGAGGAGCTGCCTCAGGCCCCGCTTGCCTTTCATATATACACAAAATGACAAGAGGGAAGAGAGGACAGGAGACAAGAGGACAAGAGAGGAACAGGATCAAGAAGGAAGATGAAATAAAAGGTGGAAGGAAGACAGTAATAAGAAGTAGAAAGTGTCTGAATTGTAAATGAGTGAATGTCGCTCTGACAGCAGAGCAACCGGACGGACACATGATGGAGCTTTCATCTCTCATCGCCCCCCGTAATAGAAAGTGCGATATATTTTTCTCATTTTGTGTCCAATTTTGATGTGATAGGAGGGCACAAGGTAAGTGAAAAAGAAGAGGGAAGCACCTCAACCCCACCAAGTCTTTCTGTCTTTCTATCACACACACACAACCACAGCGTGGAAACCGACTTTTCATTTCTTTGAGTAAGTTCTCTTTAGCCGTGCCGCCAGATGAGGTTTGATACCTGTGATTCCACAGTTAATCCTGGTTAGAATTCAAATAGGAGGGAAATTATTGTCTTTCTTCTACCTCCCTTTCCTCACTTCCCATTTCACCAATGCCGTCTCCCTCTCCCAATCTCCCTCCTTCTCTTTTCTCTGGCGCGGGGGCGCGGAAAAAAGCCTGACCTCTGCGTTTTCCCCCCCTTCCTTAAAATTGGTTTTAAATACTCAGCAGATTAAAGCACAGGCATGAAAGCTCACATTAGCCATATATTTAAAAAATCCCCCTGGCCGATAATCCATGTATTTGTCAGAATCAAACACTGGGGGAATAGAAAAGGACCAATGACATGATGAGTAGCCTGAGCCAGACACATTGTGAAGGGGAATTAGAAGGAGAGAGATACATTTAACAGAATGTGGCCCAAGAAGAAAAGTCCTTCAGGATGATTATTGAAATTCCCTCAAGACAGGTTCACGTGAGCATTTGACAGGACAAAAAGCACCGTGGCAATTTGACGACCTTTGATGCCCTTCATGGTCTCTCTCCGTCGCTCTGCAGTGTGCACACATACACGGACTGACCTGTAAGAAGGAAAGACTGATCTAATGTGCAAGGTTCACCTGCTGGATGTTTAAAGGCAATTTTATGATGAAACCTTCACAGATGAATGTATTGTCAAAAAGAGTTGGGAACATAAATGCATTTGTTATAATTGAAAATGGTTTTTTTTTCTTTTTAAAATTCTATTAAATGTTTAAACACATCACAAAAGATCATAAATATGAGCTTTCGTGATGTGTGATTTTTTTCTATGATTCTAATCTGTTTTTTGTCCAATCAAACATCAAACACACTTTTGAAAGGCCAGAGAAATATTGTTTACCATCTGTGATGTATTCTCTGTCCACTGTCTATATTTTACAGAAAATTTAAGGACAATCCTATAAAACAAAAACGAATGCAATTCATATACAGACTCCCACCGAAACCTTGTTAATGAAATCACTGATATTACTTCTCGTTTCAGTCAGTTTTCTTTAAGCTAGCAAAAGGAACTAAAGAAGATGAAGATGAGCTGAATAATATTATATGTTCCATATCAACAGCATGATAGAGCTTTTATTGTATGCAATTGTCTTTCAATTATTGCTCCTTACATGTACAACGTGTCAAGTTGTGGAGTGGAGATTTACGTGGCTGGTGTGGCTTTGTATATCAAATATATATATTTATACATATGATTTCTTTGCACTGATGTTTATCTCATCTTCCTTTTAGAAGAAATTGCTACTCAAAATAAGCGTTGCCTGAAAATAGCCACATAAATTAGATTTTATTTACTTTTTTACTTTTCTATATTTTTAGTTTGAAACAAAACCTTTTTCCTGCCCATGGCTCAACCCATGGCTACATGCGTGATAAAGGTCTTGAGCTGGTTATTGTATCAGGGCTTTTCTATATGTCAGCTTAACACTGATAGCCACAGTAATATGACAGAGCTCTCCGACTAACATCTCTCTCTGCTGCATTAAAACTCCACCGAGAAATGCCACATATAACATTCCACAAAAATCCCACGCACACATTAAGAAGGTTGCTAAAGAAAGCCAATCCTATCTTATCCTTCCCCCGCTTGCCTCTCTTCCATTCCTTGGACCAGTCACTGACGGTACACAATGCCGAGCTAAAACCATAGAAGCTCTTCCACATCTTTTTCTGTGTGTGTGTGTCCGTGTGTGCGATGCTTTCGGAGACAAAGACCCCCGCTGTAGAGAGTCCTGTGGGAAAGGCGTGCGGCCGGAAGATGTGAGCACACCGGCGAGTGATAATGTCAGCCGGAGAGATACGGCGTGTCATTTTACACAACCACACATCAAAAAAGACAGTGGGGGGGGAGAGGGAAGAGAAGACAGCATGTCATTTGTTTGCTTTGATACAAGATCGTACCGAGGGAGGGCCTGTAAAACGCTGAGTGTGTGTGTGTGTGTGTGTGTGTGTGTGTGTGTGTGTGTGCGTGTGTGTGTCTTTGACGTACATTTGTACGTCCCACACACGGGCAGATGAAAGGATAGCGTTTCAGGGATATACTAAATGTCTCGTATTAGGTTTCCCCACAAACAGACAAGCACACATGGAGGCTGGCACGGTTCTTTCACGTCCAACTCTGGAGTCATTCAACATCTTCAGCATGCTGGAGGCCGTGTCACAACGCCACGTTCTCCAGATTGCAACGTATCCAGGTATGATGATCACTGCACAGTGGCAGGAAAAGGTGCACTTGACTCGATAAGCAGTGGGGTTTCTAACCAGCCATGGAGGAAATGTTCAGACTTTTGACTTAAGTAAAAGTAGCAAATTTGTAGAATAAAAGTTACATGTTCAGAATCGTACATAACCGGTTAGTTATTCTGATGTTTTTTTACTTTTACCTGCATTTATCAATCCATGCTGTTTTGTTGTGGGGTGCCTATTATCTGGAGATATGAGCCCTACAGATTTCGTCTCTCTTGAGCATATAGTCTCGATTTAAGGCGCTCGGCAAGTGATGCTCAAAGTGCCAGAAAATACACTTCAGAGAGCATGATGCAGTTACTTAAGATAAGCACAGACCTTGTTAAGAGCAGTTTCATGTAGGAACTATACATGATTGAAAGACATTATTTCCTATATGAAACTACAAGTCTGAACTCTCAATTTAAATAAACGTATGTAAGTAAACGACAAGTACTCCATTTACTCCAAGTACAGTAATGTACTTTTTTACATTCCCACATTAGTTTTGACTCAGTGTATTTTTAAATGACTTTGTTATTTGAACCCAGGCTTCACCAGTACTCATTTTTCCCTCCCTGTTTTGAATCACACATTCCTTGAGTCACTCTTTCACTTTATGAAAATGCTAATGATTGACATTTTGTTGGACAACAGTTCCCTTCCTTCCCTCCAGCCACTCTGATGCATCCTTGCATTTATTCCACCTCCAAGTGTTTCCACAACTGTTTCAATACAGAAACTGACAACTAAGAAAGTTAGAATGAGTTGATGTGCATTATAGTTAAATCCGTCACTATATATTTTGATTTGATGGTTAACTTTTCATCCATTAAGGCATTGATTTCTTCTCTTAAGTGAAGGAAGTCAGTGTTTTTTGTCATTGTGACTATTTGTTTTTTTAACAGTGTGATGCTTTAGCTCTTCACCATGGGGATTTGGAGACTTGCTAAGAGTATTACTCAAAGGTACTTAATGACAAGAGATAAAGAGAAGAAGTCATTTAATATTGTCATATACCCAGGCTTGATATACTGCAGCAGTGGTGTTATTCAGTCTCAGTCTTCTGTTGTCTTTGCATAACCGCAGAGTGGTTTGTTTGTGTGTTTGTTCATGCGAGTGTGTGCGTGTAGCCTCCCTACTTTGTCATTATTTGTAAACAAGCACACCCATATGGGCACATACATGCGGGTGCGAGTGTGTCTGTGAATGTTTGGATAATTTGGTCTCTCTGCTGTTTTCACGCTCTGGGTCTGTTTATTTGTATGTGTGTGTGTGTATGTGTGTGTGTTTGAGACTTCTTTCTGGGTGTGACTCTAAAGGCATTGTGGTGATTTTATGAGGGTTTGTTTGTAAACATCAACAGCAGTAAGTTTTATTTTATTTCCCGACATTTTTCCCAGATGTCTGCTGAAGCTTGCAGTCTTGTAATGCATCTACCGCGCATTCTGCGCCACACATGTGCTTTTGCTCTCATACGCAAACAAACAACATGGCCTCCAGTGCTGATTCGTTCAGAATTCCCCTCCACATATACAAACAGGCCAGAATTAGTCTCAAATCCTGCGTTTGAAGGGCCAGATTGAGTCATTCAAAGTTAGAGGCTGGAGCTCTGACACTGTGGGTGAGCTCCCCCATATTTCTCTTTAATTAAGCCATGGAAAACCTTGTAGTACAGCCAACCCAGTTCATGTAGCCACTTATGTTTTAATTTAATTACCTGTCCACTTTGATAATTATTCCCCCTGATTAACAGGGAGAGGAAGGTTCCTAAATGGGAATAGGAGATGGGTGAGAGGGCCAAGCAGCGTTTTTCTCTTTTCAGCAAGCACAAGAATGAAGGTGTTGACTTAAGATGTCCAAGCCAGCTCCTATTTTGATCGGGTTACTAACTTGGACCGCCTCATCCCAGCCTGGCTCGCCTCGAATTTATTCAGGCTGTGCAGAACACAGAGTCCTTTTGAGTTTCCTGTTCACCGTTTAATTTGATGCACCCACGAGCCAAAACAGCGAAACAACAACTAGAAAATCAGCATTCTGCAAACAGGCGGGGGTGATTGATATCTTTACTAAAAATCTCAACAGTTACAAAACAACAAGCACAAGGAGAATTCAGTCTCTTTGTTCTCTACTGTGCTTTTCTACATTCTGTTTTTGGATTCAGGTTGTATGTCACTATTGTAAGTAGCCATATACACACTATGGGTGCAGTTATAAAGTTTATTTTAATAATAAAAAATGTAATAATATTTTTTCAATCAAACTTTAAAGTGCAATTTCATGAAAACAGCCACTTAAAAAAGTATCACTTATCACCATCCATGTGCTGAAATTAACACCCGTCATTTGGAGATTTATTGGAGATATTACAAAGTGTTCCGGGGAAATTTTTTGTACTGTACTGTACTGTAAAAATAAATGTTATTATATATGTATATATATATGTATATGTATATAAATATATGTATATATATATATATATATATATATATATATATATATATATATATATATATATATATATATATATATATATATATATATATATATATATATATATATGTACAGTATATGATAAACACTCGCACAGACAAATACACACCCACAACATTTGCACACTTACACACACAGACACATGTTTTAATGGTATTGATCGCGCCAATGAATGTGTTGTGATTTACTGCAGTCGTGGCCCATTGTTGGGTCGTACTGTGATGGACTGCCTTCATTTTCCAATGTTTATAAGCTCCAAGAGAAGCCAGGAGGGTATAGAATAGCATTTAATGGCAAACGCAAAATTATTCCAAGATCTTTTCATGAGTTATGACACTCTTTTTTTTTCATGACTTGCAGCGACAGGTATGATGTAATTTCCAAATTTCTTCAGAGACAGTAATCTCAACACTGATTATGCTGTCAATTAGTAAATGAATGTGGCGGTAAGGGAGGAAAAGGTGGTAATAACTCTGCAAAAGGAGTTGTCAGGCTTCCAAAATAGATAACGGACTTACAGAGATAGGCAGGCAGTAAACATCACAATATAACTGTCTATTTGCATGGTAAGTGGAAAAAAACAAGGGTGAATCCACACACACACTGATTTTACATTTTATTCATATAATACAGCATTTCTTAGGTTGACTTCGATCTTTTGGCATGAAGACTTCAACAAAGTGTGGAAAAATACTAAAGGTATTATCGTCTGTCGAGAGAAACAACAGAAATATATATGGGAAAAAATATGTTAATTAAAAAAATATCAAAAGTAACATTACAACAAAAAGGTGAAGAAACAAATCAAAGTGCTTCCTGGTCGCTAGTTTGCTTTGGATGATGGCGCTTTGTTGACGGGTTTCTGAGATCCAAATTGTATGTAGAGTAACATCTGTTCTTCTCTGCTTCCACAATAGCACAACTCAGCCGGGATGCAAAGAGAGGTCAAAAGATCAGTGCCTTCCCCACACGCACGCACACACACTCGGAGAGCGAGAGAGGGAGAGAAAGGGGGGGGGGGGTCACTGAGAGAGCCTCTACCTCTCACCGGCTGCTGTTTTCCTTTTGTGCGCCAGGGCTTTACGAGGAACGATACAAACGCGCACCTGCTTTAGAGGCATTACGGTAGCGCAGCAAACTGTCCCCCCTCGCAACACACACACACAGACACACTCACACGCTCGCGCAGCCCTAGTGATTCAAACCCCGATTTCCAGCAAACGAGCAAGCAACAGACGGGATGCCAAAAAAAGTGAGGAGCAGCGGAGGGGTTGTTCGCGCTGAATGAGCCTCTTGAAGAGATAGCGAGAGGAAGGCAGACGCAACAAAACAAGACGAGAAGCTGCGCGCTTTCTCCGCGGCAACTTGCGCACAGTGCCAGAGTTTTTAGCGGCAGTATTGTTCCGACTTCACTCCAGAGGGGCCACTCCGAGGAGAGAGGACGCACACAAAAGGGAAAAGGAAAGGACTAACGAGCACGCTTTGTCGTTTAAAGTGATGGTCCTGCGGTCTTAGATCCTAGATTTCTCTGTCTCTACCTCTCTCCCCTCTCTGTTTCTTTCCATTTTTTCTCCTTTTTTTTTTTACATTTTTTTTTTCGTCCCGTCGGTTTGTGAGCCCCTTTGTCGCCGTGAGAGAGAGAGTGGACGCGCCGGGGGTTTGAGGAGCCGAAGCGGGGCTGTCCACATGGTCCGACCACTGGCGTGAAAGTTGACTTCTTCAGAAAACCAGAGAACAGGTTGATGCATTATCTACAATTTACTTTCCCCTTTTCTTTTTTTTCGCCTTCCTCACTCTTTCCTCGCCTCGCTGCTTCTATTGAAACTCTGATAACCACGTTAGTCCACAAAAGTTAAACTTTCCCATCGCACATTGTTTGTGAAACTCCTCCGCGCGAGGCTAATAATACAAATAGGGTATTTTAAAACACATTGGCACACTCGGGAGTTTTTTCCTCGTTCAGACTTCCCCTCCGTCCATGTGTCATTTGAACTAGTTTCTTTTCTCAGGATTAACTTATTAGCCACGTATTAAAATGCTATTTGAAGCTTTCATCCTTTCAGTTTCTACAAGAGCGAGAAAGCGGTGGTTTAAGTTTCTTCTATTTATTCGCTTCACACGTGTTAGTCGTACGTGCACCACAGGGAGAAACACACGCTTATTTAAATCGACGTTTGTTTTCATTTCTGTGAACTCATAAATATCATGTCATAGTCATCGTGGACTGAGAGACCCGGTGTTTTTAAAATGATTTTTTTTTTTTTTATTGTCCGAAGTTATTGCTCACGAGCCAACCAAAAGTTAGTCTCATAGGTTCAGACTAAGATGTCGGGAGGGGATTTGACGAGCTTAACTCTGCGTGCCCGTAAGTAACAGGGATTCAATAATAAACACACGTCGATTAATGTGGTGACAATTTGGTGACTCGCGTCGGAATGCTTTGTCATCGCGTTGTACCTGTTTAGCTCCCTGCCGGTCACCACTGTTTTAATTCTTAATTGATTTAGTTTTAGTTTAGTTTATCCCCTCACTGAAGATCATGTTTTCAGAGAGGGAGAGAGAGAAAAAGGTCTTTCTTTGAGACTTGGCCAAAGGGTCAGGGGGACAATACTTTCCTTTCAAAGCGTTTTGACTTTTGAAATTGGAACCGCGTTTTGTGACCTAACGTTTGCCGAGTTGTGTTGGTTACCGATACAATACACAACAATATGCAGAGGTTTTCCATGCATAGTAAAAGTTTAACGTATAAAGTGATCGTATCTGTAGGTATGTAGACAGATCATTAGATAATTGTAACACTGCTTTTTATTCATTCATGAATTACATTAAATTAAAATACATATACTTCTCATGATTTAAAAAAAAGTCCACATGTGTGCAGAGCTGATTTTGACTTTGACAATATTTTAAAATAAATAAATGAGGGGGTTGAAGTCTGTACCAGAACCAGAATGTTTTTCCTTTCCTTCTACAGTCATACAGCGCCTGAAAGCAGGCCTCCAATAGGAGAGAAATGCTCCTTTCTTTTTAGAGAGAAAATACAAATGAACTACATTTATCCAATATCTTAAATTACAAATAGCTCAATGAAGCAAACTGCAGAACAACTGTACAAGCTGTCCTACTTCAACTAAATAAATAAAAATAATCAAATTTGAAACATCAGCCAGAGCATTCCCTTATGCCAGATACACTGAGGTCCCGCGTGACGGAAACCAGCGCGAGAGATGAAACAACCATTAATTGCTGTTAGTTGTGTGTCACTGGGAGAAACGCGCACCCTGACACGGACATTATTGCCCCGTGATTGATGGGCGCCAGGGCATTTGGCATAATTCATTTTATTTACTGTGTCCTCTCTCCTGTTGTGTGCCCCCACCTTTGCCAAACACCCCCCTTTGCTAAACTACCCCCCCCCCCCCCTGCTCTTCTGTGGTGGCATTTCCGTTACGCGATGACACACTTTTAATTGCACTTTAGTAGAAGATCCATCGGGAATGAAAAAACTCTTCATCACGTTTTTATGACCTTGTCACATTTCTGGTGTCAGGTATTTCGTGGTCGCTCCGAGGCCTCTCGTGTAAAGTGTATACTGAATGATGAATACAAAAAAGTAGTTCATTTCATCAACATAAATTACACCTTCAGTGGTAGCCTTCATACAAATCTGCTCGTTCGTGTTTTAGTGTTCACACAGATTCATGCTGCTGTATTTAAATCAGCAAAATTTGACCAGACTTTTAAGATGATTCATTTGTTAATTTTTTGCAAAGAAGCTAAATGTTTTTTTATTTGCATATCAACACACCTGTATCATTTAAATGATGCAAACATCTTTGCATGCTGACAACAGCCCTCGACATATCTCAGGTAATTATTTTTTATATTCTAAATTTGCTGAAATTGTTTCCCAGAAATATGGAGAAGAAAATCCAGTTTTGACTTTTACTTTTTAAATGTCTGAGATGCAAGTTTTTTCAACTGCTACATCTCTCCGGCGCAGCAGCTCAGATATTTCCGTTAGTGTAAAATATTGGATTTGTTGGTACAATCTCCGACAAAATGCAAATGACTGCACAATTTAATAATTTGCGCATATTGATTTAAATTGCCTGACTGAGAATCCTTTTCAAAATACACCAACCAATTTATTTATTTTAAAACCACAATATTAAGAGTATAAACTCACTATAAGTTAACAATTCTGTGATGTGCTTTGCTCATTGATCGCGTCAGTCACAGGCTTTTCATGCAAATATATTGGGACACAATGATACAAAGGAGTGTTTGAGAGGCAGAAGTAGTAATTTGGTTTTAAAAAGTGTACATGTGCAGGAAGCCAGAGGTGTCAGAGACAGATTGACGCTCTCTGCTCTCTGTTGGCTATTGTGCGTCCGTGTCTGTTTGCCTCAGCTTTGCCACCTTTTTTTTATCTGACTTGCCTCAACACTTTTCCCTCTATGCCTTTTTTTTCTCCCTTCACTTCTCTCGACAGCTGTGTCTTTTCCATGTCCTGTTTTGTTTCATTGTTTATACGAGTCGCTCATGTGCTGCTGATTTTTATCACTTTCACACTCTGTTCTTCACCAGACAATTGTTTCTGTTATGCTTACTGACACATTACTTAAATGATGATTTTCAGCTTGGTCCTGGGTGTGTGTGTGTGTGTGTGAGAGACTCTGTGCCGGTGTGTTTTACTCCGGCACATGTATGAGACTGTCTAGAGACGGGCAATAATGGCTGTGAGTCTCATGCGCTTAAAAAAAAAAACTTCAAGCGGGATTAAAAGCCAGTAACATGATTGTGTTAGTCCATAAACTCACTTTAGAGAGTCCTTACCTCCGGCATGAGCGCATGTGAATGTATGTACGGAACCGCGTACATATCCGAGTGCGTCCGTGTGTGTGTTCGAGAGTGCTTTTTTCTCAATTCACCTGTCGTGCTTGAGTGAAAATGGACAGTATTTGGAGTTTTAAATGTCCTGTGCGTCGGTAGTGCTGATGGCTCGCCTGTCCGTCTCTCCATCTCTCGCTCTCTCCTCATTAAAGCCCTCCTGCTATCCGTAGCCCACAAGTCTGAGTGGGCTTTTGGCTCCAAAGTGATGTTGAAGAGCACCCGTACACAACTCGGCTATACATCTCGTAGAGTTGACCCGTGATAAATGCTCACAGGTTTACTTCTATTGCAGCACTTAGTGCATTATCTGCCGAAAACAATGAAATGGTTAATTTTTCAATATCCTTTAGATAATGTTTGAGAAAGGTAAAAAAAAACATGTGCAGGGAGAGAAAGCCTGTTTTGTAAAACGGAATTATTTGAGTGTTTGTCCATTACTGCACGGTGTGCGCATTTGAGCTGCACAGTTTTTGGGCTTTTAAATGTTAAAACAGTGCAGGATTCAATTTGTCTATATGTTCAAACAAACGTGTAATTATGGGTTAAAATGAAAACCTATTTCAATCTATAATACATCAGATTTTTATGGAATAAAGTAATTTCTTCTTTGCACTATAATCATCGCATACAATTACAATGATAATTTGGGCTTGTTGCCTCTTTAAAAATATGTTAATTAACTAAAATTTTACAAATTAATGGATTAAATGAAGGAGCTATTCTTCATTGGCAGCCAGCAAGTGGTGGAGTGCTCTGGATGTGTATTGAAGTGATTGACTGCACAGTGAAAGTGCCGCCACATTGCTTTAGACTGAAGCCTGATTATACATGTGGTTCTAATTGAACCGGTTATTTAGGAGAAGTTGAGGACTGAATACTTGTGTCTGTGTTTCAGGCAGCCTCTCCGTCTGTCTGTCTGTGTGTGCATATAATAAATCCCACACATTTTTCAGAGATGAGATGTGTTTTTTATGACTGGTCAGAAGGCGGTGTCACGTAGTGAAAGTTGCATGGCAGCAGAGAAGGAGAGTCAGAGGGATTTAGGCATTTGACCACCTGAGAGAAAAAAGCTGTTTTCCTCCATTGTTGTCGTTTGGAAGAATCGCATACGTGGTGACAGCAGCCCCAACTTTATTCTTTGAAATGAACCAGCTTTTCTCCCTCTGATTGAAAGGTTGATTGTTTTCGCTCAATCCAATGGTTCATTATCATGTTTGTGCGTTTCGGGCCAGTTTTTTGGGCAAGTGTGTATGTGAGGTGGCCTGGAGGCAGAGCGGCACAGAGATGTTTCTCCGGCTCCACGGAGCACTGGCCCATTAACAGCTGATGGATGTGGGAAGGAGTGACCCAACAGCTTAGAGCGAAAGAGGCTGTTTCCTACGGGCAACGTAGGTGGGGGGGAGGGTGAGCGAGGGACGGGAGAAAAGATAGAACATATGATTGAGAGGCTCGGGGCTCATATAGGCGTGGACTTGCTTAGAGACGAGGAAGCATGAGATCAGCCTCTGTGGGCCGGGGCTGCAGAAGCTATCCAGTCTGATTTCACAGACAGAAAGACAGTCACACACAGGATCATCAAGTCAGCGGCGCGGCCGGGTCCAGAGCACGCCGAGATGGTCGGGCAGGAAGCGGAATTGAAAGGACAACAACGAGCGGAGCGGCGTTGGGCGTAATGCGAGGGTGCCTGTTGTGTTTGAGCAGAGCATCTTCACCAAAAAAAAAAAAAAGCTCCCATAGGTCGCCTTGTCCCCCGCTAATTCCGCATTGCCTCTGACAGCTGTATTTGTGTTATGGATTTTCCTTCACTCTGTCCTGTCTCCCGCTCCTTTTCCCCTGCCTCCCTCTCTCTCAGTAGTCGGCTCTCCATCGCCTCCACCCTATGACCTTTTGTAAGCACTTCATCAGAGAGCCGTTGGTGTTTTCAAAAGCGCTGCGACAAACTGACAGGGCAGCCGTCAATCGAGCGGGGGGGGGGCCGAGGGAGCAGATCAGTGGAAAGCTTCGCTCAGAACAACAATGTGACTAAACTTTCTGCAGCACTGCTTTAATGTGTATTGAAAGGATGGCTGTGAAGGGTAGGTGACAGCTGTGAAGCGCAAGACTCCGAATGTTACGGATACGCACACACACGCACGCAGTAGCTCACGCGCACACACACATATTGCAGATTTCATTTAACCAACTGTGGAGAAGCGGTGCTCGTTTGTCCGTGGTGCTGCTGCTGCTGCGGTGGAAATCTGCCGAGCGGACGAGCTCGGCAGAGGAGGAGCGCAGAGGGATTCATATCCAGCTCCGTGAACACATTGACGTCCCGATTGAACTCAAATCAGTTTAGTCTTTTCCCTCATTTCTGACGTGCCTTTTTTGACGGCGGCTATCCGATTTAGCGTTAATCATATTTATAGAAAAAAATGTTTCAGATTTTCATCAGTGAATTGCTTCAACCAGGATGGCTTCATATTAACATATAATGATAGGAAATTAGCAATGCTGTGTTTCCCCTTCTCCGTGCTCCTTTCCATCCCGGAACGGGAAGGTAATAACGATTTAAATGCATCTCATTATGTTTTCTAATCCGTAAAGTATCGGGATGTTGGCTAACGCAGGCGAAAGTGAGGCTGGAACGTCGGCGCGCACTCGTCTTTTATGGTATTAGTATTTATGGTATTAGTTCCGGGGAACATGGGACGCCTACTTAAGCTATTAGCATGTGAGGCGCCGTGGGATGATCCATCCCCTGACAGGACGAGCTGTTAACCGGTGTTAAACCGAATCACAATAGGCTGCCCGGGTTGACGGATTGACAGAGCTCGCTCTCACCGCTAGCGTAGGCCGCCCTTCCTTCCTCCTTCACTACGCCTAACCCTCACAGAAAGGTTTCTTTGCTCAGGGATTTAAGTTTTTCCTAAAACTTCTGGAAGAAAAAACTGAGTGATCATTTGTAAGAGTAAATATGTTGAATTCGATGCGGCCTACAGAAAAGGGCCACATGCTCTCTTTGTCTCTGTCGTGTCAACTCCTGTCCTCCCTTTCTACTTCCCCTTCCTCCCGCTGTGCCTCTCAAGGTGAAGAGACTGTTCAGGTTTTGCACAGTGTGACGCGGACTCCAAGGCTTCTATAGTGCCCTTTCAGAAAGGGTGGTGTGTGTGGGGGGGGGAGGAAGGTGCCTGCTGGAGCCGCTACCGGGAGTCTTGGAGATCGTTCACAGACGTGCAGGATTCAGTTCTGCATGTGTGTACACTTTGTGTGTGTTTGCGTGTGTGTGTGTGCGTGTAACGACAATTAACTGTCAATCAACCGGTGACCCTCCACTTCTCTCCTCCTCAGTCAGAATTCCTCCAGTTTTAGGTTTTGTTTTTCAGACGGCTATCGGAGGACAAGAAAAGCAAACAGGTAGTCGCATTCCCAACTTGAGTGTATATATTTTAGGCGTTTCATTGTTGAGGAGAAAACGGGCTCTGCGTCTTTATTTTTTATAGATTGTTTCATCTCAGTCGTTCCCAGCGTTGTGTTGTTAGGGAGTCAGTGCTGGTTCATCAGCGGCCGTTTTCCACTCTGTGGCTGCAAGCCGGCCATCGAAACTGTTGGTGTGTATGCGTGTACACGTGCACGTCTGTGTGTGTTGGGCATTGTTGACCGAGAGACATCTGCCACTAGATTATACCCAGCTGTTATCTGAATAATTGTGTAATCCCACCCATACTCCCCCTTTTACTCCCTCCTTCCTTCCCTTCTCCTACTCCTCCTGCTTTGCTCCTTTCTTGCCCCCACATCCCTTCTTTCTCCCACTGATGAGACGGAGAGCGGTGAGTCTCTTCTCTGGGTGGCACTGTGGGCTTTTTCGGGAGTGATTAAGAGTCCGTGAGCTTGCATGTGTGCGGCCCCTGGTCACCGGTCGTTGTCTGACATTTGTAGAAGGATATTTGTGCCCCTCCCCTCCCCCACCTTCCCGGGGCTCTCGGAGAAATAAAAGTAGCCTAATCCTCTCAGATCAAGATCGCTGTCCACCACAGCTGTGAATTAGAGCCAGCTCTCATGTTCCTGAGGAGAGAGAAGGCAGGGTGTGTGTGTGTGTGTGTGTGTGTTTGTGGTGTGGGTTGTTGGCCTTCGAAGCACCGTTTGCTGTTTGACGGCAGATTGCTGGTTGGAGAGTGAGAGTAAAGGAAGACGCACTCTGAAAAAAAGAAGAATAAAAGAGCAGTTAAAAGGGAGAAAAAATGTAAAGAGTATTTAGATACCGTTCAGGCAAAAGTAATTTTAAAACAATTCTGACAGGATGCATATGATACCGTTCAAATATATTTACTGTTATCAGATTTCCTGTTAATTAAATAAAAGTTTTCTTTTTTTTTTTTACGTGTGCCATTTTCAACTTCAATACATCTATTCATGTTTTAGAATAATAAAAAATGCCTTTTTTTTCTTTCAACAACTAATTAATACCATTTATTTTCCTGGATTAAAAATCTGTCACATCCCTGTTCCACTGTATCTACAGACAAAAAAATATTTTCTTCCTTCTACAGACAATCTCAACTTGTGATGAGACAATATTAAAAAGTAAATTTGGATCTGGTTTATTTGACATCCCTTTTTATTTTATTTTATGCATCGAGAAAGAAATGTTTGTGTGTCACTCACAAGGCCGCACACATACACCGACAGCATGCGTGCCTGCAGTTGCCAGGGCTGCCTTCATTTCTGGTCCGTGGTTGGTAGGAAAGTGTTTTTTTCCCTGTTGGAGCTCCGATAGTCACTCGCTGTGAAGGACTCAACACTCGCTGTCTCTCTTTCCTCCTCTTTGCCTCTTATTCTGTTGCACTCTCTCCAGTCCAGCGACTCTGCCCCCTCTCTTTGCCCTCCTCCTTTCCCTGTCATGCCTGTTGTCTAATTATCATGGCATCCCTCAGCCTCTTCATTACATCCAAGCTGTCGTCACAGTTTATCTGCAACATTTGCTACCTCTCTTCGGGACTTTTTTCAATAGGTTTCATTTATTCTATTTGACTGAAATGACAAGACCCAATGCAAGGCCGATCCGTAGCAAGTTGTATGTTTTAAGTGGGTAGAAAAAAGAAAAAAATGTCAAAAAGAAATGTTCAGCTAAAAAAATCTATTTATTACGTAAGTAAAATATTGCAAGTAAATAGTATGTAATAGAGGCAGGGAACTATTATTGTAGCGCATTCAGTGATAATATTAAACCAACTGACTTTTAAAATCTCTCTGGCTTTACTCTTTAATGTGAGAATCATTTTTTCAGTCCATTTTGTGATCATAGTGAAATTTGAATGCAGTGTTTTTGTCAGCACACCTTCTTTTCTTTTTGACCAAAGAAAAATAAATGATGGAAAAAAAAGAAACCGGTTTCCAATATTTAGAGTAAGCAACTTTCTTTTGAACAACAAACAGCAAGAAATGGAAAAGGAACAGGGATACTGTATTCAAAGACTGAGGCATATATTACCAGGTTGAAAGGCAGCCGTTGCGTTAGCGGACACCACAATGCCCATTTGCCCAGTGAAGGTCAGCGATGCTGTTTGCAACCTGTAGCCCTAATCGGTAACTTCTGCTGCTGCAAGCTTCTATTGTCTAAAGGTCAGTCAGGAACGGTGCCTCAGCCGTGGAAAGTAGTCAGCATAAATGACGGAGGGGACTGAGGTAGGAACGAAGGACTAAAATATGGGGAAAAGGAGAACAGGAGGGAGGGTGAGTGGCACTGAAGGCCTGGCATGCGTCGTGGTGTCAGGCAGGCGTATGGCTTCTCGGGGCTTTGTGAAAATCTGCCTGCCAAACTTTGCTGAAGGCTGGGTCTGGTTTAAACAGCTGCCCCAGGGGTTCGCTCAGAGAGTGAGTTCAGGGAGGAGGAGAAGGAGGTGGGAAATCGGAAAAATGAAAAAGGCGAGGGGAGCAGAGCAGAGAGCAGGCTGGCCGTCACAATCGTCTGTTGGTACGGCGCACAGGCCCACAGCCGCTGATCTAAGGAACACAACTCCTGGCCTATTTTCCCCTCGCCCGTTTCCTCCCTTCTATCTTTCCTTCCATCCTCCTCCAGGCCGCTCTGGCTCCCTGTCTCTGTCTCTCTCTCTTAGCTTTTGTTATTAACATACAGTCTGCATTACTGGAACAGTGGCTGGGCCTATTTGCTGGTAATGAGGATAAGGGACCTGATGTTAATAATAAGTTGTTTGACCTTTATTGGCAGGGTCAAGTTCTTCCAAGGAGGTGCAATCCTCTCCGTCCTCGGCCCAAACACATGACGGCACCCTGGGGGTAGGAGGCGGGGGGGGGGGGCGGACCGAGGTGGTCCAAAATTTCACATCCAAAATTTGGATTTCTCGTCCCCTTCTCTGCTCTCTCCGTCTACCTCTTCCTCGTCCCCTCTCCTCCCACATGGTTAATTGAAGGGGGAATTGGTAGTTCTGTGCGGTAATTGTGGCTTTGAGAATTCTGTCTCCCACAGAGAAAGATGAGGGCAGCTGTACCAAAGACAGGATGGCGGGTTGTAAGAGACCGAGAGAAATGGGGAGAGGCAGATGGACAAGCAAATAGAAAAAGGCCCCACATCCCCCTCTCTGCACCCCTGGGGGTGGGGCTTGATTGGATGATGAGTGAGCGTGTTGATTGGCTGATGACGAGCAGATTTCTGCGTAACTTTAGCAGCTGGGCGCGAATAATCATTCAATTCATTATCCAATCAGAGCGACTCTACTACGTAGCCGCACTGATTCTCCTTTTAATTTTCCTTTGAACCCCCTCCCTCCCTCTCCATTCCTTCCATACCTCCCCAAGGAGTCGGGGGATGGACAGATGAGTGGAGCACACTGTATCTGTACGGTTCTGCTCTGCCGCTCGCTGGAGTAGGGAGAGACAAACTTCTACTGATGCCACTGCTGAATGGACTCTCTGCCTCCCTCTCTCCTTCAAGAGGAGCTTTTCTTTCCCAAGGGGCACAGCTTTATAATTAGTCTTCTTCCCGAAATAGAAAACTAGTTTTTCTGAGGTGAAGTCACCCTCTGATGTGTAGTTTTTTAGAGCAGGATATTTGAATTGATACAGCACAAAGTAAAATATATTATACCACCACCACCTGCCACGTTGACTCTTTGGAAAAAAGTACCACTGGAATGAATAGTTTTTGGTCAGATAGATATTTTGTTCCTGTAGTAACCGCAGGTCTTGTTTTAGCTCCTGGCTTAGTTGTTTAGTCTCAGCTCAGACCACCCCAAGGCCATCACCCAGGCAACGGGTGTTCCTGTGTTTTTTATATATTTTCTGTCTTTTATATTTGATTTTCTTCATCGTGTACTAAAACTTGTCCGTGTATCAATTTCTCCCTTCGACTTCATCTTTGCCATTGGTTTGCCCCCCCCCAACCCTGTTTGTCTCCCCCCTCTTCCCCTCTGCCTCTCCTCACCGCTCCCCTTTTCTCTTCCCCTCTGCCTCTCCTCTCGCTGCCTCTGTCCGTTAATGAGAATGTGTTAACGAGAAAGAAAGATCTATTGGGTATAGCACAATTTATCAGGAAGGCAAAGGTTTAGAAGAAAAAAAAGGGCGACGGGCCCTTCAAAGAAGTCCTATTCTTGTGGTTGTGAATGTTAGATGAGACAGTGAAAAGTTCCCCGTCTAACGTCATGGTGTCTGAACAGAAGAGAACAGAACCGTTCTAATCATGCCGCGCAGAAAAAAATGACTTCCAACCCGATTTAATTAACTGATAAGAAACGGCTTCAAATTAATTTTTCAAGGATGTAAGATTTTGATTAAGAAACTCCTAAAAGAAATAGACGAATAATCATTTTTTTAATCAACTTACTCAAATGGTAACTGGTTAATATGATAATTCTAGCAATTAGGGCAAATATTGTCGAGCAGCAGTTTCTATGCATCCTGTAAAAGGAATTATAATATCTTTACATCTAATTATCATGGTTATTTAATTTTTTGTATGGCTACCTCTCAATTTTACCATTCATTTTTTCATCTGCTATTATAGGGATAATGAAATGAGAAGTTGGAAAGTGTAATACGATGAAACTTTTATAAGGGCCGACCAGAATGGGGCTTTTCACGCACCGTGATTGGATAGATATTTAGGCAAAGGGAAAGGGAAGTTGTTCCCAACGACATATTTCTGCTGGTTTTACATGCAAAGCTGAGATGGATCTTTTAGATGTATGATTCTTTTATTCCGTCAGCAGATTAAAGTAGCTAATAGCTCCTGGCTTCTCTGTGTTCCTCCTCTCTTATTCATAAGCAGGTAGGCCCGGCCATGAATATGTTCTAATGCAAAAAAGTTTGACAATCTATTGAGTTAAGAGAGGAAAAAAAAGATCCAGCTTTGATTGGAGGAATGATTGGGCTGTTCATCCGCTAGTGGCCATAAAATGTGTCATATACTTATATATGTGTGTGTGTGTGTGTGTGTGTGTGTGTGTGTGTGTGTGTGTGTGTGTGGGTACGTGCGCCCTAATTGGACAGGTATTGTAGCGGAGGTGAAGAGGGGCCAGTTGAAGGGATGGGGGTGGGGGGAGTGTGGAGCTTTAGGAGGGCAGCAGAGTTCCTTGATTCAAAAAGCCTCCAACCCGGGCAAAAGCTAACCCGGCTCACACTCCGCTGCATCGCCTACACCACTCCGCACTCACATGCGGTGGCTCTTTGCCTCTCATGAGATGAATATCCGTCGCCTCTCAAACTCCTTTCTTTCAGAGCCTGCTGTATCCCTCGCTCCTTGCACACAGAACATCAGTGGAGTCGTGCGTTCAGAGGGAAATATTGACAAAGCGCTTGGAGAGATGGAATTGTTCCTTTAATTATATGCTGCTCTGTGTTTTTGGTGTGGCTGCTTCCATACACCAGCAAACACCAGCACACACACACACACACAAACACACAAAATGCACATTCCCACTGATCAGCTGAATAGGTATTCTTGGCACAGACCCACTGTATTGAGCGTACATATTCAATTAACAAAACGCATTAGCGAAACTTGGCATTTGTTGTTGTTTTTTTTCCCCGCCTCCTTGCTCGGAATTAATGGTTTTGATATGCTAATTAGTGGGTAATTTAATTTCAAAAGGCCTCAATTAACAGCAGCGTTGTGGACACGATGAAGTTAAGCAGCGTAATCTAATTTGCATTAGTAACGAGCAGGGAGTAATTAGTCTCTTAATTAGCCACTTCAGACAGCACTTGTGTTTACTTTCCTAATGAAGTGGAGGGTCCTTTTTTTATAGGGAAGCCTGCCTGTGTGTGTGTATGTGTGTGTACGTGGGTTCGGGCAGTGGTGTTGCTGGCACCAGAGGGAGAATGGCATATGGCTTACAGTTTAGCTCCAGTTACACATATGGGCACACACATACACACAAACACACGCTGACACACAAACAAACATAAATGAACAAACATGGACGTCATACCCTGCTGTCTTATGTGATTTGGCGTGCACTCACAGTACTTTTCAGTTCATTGAAACATCTCCAGAAGCTCACTTACACACGCCACAAGGGACTGATGGTGTGTGTTTGAGGGGTTTCATCTCCAGTGTTTCCCCTTGGTATTCTTTTTTTGTATTGCAATAACGTGCAATATTTTCATTTTTTTTTGTATATCCATGCCATTCCAGATTTCCTTTGTTTTGCATTTTGGTGAGTATGAAGTGTGCGAGTGAGTGGTGACGTTGCAGACCGTGGTTGCTGGCCAGCCCAATGCTTATTTCTGGGATACCGTTGCCTGTGTTGACAGCGTAGCCAAACAGAAAAGGAAAGACAGACAGGCCAATGGATGGATAGAGAACACTGTTCTATTCCTTTCGTTGCTATTCTTTACATGTTACATGTTCTGGACATATATCCTTAACCACTCAAGAAAAATAGTAGCCAAATTACATCAGCTCTTTTCTGGGATGACCGTTCCAACAGTTGGAACTTTTCCATTGCAGCCTTGTCAAAAACAAGTTGAAAACAACAGGCTTCCTCCTGGGCTTTTTTGGGGAAGGGAGATGGGGTGGAAGGGTTACAGGGGAGCAGCATAGTGGGGCTTAAGGGGGGGCGGGGGGGGACAAGCAGCTGCCCTATTAGCCCAAATCTGTTGTTCAGAGGAGGTGGGAGGAGGGTGGAGCAACACCACTGAATTTCCACAAAGGAAAGCACACACTGTTTTCTTCACTTTGTGTGAAAAGAATGCTCAGTTCTAAAACGATGCCGCAAATGACCGTATTTTTAACCCCTAACACCTCTCCTGGTGTAGACCTTGTTTTTTTTAACCCATGCAACGGACAGAGGAGACCACGGAGACCCATTAACTGACAGCCACTCTGATGGCAAGGCATTTTTCTAAAGGCTTCCCTTTGAATAGCAACAGAGGTTTGAAAGTTGTGTGACTTCCTGCTGCAGAGAGCAGGGTCAGAGCTCCGGTTTGCAGAAGTAGACCGCACTCAGCAGACACACACTCACGGCTGAATTGGCAGCAATCACAAGTATATAATTAGATTATATAGATTATGTGATTCAAACAGATTAAGCGCCCAATAATATTAAAAATATATAAATATAATGAATGAAGGCGCTACAGTGATTATGAGCTGGTTTCCAACATTGACCTTTACCCAGATGCACACACACACAGATTTAAAGGCACAGAAAAGCCACACATATGCACAAACACTCACAAACACTCACACGTACACAGCCATAAATAGGCAACTGATTTACAAATGAGCTGACCTGTGTGTTGGCCTTGCTCTCAGATAGGCTCACACCCCCGCCAGGATGCATAAATCACAATGGACATGCATATGCATGAGCATCTGAGGAGGTGGGATAAGTGTGTGTGTGTGTGTGTGTGTGTGTGTGTGTGTGTGTGTGTGTGTGTGTGTGTGTGTGTGTGTATGTGTGCGTGAGCACCAGCCAGCGGCAGAGTTTGTATCGATCATTGAGGCTTAGTTAAGTGCCTTTTATTTCATTGAGTTAAAGTTAAGGACCGTGGACAGGACTCTCTCTCCATGGGTCGCTTTTCAGAGAGAAAGAGAGAAAGAAAGAAAAAAGAAGGAGAATGGACTCTTAACTGCTCTTTTCCCCCCCTTTTTAGTGGCATCCAGGGATAGCCCATCACATTAATGGAACCTAGATGACATTTTGCATCTCTTCTCTCTCTGGAAGAAGTAGTTTTGGTGTTGGACCTTTGCCTGCTGTGTGTGTGTGTATGATGTGAGCTGCTTTAACCTCCTCTTGTTTTATGGACTTATACATGGCTTTGGATCTCACTGCTGCTAGATTAATTTACACACCACTCAAACATGCTTGCCAAATCTCCTTCTCTCTCGCTCGCCCTCTGTCTCTCCGTCTCGATTCCTCCCTCTTTCCTTTTCTCTGAGGATAGAGAAGAAATTGCCTTGTGAGGTAAATAAATTACTTCCATCGATTGCAGTGTTTGAAGAGTGACTTTATCACAGTTTGACTTGTCCAGATACAGATCAGCATGTGACAGTGTATGTTTTTATGTGCCAGTGTGTCTGAGAGTGTGTGACTTGGTATACATGCGTTGTGTGTGTCCATGTGTGAGTGTGATGTGTGTGGGCTGCAAAAGAATCCGTGTAAAATCTACCTGATGGGTATCTCCATATATTAAAAGTTATTGCTAGAGCTGCTCTTTTTTGTCCATAAACTGTGTGTGTATCTGTGTCTGTGTATTAGAGGCTGCCATGTGCATATTGAAAAGCAGATTAACTATGCTGGTATCGATATATCAAGAACTTACGGCCCACCTTGTGGCCAGGTGGATTGTGGGCTGATTGAGTTCATCACTCTTGTTGTTATCCATTTGCACTGGTCACTGATAGATCCACAGATAGACGACTTAATGAAACTTACCTCTGACGTATTTCATCTACATTGCTGTGTGCACGCAGTAATCACCGTAAAGACTTTTGGCAAACCTTAACCTCCAAGCCCCAGATGTCACCATGGAAAGAGGTTAAAAGTTCAAAAAAGCGTCCATGTGCAGAGGTGATGTGTCTTTCTATATGTGTGTGTGGTTCTGTGTGTGTGCAGCAGTCTGGGACACATGCCGTTTTAATAGAAGCCGTGCTGACGTTACTGCAGGGGCCAAGAAGCCACTGTTAAAAAGAAGGGATGTGGAAAAAGAGCGAGAAAGGGCCTCATCTGTTTGCATTAAATAGTGGAAGAATTGACCAGCAAAGGAGCAAGTTAGCAGCAGGCGGCAAAAAGATATCTGCTTTGCTGGCTTTGTCCCTCGCTTCGCATTTCCCTCCCTCATTCTCCCCATTTTAATCGACCTAGATTGCTCAGTATACTCCTTCTTTTGTTTTGCATAACTTATGTATTATCCCACTCTCTTGACTTGTTTCCCCACATTGAGATTAATATATGGCATTCGCTTTTGTCTTTGACTAAATGCATTGACTAATTAGCCTTACTTTAGTTATGTTACAGTAAGTCTACTACCTCTCTCTCTTTTATAATATAGAGACATTCACAAAAAATCATACAGATATAACGAGGAACTAAAAACACTGAGTTTACCAGCAGGGAAACATTTTTTATTGTATGTTTGGTCTCTAATTTACACCTTTTACACACTAGTCCTTTATTCATTCCCGTGGCAGCCGGCCATCTACACCACCAGGTTCTTCTCCTCATCAGATGCTCCTGATTTGTGAATTCATTAGGCAGCGTGGGGGTGTCACGGTTGGGATTTTGGGGTTTGTTCGCTAGCTATTTTAGTAGCTAATTAATGAGGGGGAGAGTGTTAATTGGAATTTTCTTAGATAATATGAACTCCTCTTCCCCTTTTCTCCCCCCACCTCCACGAGAGTTTAATAGAAAACCTGCAGCACTTAATAGACCTCTCCCTCACAGTCTCTGAGCTTCTTTTCTTTATTTTGATGTTTCTGACAGTAGCTCAGCTGATACATTTGGGGACAGAATATGTTATTGGTCATGCATACAGTATATTCTGTGGTGTGAGCTGTACTTAAACAAAGTGGCACGTAGTAATCCTCTAAGACTTCATCGGGATATCGATTCCTGTTCTCTCGCTGCCGAACATCCTTTTACCTCTCACAGAGCACAAGACCCAGAGCTCAGCAATATATCGCACAAGGACAAGCAAAGGAAAGGATGGTAAGTTTTAAATGTATAAAAAAGCAGCTGTTGTTCACAGAACACGGATCGTCACAAATGCATGATTAATGCTGCATTACATTTTTTGTCTTTGAAAAATGTAATGAAAAACATAACTTTGATAAAACTTATCTTAAGGGCTCGCTTAATCTTTTTTTTATTCATGTATTTAACGCTTAACTTATGTTGCACTGATAATGAACAAAACTGGCCTAACCTGCATTTTGACTTCACACTTTCCCTATAGCCTGGGGTAGGGCATTAATTAATTCAGTGGTGCGCTAGTAGGGGCATAAAAAAAAGATTTAATTTTAACGAATGTTTGAAATGAAACAATAGTTGCATTTCAGGAATCAGGAATCAGCAACATTTATTACCAAAATGTGTTAGACATACAAGGAATTTGTCTTGGCGGTTGGTGCAAGTGGATGTCGTTATAATTGTAGCAAAGGGTTGACTAGATAAACAGACTTTGGTCGCTGGCGTCGGAGAACGCACTTGGGGGCTTTCCATATCTGTGGTCTGTTTAAAAATTAAAACTAGCATAGAGCAGAGAGGAAGCAAAATTAATATACAGTGAGAGAAGACTAATCAGAGATCTGCGGTTTCATTGTAATTCCTCCGTCGTCTTAAACTGTGACAAAAACATTATTTAACATCTTTACCTCTGCTTCAGCCACTCAGAGAGGCTCGCCGCACACACAGAAGACCTTACAGTATTTTAATATCACTGCTTGTATATTCTAATCCTGACACCACTTGAAATATAATTCCTTCGTCTATTTTAAATCACGGATGTGAAATTGCATTAAGGCAAGAGTGTGTGGGCATGAAAGCAGGGATGTTAAATGGACATATGAATGCAGGGGTGAATCCTAACCTATTAAGTACTTTCCTTATTATTTCTGAAAGTGGAGCGTGATAATTAGTTTGGTAGAAATCCTATAGCGGGATGGAGGTATGGGTCTCAATAGTTGAGCCAAATTAATTTCTTCTGTCACCTTGAGCATATGTTCCTCTTAATAGGTTTAATTTATTTCACAGTGATCACATCTTTTTTCCTCTTTTTTTTGTTCACCACTTGAATGTGATGCACATATACACATACTCGGCTAAAAAACCCCACTCCAACCCGCACACGTGAATGGTATATTCATACCTAAATATGATGGAGAACCGCCATTACAGCTTGGCTCCGGGTCCGTGTGATCTGAGGGATGGCACTGTGCCGTTTTCCCAGGGGTCCCTGCTGCTGTGGCCCAGTTGTCATGTGATCCATTTGTCTGGCTCAGAGCTCTGTTTTTCTCAGGAGTCACTCCCAAGTCTTTTTAGTCCTGAAAGTTAACAATCATTCCTCATGTTAAATCCATCAGGAACCTCAATGTGCCACGAGGTCGCTTTAATAATCTCCCCAGTGTATGTGTGTGTGCTGAGGGTTGGACCATGGGAAAGTTGCATACCTGAGCAGATTAGAAAGATCCCAGAAGACACTTATGCATGGGACCATAATGAAAAACTAATTTCTTGTAAATCCAAGCACATTGAATGTAAATCCCAAGACAATCTGGGCCTTTTTATATGTTAAAGAATACAAGTTACTATAGTTTTTAGCATGCATGAATGTGTGTGTGCGTGTGTCCACCGCAATATGTATGGTTTGTTTTTGATCTAGCAGGGATCACTGTAGTTGCCCCGTCTGGTTTCAACTTACACTGGTAAATTACACCCAATCACTGAAATTACATCCCAAAGACTGTGTGTGTGTGTGTGTGTGTGTGTGTGTGCCGGTTTGTGTGCTCTCGACGTCACCACACAGAGATGTACTCGATGTCAACTTCGATTAGGCCAAATGAAGTCCAACTGTTTTTGCGTTTTTTCGTCATTTAGGGGAAGTAAAATGGAAATGCAGCTGTTTTGTGTATGTGTCAGTGTCTTTAGTCATGCATCACGCCGGTTTGTGTGTGTGTGTGTGCGTGTCGGCGGAAATTGCTGTGTTGTGTGTGTCGGTGAGTGCGTAAGAGTGGTTGTCAGCTGGTAAGCAGTAAAGACTTGGTCCGGGGCGAAGCTGATGGGCAAAGTCTCTGTTTTCATTCAAGCAGCTTCAGTAAGGGGAGCTTTGATGGGACAAAACTGCTAATTAGTGCACCAGATGTCAGTTATTGTTGGACTGGGATTATGGCAATAACTGCAATAGGCCAACGGTTATGTGCGTGCGTGTGTGTCTGTGTCTGTGAAAGTGAACTAACTCCACCGTGATAGGTTTTAAACAATGTGCTACGCAACCACAGACACTGGGCAGGGAGTGTGTGTGTGTGTGTGTGTGTGTGTGTGTGTGTGCGTGTGTCTGTGTGTGAGCCTCAACGGCTCAACTATTCACTCTCAGACAGACAAAATTATGGCATGAATTTGAGGTATATCTCTACTTCTTTGTGTAAGGAGGTTTTCAAATTTGGTGTCTGTGTGTGTATGTGTGCACACTGATAAGACTATTGTAGTTTTTAAAAGGCTGCTGCACGCTAACATTGGCGGAATTAAAGGTGCTATTAAATAAAGAAAAAAAGACCCCAATTCCATAAAGAATATTGACCTTATGTTCTATGCCGCATTATCTTTCTCTTTGTGCCCTCCTCCATTGCTCTCTCAACACACATACACACACACATCTGCACACAAACACACTCACATAAAGCAAGACTAGCGTTTTCATGGCAGAGCTCCATTTAGATTTGCCATTACAAGAGATTAGACCACTAGTTAAACCAATTTATGGAGGCAAAGTTGAGAAGGGACTTATCGTAAGGTGAGTGGTGTTAATTTATGTTTACGAAATAATGTCCCTTCCAGACATGTACACACACAGAATCCTTACTTTAGTTCTAATTAGCGGATATCCTTCACCATTATTACATAGTATTATTACCAATATTATTCTCTTTTACGCAAACTATCATACATGCACACACACCTTTCAACAGGTGAACACATTTAAATGTCAGCGTGCTGTATATATGTGTGTGTGTATGTGTAAGCGTATATTTGTTAATGCACCACGGCCATGCTGAAACCGGCTCCCTGGGGAGTAATTACAAAAGCCGTTTTCTGGCCGTTTTCTCTCATTAGGGTGAATATGGATGGAACCTTAGTTAGCATGCGTATACACGCACACACTCACACACAGAGGCTGTGTGCAAAAGTCCAAACATGTGCGCGGTGCTGATGCCATGACTTTAGTCTGGAGGTACGTGGTGCGCTTCTTTTGCCACAAGTCTATTTCAGCCTCCTGCTTCTCTGTATACATACACCGTGTGTTTGCATGTGTTTGTGTGTGTTTCTCTCGTTTGACAGCATCTGGCCTAACAGACCCGGTCCTTCAATTCAAACTGCAGGTTGTTTGTTTGGGTTTGCCCTTACAAACACACCATTAGGTCTGCCCTCTGTGCTGAGGACTATTCTGGTCTCTGGCCTCAGTTTAGCTCAGGCCTGCTGCCGGGCTCACTGGAGGTCCCTGCAGGCTAACCTCAGTCCTACCAGGACCCAGGAAGATCGGAACCACAGCGCACCGCCCAGCCACCGCAGTGAAATTCTAGCCTGCTTCACCAAGGCCCGCTCCAAAGAGAAACCTTAAATGTCAGCTGGAGGGTTTTTAGTGTGTGTGTCCTACAACTTGCCTTTTGCGTTTGGTAGTCACACCATCATGATGCAACAGGTCCACCTTTTCTGCAAACAAGCAGGTATGGACACGTAAAGAAGGCCTGTCTTATTTAACTTTACACTCACAGCGGCCAGTGAAAAAGAATCTGGGATTAAAAGAGAGGAAAAGAAAGAGTCAGAAGCGGCAGGGAGAGAAAGAAAACAACAAAGGTGGTCAGGACAAATGCAGTATTGTATCATTGAAATGACTTGTGAGTTGAAAGCCTTAAAAGTCCTCCCCAGAGCCAGGGCATAAAGCCCATAAACAGGGTTTGGCAGCAGAGGCCTGAGCCAGACAGGCCTGGCAGTCAAGCCCATAGTAAAAATGAATTTGCTGTGAAAAAGGTAAACAATCGGAAATGACAAATATGCAGGTTCCTTCCATCGCTCTTTCTCCATCTCTTGCTATTTTCACAGTTATTAAAGAAGACAAATGCAGGGGCGAGCAGAATGACTCGTCAGGAGCCATATGGTAAAGGATCCCAGCAACGTTCAAGGGGAGGTTGAGAGGGAGGGAATTTTTTTCCTTCATTTTTCACCACTGAAACAGCCAAGCTGGACTTTTACAGTCAGCACTTGGAAGCCATGCACTCCATATTACTATGGATGCTGTGAACACACGTAGATGACCACATGAGGACAAGTAGATTAAAGAGGTTGAGGTCAATACAACCATTCGGATGGAGAAACGGGACAGAGGGATGACAGAGAGAGAGAGAGTGAGAGGGTGTGGGGGGGATCCTCAGGGGCCTGTTTGGTGGTTAGGGCCCTCGGGGGCCCCAGCGGAGACCTCCATTAGCGGAACGATCCGAGCCCGGGGGGGGGGGCGGTGTGGTGACGGTCCTTCGAGGCAGGGGCCAGTCTGTTTAGCAGCAGTTTTGTCTGCATTGCCCCAAGCATTGATCCAGTGTTGAGCTGCAGCCATAGGAAGGCTCTTTGTGGCTGAATAGGCCGAGCAGCAGCCTATTGATGAAGTAGAGTGGACCAACGGAGAGCCCTGTGCACCCTGTTGGTCATTTGGTTTAGACGGACAGATCTTGTTCAATACACTCACACACCCCACGGCTACCTTATGGTATGTTAATTCCAGGCCGTGCGTGTGTGTGTATGTGTGTGTGTGTGTGCGAGCGCAGTTGCACATCTATACATGGATGTGCGTGCAGCGATTTGTGTTGTACAGGACCTAATCCTCTTTGCTTTCTCCACTCGTCTATCCCAGATGAACAGATCTGCAGTGACCGGCTGGGAAAAATAATGGAAGGGCGGGTAGAAGCGAGAAAACAAACATGTTTCCCAGACCCCAATTAGCCCATTTTTTGTTGCCCCTGGATAGCTCTCCCACCCTCCTTGCTCGACCTCTTCAGTCTCTGAAGTCTGCTGGCACAAAATGCTTCACATCACTGAGTGCTTAAACATCAGCAACAAAAACAGGTGGCCAGGCGACACAGTGGCAGGGGATGGAAACAGGGACAAAGCCGGACAATGCCATTTTTGTCCATGAATGTAGTTACTTAAATCAGTGTTTTTTAAACTTAACACACATTGACAGGAATTCTGTTAAGCGTATGTGTGTGTGTGTGTGTGTGTGTGTGTGTGTGTGTGTGTGTGAGTGTGAGTGTATTGTAGCAACAAGGGTTTTGCTACCGTGTACTATTCACATCTGCGTGTGTCAGCTGCCCAGCAGGACATGTGTGTTTTGTGGTTGTTGTGTTTGTACATCAGTCGTTTGAGCTCTCTGTGCAGAAGCCATCGATTCTTAATGAGATAATGACATGCTAACGTACTCACAGCAGCAGCTCTGTTTACAGATGAAAACAAACCACAAACAAGACGCAGACATGCTGAGCTCTCTCATTTCTCCCTCGTATACACTCCCCCCCCCCCCCTTCTCCAGCCATGACTTTGTGCTGTGGCCCAAAGTTAGCGAGAATAACAGGTGGGAAACATCTTGATGATGTGTGTGTATGTGTGTGTCTGCCTGATAGACACACACTCACACACAGTAATGAGTCAGGCGCTATAATATGGCTGCAGACCAAATTCCCTAATAAGAGAAAAATCTTGTCTGTGGCATCCAGAGTTTTCCACTGGAATCACACATTCATGGAGCCTGTTTCCTGCCCAGGGGCCTTCCTCTCGGCGTGAACACATGAGGAGAGGGAACCCTCTGTCTCCTTCTCGTTTGGCCCTCCTGCAATTGAACCCTCCCGCCACTTCCTTTTTCTCATCCTTTTTCCACCCCACCCCCCCAATCACTCGGGATGAGTTGATGTGGCGCTAATGGATTGGTCTTTTCTTTCTCTCTGTTGAATTTTGCTGGTCTGGTTTTGAAGTGACATAAGCACATGACTCATTAAGTGAGTCAGACCAATTCAGGCTTATTGCTGAGGAAATGGTGGTGGATTGGGAGGAGAGGTGTCGTTCTCCGACTGGTACAGGAAGGCACACACACTCTCTGTTGCTCACCCAAACACACACATACGCACACACAGCTCACATCCAGCTGAGAAAAAAACATCCGTTGTTCGCTGAATCTCCAACTTAATGGAACTCTTCGTCTCGCTGTGAAGCAACTTTAAACAAACCAAGAAAGAAGTTAAAAATTCACATTCAGAAACTTTAACCTTGAAATCTCCCCTTGCCAAGGCATCAGCTCCCTCTTTTTTTCATCTGTTAAATGTTTGAATGTTTGATAGTTTGAGGTCTATAGCAGTACCCGCCCGGGAATTAATGTCATTCATATGCCCTGCGGAAATTACTTTTGAAATGCATATAATCTAAAACATGCAAATGAGGCTGACTTTGTGCACCCTGTTTAATATGAATTATCATTTTCTGAATACCTATTATTACTGCGTACATTTCTCCAATTATATTGTTCTTTTTTTGTCACTTTTGCATAAGGACGCACGTCAGGAAACACCAGAAACGCGCACACACGCCCTTCCTCGTGACATGCGAATGCGTGCAGGTGCACACAGACACACGCACAGCAGAATGTCTTTGTGATGCATGTATTTTAATGAGGAGTAATAAGGATGGTAATGACCCAGTCCACTTCTCTCTCCCTACTCTCGCTGTCTTTGTCGCTCTCTGCCTTTCTCACCCACTGCCTGGCACACAGCTGTTAGATTACATGGAGCCAAGGGGAAGAGGAAGAGGGATCTTAAGTAAAAGAAAAATGAATGAAATAAAAACGTGACTAAATGTTCTGCCTTTCGCAGATTTGGCACCAATTTACGAGTCAGAAGATCCTTAAACAGCATATGAAAATAACAGGGCAAGATATACAAGTGTTGCTCTTCCAGATTTCATTAACTGACTGAAATATTGATGTGTTATAAAATTGAACAGTCCATGTTCAGTTTGTCTTTTCCTTTACTCTTTTGGTGATAAAGCACTGTTATTAATGTCCTTGTCCAAGAGGCAGACATTCTTTTGCTCTTTTCTCATAATTTGAAATTAAGGCATCCCTTTTTCAAACGAAATACTGTATTAATTTATTTATACTGCACCATAAATTATTCTATTAATATTAGCATGTTCCAAATTAATATGACTTCTCTCAATGTTCCTTCTACTTCTAATTAGCATGCTTGTCACTATAACAAAGATTTTTCTTTCTCTGATAAATTATAAAGGAGACATTTTTTAATACAATGAGAACTGCCTGAGAAATTATTAATGTTTTAGTTGTGTCCCATAAGACAAAAGGAGGAGAAAACAGCGAGAGGAACTAGCTGAAAACCAACAATACATTATAGAATACATTAAAGACTGCAACAGTGTTGACTTTTATTTAGTTTTTCTTAAAGAAAGAATATGCAAGTGTGTGTGTGTGTTTATGTGTTCACGCATACAGAATAAGGGGATATCGCCTTGTTTCAGCACTTTTGGATAGGATGTGAATTAATTCTGTAACAGCTTGGACCAAGTTCAAAAGTACTAAAATTCAATTAATTTGAGAAGTGGACATGCTATCATTTTCTCTGCATGTTTCCTTTAAAGTCTGGCCTGTTTTTACTGTGGACTTATTCAATTATATTTGATTAAACTCGCCCTGATCCAATCTATTAATTAACTAGGAAATGCAAAGTGCCAGACTTGAAAGCCAATGTATAAAATATCATGCCCACTTTGATATTTATTTATTTATATTTTTATATCACTTTTTTATCCACTATAACTCTTTATTATCGTAAGTCACTGTTCCAGGTAATATTAAATCTATTCATTTTATCATCTCTGCAATGCAAATTATTATCATAAATGAAATGATGTCTCACCTTAAGGCAAAATACACCACCTCTTTCTATTTTTGCCACAATTTTGTCTTTTCACGCAATAAAGTGTGGATTAACCCTTCTAATTAAAGTTAAGAAGTTAGTAACCTGCTGAAGGTAGAGCATATCAGTGTCAGGAATGGAGCAATTTCTTTGTTGAATGGTAGGTTCTCGTAATATGAATTGAAGGATAGTACTTTTTTTTAACATCCAGGCACTATTGACAGGTCACATGCACCTTTACAGACACACACATACATACACACACGTAGTCTTACACGTACAAACACACCCATTCTATCAGACCTGAGAAGGCTCAAAGACAAATTAATGATATTGTGTTTGATTTGTTGGAATTTTATGAATCTTTGTCACCCATGTCAACCTGTTTTTCGACATTGGGGGGCCGAGGGTCAAGCAGATCAAATTCATTCCATACTCTCCTAACGACGCACAAATAAGAAAATAAAATGTCATTTTTCTTAAGTCTGAGTTTACCCATCTATTTCACCTTCATGTCATTTGTCAATTTCCCTCCTCACACCTTTACATCTGCCTCTCTGAAAATGTCCCCCTCCCCTCCCCCCTCGTAGTGAAGGTCATTCTAATAAAGGGCTCTCGTAGGACTGAGCTGCTAATTGCTCCGCGGTGCGCTAGCTGGCTTCAAATCCAAATAAAGGCACGTCCCTCCTCTCCCTCTTGGCCTCTATTCCCCCTCCTCCCCTCTTCACCTCCGTTCCACCATGTTAAATACAATCAGAGTATTAGCCGGGTGGACTGTCATAACCCGACCTCGGCCTCCATTACCTCTCGGACAGAGGGGAGAGATGAAGGGGAAAGAAGGGATTTTTCATCCTCGTGATCACAGGATGATTTTCAATAGGCTCAAGGGAACGTGCACATGCGCAAGCTTTACCTCTTTTGGAATTTACAACCCGTGATTTTAGGATCAGATAAAAGAGGTGTGCGTGAAGTCCGCTCCTTCTACAAATATTTGTGTGTGATTTGAGTGTGTGTATCTTTGTTTCTATCTCCAGTATTTCGAACAGACAGCAGTCTGCAAGCTGGTAAATCACTTACTGCGCTCTAAAGGAAGGGTCGAGGTGAAGGCAGGAGTGTATGTTTGCCCCGGTCACACACACATACGGAGCGATCTCATCGGTGTGGAATGTGCTGTGTGTTTACCTATGGCTCCAGAACCCACCTGACCGAGGGAGGCTAATCTTTATGGGCTCTGTAAACAGGGACTTTGTCTTCAGAGAACTGCAGGCGGGCAAGCAGACACACAATTCACACACGAACGCACGCAGAGACAAATAGGCCAGAGAGGAAGGGGAATCCACATATAAGGTTAAATACTGTACAGCCAATACACAGAAAAGCACACATGCACGCGCAGAGGCTACATGCACATGCAAACACTCACTTTAATGCTGAGACAAAATGAACACCATGCAGAAGACAGAAGTGTAGAAGAACAACCCATATTTATATACCATGGGCTTTTCTTATCATCGGCAGTCTGAGCCCCTCTTCCTCTCTCCACTCCCCGACAACAGCGCTGGCTTCCCCATCAGAGCACACTAGAGATCAGGCTATAGGCCAGTGCTACCAGCTTCTCTCTCGGGTCGATGATGCTCTTTGAAGCCAGCCGGTAGTGGATATCGACCCACATCGGACAGTGGGATAGTGGAGTTCACCTGTTCGCACTGAAACGTGGCCAGGTCAGCCGCAGACTAGCGTTAACGCTATACTGTTAGCCCACCTGTTGTGCACTGGCTGGCAACCGGAGCAGCCTGGGGTAGCGCTTTTAGCCGCTAGCTCTAGCTCTGTGTGGAACACTACCTGGCTGCCCCGCTATGGTGTCCTGCTGTAAATCTGATTAGCAGGTAGTAACCGCCAGCATCAGAGGAAACAACCAAACTATGTGTTTCTATGCGCATGCTCGCTTGTGTGACAATACGTGTTACCTTATTTCTTTCGCTCTTGCCTGACCTCATTCTCTTTTATTGAAGCTAATAGATCAGCTCAGAAATGCCACGCAGATATCTCTCCCTTCTCTCCCCTTCAGCACTCTGAGAGTCAGAGACGATTGCAGAAGACATACAGAACTTTTTATTTACCCCTCAGTGTGGCTGTTATACATACATATACGGTTGTGTGCATTACGCGCAGATCATCAAAAAAAGTTGTGTTTTAAAAAACAATATTCATATTAAATGGAGTGCATCACTCGTCTTAGCTTTCTCTGAAAATGTTACTACTTCAAGTCTTCGAATGGAGCTACTAAGCATTAGTGTTGCGATTAGAAATTAGAAAGGTAAAAAGTCTGTCTGACTGTAAATCGCAGAATTTAATTTAGGTTGATGCTTTTCTGAGAATCAACATCAGGACACGCAGAATCCTCGTTAGTTAGATATTTGAATATCTGCTTGTCAATGCTGCGGAATCACTACTGGAACATTAATAACACATATTCTTGTTTCTCTCATCAGACACCACCACCAAATGCCATATGTTATTTGTGTTTTTCCTTTTCGCAGTTTCTCTTGTTGGAGATGGGGATTGAAGGTGTAATAAATGGAGATATACAATAAAAGTACAGACTTCATAGTTGCATTGTGCTGGGTTTTGGGGTCAAAGCATATCCCCTCAAAGCCAGTGTCACTGTTTTTTTAGTCTTAGGTGAGAGTGTGACAACATGGGTGTGTATGTGTTCGCATTATTAATTGTTGTTGTCAGTGTTCATTGAAAAACTTAGACGCTTTGGGATGCTTTCAAAAGACAAATCCTAAAGCCGCTCCACTGACGGCAAATATGATATTGCGTGGACACAATGACAGTAGTTTTTAGTGTCAATTGTAACAAATAAAACTCCCCCTTTCGGTATAACAACCAAATATTTGATTAATAGACCCTCATTGTCAACAGAGGCTCCTCCAAGTTCAGCTTCCTGATTACAAAACACGTTACAGATCCAGTTTGTCAGATTTCTATCTCGGGGAAGAGTGTTTCGCTTGCTCACAAATATTGATTGAACTATCAGAGATCATAGAAGTAACCTATGTGGATTCTATTTCAGGGAGAAAACTTGTTTAATGTTTTCCAAGGTTGAACCTGCCAATAGTTACCAGGCATAACCAGAGGGAGAAAGACAGCATGCAGAGAGTAGGGGAAAGACAGATAATTCAAGACTCAGATGAAAGTAGAAGACAGATGATGGAGTGTAGATACTGGTACAGACAATTTTCTTTTTCCTTTGCCCCCTCCCTCCTTCTCCCTCCTCCTCCTTCTTTCCCTCCCACCCTTATTCCCTCAGTTCTTTGCCTAATAAGCAGCGTTCCTGCGAGCTGATGCAAGGCGGAGGAAACAGAACAGGCGTTCTGGGACTGCTGGAAATATTCCCTCATGAGGCATAACATGATAAAGACTTATTATCTCACTAAGCTGCTGTAAACACAGATGCACACAAAAATACACACTGTACACAACTCGCTCTCACACTGACAAACACTCATTCACAGAGAGTGAAACTGGTCGGCTTTACGGTTCTGACGAGCTGTGACCAGGAGGAATCTGACAGAGCCAATCCCTTCAACAAAGCCTGGGAGTCAGCCGCTGTGAGCCACCTCACTGGGCATTTGGCTCGGCTTGTTTGAACTCCACACACACCCAGAGCAGTGGGAAGGAGCGGATGGATCGCTGAGATCTGATTATTATTACTGCTAAGTTTTAGGGAACATCTGAACAATCCTACGTGTCGAAACAAGACTCATCACCAGCTCCTCGGCGCTCATCAATCACACCAGACACACATACAAACACATGCAGCTAGCGTTGGCTATGAGCTAATCTGTTACAGTACAAAGGTAGGTGTCAGCCTCTTAGACAAACACACGCACACACCGGAGTCATCAGAAACATGTTCAGTCCCATTTCCCTTCTTCTCTTCTCGATCCCAATTAGAAGGCAAAAGAGGCCTTTTATTTCCCTCCAACGCATTCTTTATCTCTCTGATCTGCGCCCCTCCCACTTCGCTCGGCCCCCTCGAGGTAGTGGGAATGTCTCTCCCAACACACTCTCGGGTCAGGGGTTCAGCTGGAGGGGGTCTGAGCATGTAGAGAAAGCGGGTAGGAGACATTGAAAGAGTGAGTAGCAGGTTGAGGCAGGCCTATGCACGGGCAGCTTCTCTTCACTGCCAGAAACACTTAAACTTAAAGCACTGTGTGTGTGTGTCTGTGTGTGTGTATCATAGCCCTAATCAGAGACTTCAGGGTAGATTTATGCCCCTGCCTCTTTCCCGACCTCCATTACACCAGCTTATATACACCCATTACAGGATATGACAGCGTACACACCCTTTAGAAGAGCATACCACACTGCCCGTGTGTGTGTGTGTGTGTGTGTGAAAGAGAGGGCATGCGCTCACCTCTTTACACACTCCCCTATTTCCCATTAGGTCCTTGTCCACCTGCGAGCTCTATCTCTCTGTCCGTCTTTATCCCTCTTCCCTTCATTGCTAATAAGGTCAATGAGGAAAAGTTGGAAGCAGATGAGTGTACAGTACATTACAGAACAGCACTGTGTAGTGTGGGCCAGACAGCGAACCAGTGATTCATGCTTAGCGAGACGTGTGATGATGCGAAGAGCTTCTACTGAAGCCAAGGGACTGTGCAGTAGGATCTGTTGATCACTCAGCACTATGCCTTGCTTCATAATATTACCTCAGGGAGCAGTTTGACTGAGCAGAGGTCCAGATGAAGGTGGGAGGAGTCAGAAGGAAACAGAATGAAGAAGGAAGGAAGTGTGGGGTAGAGGAATTGAGGTTGGAGATTAAGTGACTAACTTTGAATGTCACAATAACATTCAACTTCTCAATCTTAACTTCACAGGCTATTTGGTGCCAGGAGGGAGCGAGGAGACTGGAGGAGGCAGTCAATGGGGAGGAAAAACACCACAGTTTTTCCAAATTGTGTTGCTTGTTAGTGAGGAATAGTGAAGTCTATCTGTGGGCCGGTACCTTTAACCAAAAAAAGAAGAAAAATAATGTTGACAAAATTGATCTCACATCTTATTTGCCACCTGCACTTTTAAAAGGTCAATAATGAACCTTCCGCTCAAAAAAACAAACATTTCATCATGTATTTCCTGCAGTATCAAGCAAGACTCCTTTGAAACTTCTAATACTAGGCGGATACAATACAATGATAGTAAAATGAATTTGGTTTGTGTCGCTCTTCTTTTAGGATTTTAGACGAACCTCTCTGATTTCAGAGTAACAGGGGGCTTTATTATTATTATTTTTAAATGTTATTTTAAGGCAGTGACAAGCACAAACTATTGTATATGCATCTCTATCCTATCAATTCACCAGCAGAGAATTCTTTGGAAAAATCAGATCTGCATAATTCAACAGCAACATTTTTGCAGGATTCGGAGTAACTGACCATTTAGCTAGCACACCCACTAGCCCATCGACCTGCACACACTTGTATCCCCCCAAACACACACACTCACACTCACACAAACACACTCTCCGGTCTCAGTCCCTCAGCAAGCATCTGGCAGCATTCCACTAACAGAGCCACTAGCGCTCTTTCACAACCTCACCTGCTGTCAGTCTCAGAAACACACACACACACACACACACACACACACACAGCGACTCACCTGCTATTGCCTCAAAGTTAAGATTCTCTCATGAAATGCCTTTTATTGTTTCCCCAGAAGGCATGGTTTGTACGCTTCTGAGAAACGCACCCACCCACCCACACACGCACACACACACACACACACACACACACACACACAGTCATGGGAACAATGCCTCGATGGCGTTCTGTGTACCCACCCTGGTTTGCTGAAATAAAAGCATTAGAACTTTCCCCTTAAAAACTATAGTTGTGTGTGTGCGTGTGTGTGTGTGCGTGTGTGTGTGTTAATTTCTAAAACTGGATGAAGCAGAAAGACGACATTGAGCTTGTCATTAGGAGTTCACAGCCTGCGTGCTTGTGTGAGGGTTTGTTTTGTTTTGTGAAGCTGCCTTGTGTGTGTTCTTCACGCGCCTCTGTATGTCTCTCGGCGTCTCCTCTCTCCCACGCTCAAGCTCCTAACGATGGCAAATGCTCCCGTGTGTTTGCGAGGCCTTGTTTCTCAAAAACAACAACACATCCAGGAATGGCTCGTTTTGTCGGGTTTTGTGGAAGGAACAAGCTCTAATTAGAGAGGCCCTATGAAGGTGTATCAAACGGAGATTTCTCAAAGACCGACCTGCTCATGGCTCTCACACGGCGCACACATGCCACCTCTGATTATTGGAGAAATGTCTGTGTTATTTAACTGTATAGCAGAGTATTAACAGCCTTGTCAGTTCAGATTTGCTGCACGTCTGATCCTAATCCATGCGTACGCTCCGAGACACCCATTTAGGTACAGACAAAAAAGTGTCTGCCTTAGGTGTTCCTTTGTGGCCACTTGGGCATGTTTGTGTGGGTGGTTCATGACCAAAAGCCCTTTTCAAAAAGTACACGTGCACACACACACATGCACATACATAAACACACAATTCACTTCATTATCTCGGTGTGTGTTTACTTTAGGTACCTGCCTTGTTTGTTCTCTCTGATGGGAGCAGGTTTTCTGCACAAACTGCCCAGGTCACATTTATTCAATCTGTCTGTTGTTTTGCCCCCTCCGACCCCCCCACCTCCCTCCTACCTCTCTGCTCTCAGGTGCCAGTGATGATGGTGGAATCGGCCTCTGAGACCATTCGAACGACACCGTCCAACCAGAACGGAGTCAGCAGCCAATCAGATGTAGGGGGCGGTAGAGAGGGCGGTTCTAACGGAGACACAAACGGAGAGATTAGCCCAGTCGACTTACTGCACCTGCAGCAACAACAGGTGTGTGTGTGTGTGTGGGAGATAGTATGTTTCCATTCCACTTGTAAGCATTGTGTGTGCTTACAAGACTTGTTTTGCAACCCATGTGCATAAGTACATTCTTTCTGGAAGAACATGTACACACCAGGCTGTTACATGATGTACAGTACAAGTACAAGTGACAACACGTGCGATCCGTGAAAAGCTCTTACAGGTTGGCTTGTAGGTGCTTTTATTCTCCCATCGTTCATAATGTGCGAGCTAATTCAACAGGGACAGAGTCCCCCACATTAATTCATACGTAGGAGGCTAATTATTATCCCGTTACTAATTGGGATAATATGTGACACACCTGCCGTCTAAGCCCGCTAGGTGAGAGGAGCCATTTTGTCCTGTCCTGAGGATTACACTTATGGCGCGTTTCCACCGAGCGGTACGGTACGGGTCGGGTCGGTACCCTTTTATTTGTGTCTCCACTGCCAAAAGTTGAGAATGGTACCAAAAATCTGAACCGTACCGTAGCACTTTTTGGGTACCCTTCCGTTGGGGTACCTTGCACAGTTGTTTGGTACTAAAGGGTGGAGCTACGCCTATCAAGTAAGGGTACTGTTGGCGGTGGAAACGCTCGCCAAATCATGGTTAACAGACCCGACCCGTACCGACCCGACCCGTACCGTACCATACCGTTCGGTGGAAACGCGCCATTAAACTCGTACATTCTGAAGATATAAACAAAACACAATATTGAACTCAGAAGCTGAAGGAGTGTGTGTGGTAGACTCACCTTTGTGGGAAATTAAATGAATCAACCATTAAGTTGGCGTGGTTTGTGTCCGACACGTTGGCTGGTAATGTTGCCAGTTATGCCATTTAACTTGCCTGCTGTGCATCAGCCCCCCCATCCAGAGGTCTCTAGATTAGGCATTTGTCCATAACGGCACAAGAACGTCCGCTGAGTGTTGTCATCTAATGATGGAAACTCACTGATTCGTGTTGCAGTCATTGATGTGGCATTTGAGATGAGGGGACAATATGTGCTCGTATTCACTATATGCACTAGCCATATAAGCATGCGGCTAAAATTATTAAACTCCCCCCCTTTCCGTGTGTGTGTTTGCGCTCGCGTTGTGTCTGCCCATCACACAGGTTCAGTGTGAGTTCTGGGCTCTCCGACAACAGCTGAGTTGAGGAAAGCCTGGGGAGAAAATCTGGGTTTCCTCCCTGCTGCTAAAATGATTCCTCTTAATTATAATGATGGAGCCTTAGGTGAATGAAGAACACTCAAGGCCCTTCACTTATGTCCTGCTTTCCCTCCTCCTTCCCCTGACTGCATCCTCACCCTGCTTCCTCAGCAACCTTCATCCAAGGACACACACAGCAACGCACAAATGCACACACACACATAAACACCGAACCCGTAGCTCATACAAAGCAGGTCTTTATTCTCTTGGACGTTTCTCTGCTCTCTATGTTTTTGCACCTGTGTGTGTGTGTATGTGTGTGCAGGCTGGTATTTCCTCTCTTAAGCGGGTTACCAACCACAAACATACCTCCCTCTCTTTTTCCATCTTTTTCTCTTCCTCTCTCTCACTGTATTTCTTTCACCTTCTATCCGCTGCGGACCATGAAAGACAAGCACAACCTTTCCTCCAGATCCCGGCCCTCGCCTCCCTAAAAAGGTTAATGATAAATACAGTAAATACAATGCAATGTATGTTTGCAATTATATATTTTGAGCTTACTGTTCAACCTAATTTTCTCAGTTTGCGCTGTATTTCCTGTACAGTTGTGTTTTACTTAACAATTAAGAGGTCAGTATAGGATCAAAATCAAGTCTGTCTTGTATGAGTCCTACTCATACTCTTTGAAAAACATTATTTCCTTCCTGGTTTTACATTCCTACAATTTATTTCCCTTTTCTCATTGTGACCATCTCTGGTTGTCAAAACTTTGGCTGAATTGAATTAGAGATTGAGCAGTTTTGAGTTTATTTATATATGAACATTCTTAAATGTGTTTAAAATAAAGTAGATGCCGTGACAGGCATATGTCTGCTTTTGTAAAACTTCTAATCTGCACATGCTTCGTCCACGTTGTCTGTCTTTTTTTATTCCTTATTCCAACACGGTTTTTGTGCTGTAATGCTGGGTGGCCATAGAGGCTAGTCTTCGCATAGACCCACTGCTAAAAAAATCTATATTGTCTGACACAGAAGGCCAAATACTGACACTGCTCACCTGGCAAAATTGTATAAGAACCTGCTCATGCTTCAACTTTAAAGCTTTGGAAACCCTTCCTCCTCCTCATCCTCCCCTTCTTGTTCATTTTTCCTCCATGGTTGAGTCTCTCACCTGGAGGTGTAGTGCAGACTAGTAGTGTTGGTGCTTAAACACCATGCCGGTGCGCACTGGAGCGAAAAAGACACACTCACACACAGAGAGAACCCCTGACAGCGCGGTGTTGTCAGAACACAAAGCCTTCTTTTCCTTGGGCCCCTTGGGAACCTGAGAGAAATCACAGCCATCTCCAGCCTTCAAACCTCTCTACTGGCCTCTCTCTGTCTTCTATCTCTCTCAGCTCCTTCTTGCCTCTCTAACTCCATCTCATTCTTGATATTTGTCATTAATAGGTAGATAGATGTATATATAAAACAACAACATGCTGTAGTTGGTCAATGGACAAATGAGGAACGTTGTGAGTGTAAAAAAGTGTATTGGGGAGATTGGATATAAAGCCAAAGGGAGAAGGAGGGGGGGTGGTGGGCTGGAGAGGAGGAATAGAGGGATGAGGGAGGGGTGTAATGCTGAGACGTGTCAGAAAAGGGCGCCTGGGCCTCCCTGTGGAATGTGGCCTGTCTGCCTCCCCAGAAAGAACAGAGCAGGAGAGAGGGAAGAGAGGGAAGAAAGGGAAGAGGGGGCGAAGACCAGTTCTGCCCCGTCATCGAGGAGGGAGAGGAGGGAGAAGAGGGGAAACAAAGAGTGGAGTTACAGGGCGAGAGGAAGGAGAGGTGGAAAAGTGAGAGTGCAGTCGAGAGTGTATGGCACTTTGTTGACCGGGCATGGGTGCAGACGTGAAATGATGCATAGCAAAGGAGAAATGTAAGCAGGGTAAATCCTAACAAACCTCAAAGTGTGTGTGTGTGTGGCTGGATGGAGGGTGCTCTGACGAGAACCAGGTGTCCTCAATTCTTTCCTTTTCTTTACTTGTCTCTTTGGGTTTTTTTTGTGGAGATGAGAGTCTGCACTTTGAGCGCCGTCAATTCTCCTGTCCCCTATATTCCCTCCCATTTCATGTTTCCTCCTTTTGCCCTCGCCATGTGTGAGTCGCCTCCGGTGTTGCAGCAGCTACACCAGAGGCGGGCACTGATGTTGGGAGTGTTTTGTCACCATCACTGTTAAAGGGAGTGATGGTGACAAAAAGGTGCTGTTTCCTCTGTGCCACTCATCGATCAGCTAAAACAACCAGGGATCTTTTATCCCCCTTTTCACTCTCTTTCTCTTGCCCTTAACTTACTCTTACGCACTTTAGAATGATTGTGGAGGTCTCCTCTATCCTAGGGTTAAAAGGCACAGTTTAAGAAATTGACTCAGAGCTTCGATCTCCACTCCCCTTTTTCTTAATCAATTGTTTTGGTTTTTTTTGCTCCCTCAAAGGCACATACTCTACTCTACTTGTAATCTTTGTTTCCCACAGGCAGCTACACACATGCACAGAGCTGATGTGAGTTAATGAAGGGTGTAATTAAGCAGCCACAGAGATGACTGGAGATCAGGGGGAACCGATACAGATCTCAGATATAAGCAAATACAGATGAAAGATAGCAGTTTTGTGAATGTGTATGTGCATGTCCACAAGTGTGCATTTGGGTTTGATGGTGGGAGTGCCTTCCGGACTGAGATTGGTGTGTGCATTAACAGGCGATGAAAGATGCTGAATGATTGAGATAAAGTTTGGCTTCCTATTAAATTGGCTAGATTGTAATTATGGCCCGTATGGCTGGAGGTGGACAGCTTTTGAGACACATGTGAGTCTGTAGCTCTAGCGGCTCAGCCATTGCTAAATTATGGGAGGTGAATTTTGGTCACTGGGACAGTTATGTCCCGTTTGACCTCCAGCTCTCCCCCAGAGTTCACTTTTGGGTCAGGAGGGCAGAGGACGGGGTGAAGGGATTGCAGGAAAAATGTCCCGACACTTTTCTCCAGTTTGTCAGTGCGGGGCGATTTAAACTAATTTCATTATACTTTGGCATCTGCATGACAGGTTGTATCCCATGTGTGTCATTTTCCTGTCTGTATATCTGCCTGCGTGAGTGTGTGTGTGCATGCGTGTGTCAGTCCGTCGTGTATGCGGGCCAGTAAATCAGTTCCAGGCCTCTCTCTGAGTGCTGTCACCTCCTAAAAGCTTTCCCTCGGTCTTGGCCCGGCCTTCCTCTTTATGTTTGAGGTCAGTACAGTTCACAGGTCACCAGAGGTCATGCTGAGACGGAGGAGGGGCCAGTTGGGTTGCCTAGCATCGCAGAACACCCACTGCTGTTACCGAGCTGATACAAAGAGACCTATAGAACACCAACTTCCTGTAGGAGTCTTAAAAGCACCAGCAGGTCTATTTATCCGTCTTCTTCGACTTTAACTTCCCTTCTTTCTTGAGCTGTCGATCTCCACTTATGAAGCTGCTCGTATTAATTGATACAACCTATTACTGGTTACTACATTACTACAAGATTGGAGACATCCATTCATTCTCCAAACTGCTTTTACTGTTCTGGATTTTAGGGGATTTGAGTTCGACAAAATACATAAAGGTTTGCATTTCCGCACACCGGACTGTAAACACAAACGCAAATCAAATATCATGGTCAGTAATATATTACTCCCAGTCATCGTATTTCTCAGACAATGGTTGGTCACATTGAGAGCTGATTCCGAGATGCTGAGATGTTGTATTTGTTAGTGCCCGTAACAAATCTTTTTAGTGCTTTTTCCAGCCAAGACAACATTTTTGTTCTGACTATTTATGTCCTTTCCATTTCTTTCATTTTCTATTTCTCTGCTGTATGATATATTCATATACAATTTCGATCTCTAATTACAGATTGACTGTTTTTGAGGGACAGCTATGGTTCAACCAATTTCTGAAATCATAGCTAATAGATGAGTCATAATTTTCAACTTGACTTGAGTAAATTCTGCGTAATGGGGCTCAGATGAAAAGCATGCTACAAGGCAACAGGTCTTGTAGATAAAGATTAGATGGACAGTAGAGATGGTCCACCGCACTAGATCAGCCAGCATGGACAGGGTTGGTTGACCCAACAAGCCAGGAGGCTCAGGGACAAGAATAGACACATATCAACAGGAGAAGTGTGTCTGTGTGTGTGTATGTGTGTGTTTGTCCTCTCTGTTGTGGAGACTGTGTTATACACACATCCCCAGGCACCTGAGGGGTTAGGTTGGGTTTAGTTGCCATGGAAGTGTTGGGAAGCACTTACACTGGGCAGGCCTAGCTGCGCCTTCAGGTAAATAACACACATATGTACACACACGCACACACGGCAGGGACAGACACTGTTCTTAGAGACGTTTCTGAGGGTGAAAAAAGTTTTTTTGTTGCGATTGTTGACTATCGCTCTTCAGACGGTAATATTGCAACGATGACTGGGGCCTTTTTAAGAGGTCGTAGGTCAGCGAGTAAAGCTGCATGACCTCATTACTACTACTGGTCAGTGACACTGAGGTGTGACTGTGCATGTGTGCGAGGCCTGTTCACACTGTCAGCGTCTTCTGTTTTGTCTATCAAAAAGCAGCCCTGGTAATTGGTTTTAATCGTGTGTACAAATGCAGGGTTTCATAGATCACTAGGAGCAAGGTATTACAAAAAGAGAGCATTAGTTCATAACCCCCACCCCACACAGGTCAAACTATCTTCATATCTTGGTCCTAGTCTCCTTTCTTTTCTCAAAGACCCATAGTCCCACTCCGGACTCACAGGAGGTGACACTGTGAGGGGAAGGAGAGAATGTGAAGGGTAAAGACAAAATGTGCAACGCTTATGAGGCTCCTAGTTACCCTGGAAACAGTCGAGAGCCTGGCGGTACACAATGAACACACACGTACGTATACACACCATGCACACAATAGCTGCAGAGACCTAAAGTGTTGCTAATTAGCTAGTCCGTGCTGGTTCTTTGTGAGAGCCATTTTAAAGGAGAGATTAGAGTCAACAGGGAGGAGAGGAGGAATGTAGCTCTTCCCTCTCGGTCCTTGCTTTCTTCATGAGCTCTGAGACGGTGTGTGTGACGGCCTTTTTTTTCACATGCAGACAGAATATTCTTTGACTACAACAAAACCATATGAAAAATAAAAGTGTAGTGAGACTTAATTTGAGGTAAAACGTTGTCCTCTCAGTAATAGCATCATGAAAAGGTAGATCCACAAATAAAAAATAAATAACAAACTATAATAAACTTCTTCGTACTTCTTCACCCAGTACTATTTATTAATAAACATCTTTCTTATTGGTCTTTTTTCTTGTCCTGATGGACTTCATCCAGTTGCTTGAAAAGGCCAGTTCAATCTGAATGAAAATGGCATTTTGAGGTATTTTAGATGTGCAAGTTCACATCTGCCTGCATTGACCCTCTTACTGAATCAAATAGTCCAGCGAGCACACACAAACTTCCTCATTTCGCCCTTTTAGAACACGCCCCTGCTTCTCATTTGGGGAAGTTAAAGATTTGGTTCTTGTTTAAAACTTCTAACATCTTGTGCAGCAGCCAGTCTTTGTTGTTCCTGCCCACTTCCGCCGTTTGTGTGTGTGTGTGTGTGTGTGTGTGTGTGTAGGTGTGTGTGCGTTTGTGTGTGTGTGTGTGTGTGTGTGGTGTGTGTGTATGTGTGTGGCAAGGTTGGGTGCGAGGGTGTGTCCATCACCATCTCCATAGCCACAACCAGGTGTAAAAACCCTCTGAACCAAAAACATAAAAGAGTTTTATTTCCATTGAAGCAGGCAGGCAGGCTAATACTTTTTCAGGCCTCTGACTAGTGTGTTTTTCTGTTTAACCAATAGGCGTCTGTGTGTGTATGTGTCTGTGTATGCATGTGCACATGGCAGACAGTCTCTGTTTGTGTATGTATGTGTTTTCCCTCTGTCTCCTGAGCTGAATCTTGGCAGTGTCTTGCATATGTTATTAGTTTGATTTTTTCTGGGGGGGGGATATTAATAATAACAGTTAAACGGTTTCCATATGTGAGGTCTGGTTGCCAGGCTAGTGCTATCATCATCATGGGCTGGCCTCTCCTAGTCTAGCCTCCAAGGAGGTGCTTTTGTTGGGCAGGAGAAGCAGTTTAAGCTTTGGAGGTCACCCAGCTAAGACCTACCACCTAAGTGGACTTGTCTTCCAATGAGCATTACCAAACTACTAAACTGTCCTACCTTATACAAGATGAGGGCTAAATATTACAAGGAAGGCATATGTGCGTGTGTTTTCCGCTGTGGGCTGGGTCCGTCTGGAGTGAGACCTTCCTCTCTTGCCAAACGAGCTGTGTTGAGAACCGCAGGGAAACTGCATGTGTATAAAATGTATGACGTGTATTTGTGTGTGCGTGTGTGTAGAAGGAAACTGCTGTAGAGCTATTTGCCATCAATTAGCCGCTTGGACTGAGATGAGGCCTGCAGTACAGAGGGAGCTGCTTTTATAATCTCGAGAAGGGAGTTCCTCTCCTTTTGTCCTTGCTCACCTCATCATTATCTTTAATTGTCTATCTCTATGCCCTTTTCCCTTCACTTAACAGAGAAAAGCTGACAACATATCCTTAGGAAGAGAGGTAGATTTATCTCTGCGTATGTGTTTAAGATGTGTGTGCACGATGATGAATTGTGTAATGATATAAAGTAGTACTGGGTATTCAGTCAGCTCTTTTTTATGCCTGCACGTATACCCCTGTGAATCAATAGAAACATTAGATGAGTGTAGGGACGTAGTTGAAGGGGAGAGGTTTTCTCATTTCACAAAACAATTTTAAACTGAAGAGAACCATCTGGAAAACGGCAGGGTCCCCCGAGTTTAGAACAGGTCCCTTTTGTGAAAAATAGGATGTGAAAAAAATAATCTAAAATCAGCCAGGGTTTTCAAACTTAACGGCATATTTTGAAGTTCTTTTGGAGTTTGTGAGTTTTTATTGAGTTGGCTCTTGAACGCGGTCTTTCCTCTCTTTAATGGTCGTCCTGGGCCCAGAGAAGCTCGCTTCAGCCGTCTTAAAAACCTCAGCTCTCGAACACTGCCTTTATATGGCGGAAACATTACATTAAATAGCTGAACGGGATCGCGGCTGGCCAGTGTTTCTGAAGGTGTCCCAGATAGTTCCAGCTCTGCAGCGGCCTAAACTGATGCTGAGATATTCCGCGTTGTTTAAGCTCAGTTATATTGTTGGACAACGGGTTTGAAGTCCACGTTGCCATGAGCGAAAGTAAATGTCAGAAAAGTCTTGTGAAGGCAGTCCGGAAAGACCTGATTAATACCAGAAAAAGAGCATGTGAGGAAGACTCAGGGGCGAAGGCTTGGCAGAGCAGAGTTTATTTGTAACCCACCGTGAAATTGAGCGGCTTTAGCAGGCTTTGGTTCAGGCTGCTCCTTGCCCCTGTATGTTTACCCCTGGAAACCCCTGATCTGCACTAAATATATGTTCCAATCTGTTGAATCTGATACATCTGACCTATAATTATGAAGTTGCACTAACGTTATAGATTTCTTTTGTTGATAAATCAGTGTATTTTTTTAACAGATTGATTTTTAAAGATATTTCATTATTAAAACCAGATGCTCATATTGCTGACTGCAACAAAGAAAATGCTGCTGACAAGGGATTCTTGGTTTTCTCAAACCTCCCATTATAAACACAAACTACAGAGCAACTTACTTTTTTATATGATATTCAGTGAAATCAGCTCATGTAATGTCTGGTTGTCATACAGAATTCCAGCCTTGGGCCTTCACTGTTCCTCTGTTAACAACCATGACGAGCTATGAGTCAAACCTCTCAACAGTTTATACTGAAACTGTACTGAACTATACTAATCTACACGAGGGTGTTATCCTTAAAATGCAGCTACTCACATCTTTAATATTCATGAACTAACCCTAAACCAGGTATGCCTCTCACAGCGAAGGCTTCTCCTCAGGCCAATAGCTGCATTCACAAGGCTTGGTCCCCTTTGGCCTGTGCAATTTATTTTGGGCCTCCGTCTAACGCATATCTGCTCTCGGAATTTACTGTGGCCAATAAGGGTATGGGTAACAGATCTCCCGAGAGGAGCGGGAGCAAGGCAAAAGAAAGGCAGAGTACTTGGAGAAATGCCAAACTTTATACATTATATGGAGAGGCCGTTTGAAGGCAAGAGACAGATCGGGTGATATAGACGAGGAGAAAGAAAGTAGGAGTGATCTGGGAAAGCAATCTATTTTTTGTGATGACTGACAGTGATGCGTTTGATACGTGAGATTCCACCGCGGCTGTGACCAAGCCTTCACTCACATATGCCCCAAAGTCATATAGCAATCCTATCTGTCACCTCTCCAGTAATAATGTGTGGGTGCCAGCATCCCAACACAGGTGAGCTGGTGGTACTGTAGAAACGTCCTCCTTACAACAAATTTACATTCTCTGTAGATTGTGTTACATCTCTTCTGTCTTGTTTCATCATTTCCTCTGCTCATGATTCGCTCTCCGCAGCCATAGAAAGAGAAGGAATCAAAGATAAGAGAGATTTAGAGGCAGGAAAGCCAGCAGAGAGAAGCAAAGACCAAGCCAGGAGGAGGGAGTAAATTAGAGAAGGGAAGGGGTTTATGGGCATTTGGAGGTGGGTTTTTTGAGGAAGCGCCATACAAGTGGATATAAGGGATCACTGAGGGGGGGGGGGGGCAACCCAGGAGGACGGCAGCATCGACGCAGCTTTAGCTTGGCTTTCAGCTTCAATGACAGCACCCCGGAAAGGAGATAGAGAGAAAGAGGGAAGTAAGTTTGAAAAAAAAAAAAAAGAAGATCCACCACTCTTTTCTGAACCTGGTTTCTATGACTGATCTCAAACTCAGAGAGCGTGCAAACCTGTAGAGAAGCAGCTGGGCGTGACGAGGTCTTTTCTACGTCTTCACCCCTGTATCCATCCATCCCTCTCGTCGTCTCCCGCTCTCTTCCGGGGAGGAAGAAGGGGTTTAGGAATGGAGGAGCGGTGCATTACTGGCCTCTCTTCCCAAGCTGCCGATTTTGTAAGGTGGAAAGGGGAGACTTGTTTGCCGGTGAAGATATGTGTTGCGTCCGATGCTGCTGAAACATCTTAATTGGCTGCTTCAGCTGTGTGTTGCGGACAGATGCAACAATGTTCCTCTCACCCACCCTCACTTCTGCGCCTTTCTTTTTTTTTTTACTCTCCACTACGTGATCTAAGAGCAAAGAAATCTGATACCACCTGCCTCCCCTTGCCCTCCCTAGCTCCCTCCTCCTCCTCCCTCTCCTCCCTCAAGGCCCACTGTCTGCCCCGGGGGCTGTTTATCTACGGGGGGAGAAGAGGAGGAGAGGGTAGGAGGGGGACCAGTTTGTTTCGTTTCGGCCCTCAACAATGGACCTCAGTCTGTGGTGACGGACTACTCCAACATATGGTACCCACCTGTCTCTCTTCCTCTTTCTCTCCCTCTCTCAAATTCTCGCTGCCCCCCCCCCCCTCTTTTGCTACGTCTCTCTGTTTAGATTTCTTTGCTTATTCCTGCTTTCTCCCTCCCTGTCTCACCCAAACACACTGGCCGGATTAGAGGCCAGATTCATCACACACGCAGACCTGTTTGCTTTAGCAACCTGAGCCAGGCACACACACAATCACACACACTTTCACATAGATATTGGATCACGTAGAAAATGGCATGTAACGTACACACACCCCCACATACATACAGAACCATCAGAGAGATTGTCATACGCACATAGCAAAATTACATTTCTATGCTTTCCGTCTATGGATCCCCTCAATGCCTCATCAACCCTCCCCCCTCTCAGAAATATGGTTGTCAGTTTTTTTTGGAAATCCTGTTGAGGAGAGAAAGTTGTCCTTACATTGTGTGTGTGTGTGTGTGTGTGTGTGCGGATTGGTGTGCATGTGAGCATATGTGTGACCCTGCTGAATTAAAAAATGCACTGTTATTAAAGGCTGTGTCAGAGGCGATGATTTACACAGGGGAGCGATGACAAGTCAGAAGAACTCACACACCGAACTGACACACACACACACACACAACACACACACACACACACACACACACACACACACACACACGCAGTCACTCACTCACACTGTGCTTTCAGGCCTTCAAGCTGAGCAGTGACCTCCTCACCCGTCCTTCCCCTTCCTCCTCCTCCTCCCTCTCTCACTCTAATAAAACCTGTCTGACACCACTGATGTGTGTGTGTGTGTGTGTGTGTGTGTGTGTGTGTGTGTGTGTGTGCTCCGCGGCAGCACAAAGACTCTGTTGTCGGGCCTCCCTCTTAGGCCTCTCTCATATTTTCTTTAAAGGTGCAGTGCGCCCCCAAGAATGCCACAGGGGGAGCGAGGAGTTGGGGTTGGGGGAGTCCAGGAGGAGCTGGTGTGTGTGGATGAAGGGGGTCGGAGTGGGAGGGTGGGAGGTGCTTTACAATGCTGCAGCTCACCCAGGTCACAGAGAGAAAAAGGCAAAGAGTGAGTGTGAAGAGGAGAAATGAAAGAGAAGGGTCAGAGCGGAGGAGTGCTTCTCGAAAAGGTAGTAATGAGAACGCTTGCCGCTGCCTGTGTGTGTGTGTGTGTGTGTGTGCGCACCAATCCAGTCCTCTTTTTCATTGTACAATGTTCAATGTTCAAGGTGCAACTCAAACACCATAACATCTGTGTCTCATCCCAATCACTAACCATAAATAACTATTGACTCAGTGAAAAATACCTTGTAAATAGTACAAAGTAGTTTTTCTAAAGCAAAATACATATTAGACAAATATAACAGATATAACAACATTTTAAATAGGTTTTTAACGGAATGAAGTTTTCAAAGCCTTTGCTGAAGATAAAAATATTTCCTTTGCTTAGTCAAGTGTATTATTCCTCACATACTATTGCACATACAGAGGAAAAAAAAACCTGTAAAAGTTAGTTTTTATATGGCTTGTGTTAGTCCCATCACTGGTATTGGAAAGTAATATCGAAGCACTGTTGCTAAGGTTCGGTGCATTTTCCTATTCCTTGCTCACTGATTAAAAACAGGAACTATACTTTTGTGTTTGAGCTGCCCTTTGGGTGGCAAACAACTCAGTCGTATCATGATGATCACATCAAGTTATCCACAAAATAATGTTGTTCAGTTCATCACAAGTATAGAGTGAGGGAGCTTTTTGTGATGTTTTTGTGCACCACATTAAATGCATTCAAAAAATGAACTGCAAATATATTCCAACCAATAAAAAAAAAATCCTGTCGTTAGTATAAAACTATACACAGTATAAAAAACAGTATAAACTAAAACAGTATAAAACTAAACTAAACTAAAAAATATATTTATCAATATATCTTTCAACAGTTTTGCTTTTCTTAATAAAGTGGAATCTAAATCCACCATGCAGTTTTGGATGAAATGGGTACAGAACCACATGTTCAGTTGTTAGTTCTTGTCTCTCACAGCTACCCACATCCATGAATACAGCCAAAGCAGAGAGGAGACAGGCATCACCTCTGCTTGGTTGTAGCGTTTATGAAAGCCATAAATGGTTCTTTAATATAGTGGTAATCAGGGTGGTAATTTGGGTGGAATTGTCCCTTATTGTTGCCAGACATGCCTCCGCAACTCCTGCCAACACACACACGCACACACACAGACAAACACACTCTTGGGCAGACCGGGTGTTCAAGGAGTAATTCACACCACATGCCAACAAACTGGGCGGTTGTGTTTTTTTTGGGTTTCTATGTGTGTGTGTGTGTGTGTGTATGTGTGTGTGTGCGTGTGTATGTCTACGCCTGCTTTAATGCTGAGGTCAAACCAGTAAATGGGAGGGGGTTCCCAAGATTTTTGTTAAAGTGTAAAAATATGTGTGTGTGTGTGTGTGAATAGGCACATCCACAGCCACGTCCGTGTGTGTGTTTTAATTGCGGTCTCAGCAGAAGTAGCAAGTGTGCTCGATACAGATGGTTTTCATCACGCTGACTGCGCAGCGGACTTCTCTCTCTCTCTCTCTGTCTCCCTCTAATCTCTCCTCTCTGTTTTTGTAATTAAACGTTACTTAATGTACCAGAGCTTCTAATTTGACAATTCATTAACTATATGACAATATAATGTAAGTGTGTGCCGTGCCGTGCCGTTTCGCAGCGTAGAACTTTTCTGTGGTTGTGAAATAATGCAGTAGAACAGATTTCTGGTGCTGGATGATTGAGTAAGAGATTCCATGTCAAAAAACATCCCTCATTCTGGCCGTTAATTTGCGGTGCGCACACACACACACACATACACACACACACACACGAGTGTGTGCATGCTGACACACCACAGTCACACACACACATACACAGACATTCATAAATCAATATTTACTAAGGAACCTTTCCCCTTTGAGTCAGAGGAAGCAAATGTGCATCCTGCTGTCTCCCCTCTCTAACCCTCTGTCATGAGGTTGTGCCTGTGTGTGTGTGTGTGTGTGTGTGTGTGTGTGTGTGTGTGCGCTTACAGTAAGTGCGAGGCGGCTCTTACTAATGTTTTTTTTTTCTTGTTTTGTTTTCGGAGCAGTTCAGACAGTCCAACAGAAATGCCCATTTCTCTGAGACCGATTTGTCTTAATGACAGAGAGCCTGAGCTGTTGATGCGATAACGAGCAACACAGTCAATGAAAGAGAAACGTATAAGAGAGACGTTTTTAAGGGGTTTGCGGTGGAATGAAAGGAGATATATAAGAGGCGGTGGGAGGAAAGGCTCAGGTTCCTGGGTCGAAAAGATGAAGCGGTTACACTCAAGGGCAGCGTGAAGGAAAGGAGACAGAGAGCTAGGGAACGATGGTGTCACCACTTTGAATGGACAGCACTGCAGGCCAGAAATCAGAGAAACTGGAAGAGGGGGAGGAATGAAGAGGTGGGTGGTGGTTAGTCACAGCTCTTTAGGGCACATCAGGGCAAACGGTTCCTTACATCAATTCAACACACAAACACAGTGCAACTGACACACACAAGAATATGCTGACACACTTCTGCCACAGAGGATGTGGAAAACCCCCTTCCCCGGAAAAGAGAGGATGAAGAGGAGGAAAGGGATCTGGAAGAGAGAGAATCAGAGGGGAGGGGCAGAGAAACAGAGAATGTAAAGGACAAACTGGTCAGGGTTTGGAGTTACAGGAGGTTTTCAATGACTTTGGAGGAACACAGTGGAGCAGAGACACACACAAAACGCACATACTCATGTTTGTGCTCCTCTTTTTTCTACCCCCCCAAAAAAAAGTGTGATTGGTGTGATGGTTTGTCCGCTGTTTGAAACTGAAATTATTACGCACGGGAATTTTGTAAAAAACAATATTTGATATAGAAAAAGGTGTATGACTTGAAATTGTGCAAATGATTCACTGTACGGCCATGTGTGCATGCTAAACATCTCTATTTGTCCCCTGTAGGCGCTCCAGGCAGCCAGACAGTTCCTCCTCCAGCAGGCCTCTGGACTCAACTCCCCTGGCAGCAATGAGGTCAAACAGAGCCCTGTGCAGGTCAGAGCACACACACAGGCACAGAGACACACACACACACGCACAACCAAAGTGTTGCTTTGTCAGAATCTGTATAATATTAGGCCCCTTGCTGCTGCAGCTTTGCCTTCACCAACTTGCCACGTCAACTACACAGTATGGTAGGCACATAGTTCTCTCTCGCTCTCTGTGTGTCTGTGTCTCTTTCTCTGAGTGCATGTGTGTGTGATTGTTAATGTGTGCGTGTGTGTATGTGTGAATGAGGTCTTTGTAGTGATTGGGTACTGAGCTGTTTTCAGAGTTGAATTCCACAATAAGCATAGTGAGTGGGGTTAGCTGGAGTGCAGGGAAGACACTTAAGGAGGACACACTCATACACAGACAGTACACACACTGTACACACACACACACACATTATTACTATCTGTGTAGGTTGATGAATATCCCACATGACATTACGTTCTGGCAGTTCTTTACGTTTATGCGATGTGATTTGTAGCCAAGTCTCATATCAATAAAGTGGGGCCATGGGTCTACTAGAGAAGCGAGCAGTCCCACTATTGCCCTGCTCTACTCCTTAACGTGCCAAATGATAAACAGACATCTTGACCATTGCGGTATTGGAAATAAAGAAAGAGATGGAAGGGAGAGACGGATAGACGTGAGTCAGAAACAAGGATAAGGTCAGATTTCTTTGCAGTTTTGGCAGACAGTTTGGTGCTTCCGTGTAGGACTAACTTTTTACATCAAAAGCTGATTAAACATTGTCCACCATCAACATGGAGACAATTATATTTAAAAATATATTCTGCAACATTTACATGCAAGTGAAAGAGCATTTTCATTTGGTCACATAAATATTGGGTGTTGGCTCGTGTTTGTCCAGGAAAACTCCTCTGGTGCAAAGGGACTACCTTCCATACGTCCAGTAGCAGAAAGGGGGGCTGTTTGAAATAAACAGAGCTTCGTGTTGAATATGAACACCAGTGGCCCACATAACAGAGCTGAAAAAGAAAAAAATGGTCACCTAGCACTCATCAACAACACAAAGACCAAAGAAAAATGATTTGTAGTGTCGGCCACATAGTTTAATTGCCAACTGACCCCAGGAAGTGCAAAAATGCCTCAGAATTAATGACAATGTCAGAAAGGAACGAACATTTTAAAGGGCGGGGGATGGGGAGTTCTAGAGGATTACACTCAAATCCAAACTTGAATTTACATCAGAGTCCCTTTCTTTACTTCGGATAGTAACTGGCAGTTGTATAAATTACATGGTGACCCATATGGATGAGAATTATGAGAATTAAAATAAACAGTTTTATATCAGTACAAAATATTGCAGAGATTACAATTGCAAACTGGATGAAATGTGGCCATCAGTCACAGTAGTTCAGCCATCCACCTAAAGTGTGGTCTCCTCCGACTCTTCTTATCTTCGAATCTTATCAGACCGTCACACATGCTTTAATTCATCATTTGCGGTCCATCCAAATGGCTCGGTGTGTGTCTTTGGTCAAACACACACCGGACGCTGTGGTTTAGGGTGGTATTTTAATGAAATGTTGCAAATGACTCATCTTAAAAACAAATAAATACCCAGAGAGAGAGTGGGGTAAGAGAAAGCGAGTGCGCAGAGGAAACTACACAGTTTCAACTCTCTCTGCCTTAAACACACACACACACAGGCACACACCACGCTATTCTCATTCCACATCTGTCTTGTTTGTCTTGTTTGTTGTTGCCTGGCCTCTCGAGCCTCTCTGGACTCTCCAGGGCATCAACGCTACATCTCTGTCGTCTGAGCTGTCAGTTCTCATGGCCCTACGAGAGGATTTAGATTTGTGTGTGTGTGTTCGTACTTGGAACCTCGCAGTCAGAAACACAGACACTAACCCACAGCACAAAGCGTTGTTTGATTGACCTTACAACAAACCTGACTACGAACGTGGCGCACAGAAACGTTTTGATTAATTTCTAGCTTTATTAATTATTTTAGAATCGAGGCAACATCCCTCAGTTGCTGTAAATGAAGCAATCCTCCGTCAGCCACAGAGAGGAAGAGGGAGCAATTGAATGAGAGAAGCTAGACACTTAATCTGGTCATTTCTAAAGGTGGCGGGCAGCAACTATAGGCTGACACAGTGGCTCACATCAGGCACAAAATGGCCGTCCTCGGGTTGCTTCCTGCTGGGCTGTTCTCACACATGCAAATGAGCCTGAGCCAATAATGAGATCTTTAGGAACTCGATAATTAGATTTTTCCCTTCTCTCTGAGGGAGAACGACAGGGAGAAAGGGAAGACTTCTATTTGTGTCTTGACTTCTCTGGAGAAGCCTGGGTCTGCCCTGACGCCCCCCTCCCTGTCCCCATCATATTTCTCTTCTTTTCTTTATTTATAATAGAGGGGAGGATCTCAGCTAAAACCAAAAGAAACTCTGAGATTATATCTGCTTTTTGATTGGTTGTGCAGAGATGGTCTCTGTGTTTGGCTGTGTGAGATGCTATCAATCCACTTTGTGCGTGCGCGTGTGTCACTGTCATGTGTCACATACAGGAGAAACTCGACAATAGCTCAAGTCTCTAGACAGGCAATTGCTGGAAAAATTGATTGTGTTCAACAAAATATAGCTTCAGTTGCTGAAATGATGTGAGGGATTATTTGGAAGTTTGATGATTCAAGGCTCAAGAGGATCTCTAATTGGAGGTCAGAAAATACATTTTAGAAATCTAAATAATGATTTATAATAATACCGGTAATAATCACCTTTGACTTGTTTACTCGACACACAGAATACTGCAAAATAAATTGGTGATTTTTAATAAAGAGGTTAAAGAAAATAGCAATGAATGTATTTCCTTCATTCAGTTATTCCTGACTAAGTATAAGTAAAAAAACTTCCTGAAAGGTTGGTTGTCATGCCCCAGTGCTATTTGGATCCTGTCGCTCTTTTGCTGTATCTTTACAGTATTAGGAAGTTATAGTAATTGGTCGTGGCACACGTGCCACCAAGAGAATTGGTTGACACACATTTGGCCGACGGAGTGCCAATTGGCGGATTACCCAGCATGATCCGTAGCATGCCTCCATGACCCGCCACACGTTCTCTACAATGGGCGTACTTGGCACATGCTCGTGCACTGGGTGGGCACAAGCAGACACATATACACCCACTTGGCAGACGCACGCCTGGCACACTTAACACACTGCCACTTGGCATGCACACATACAGATTATCGCACATGCTTGGCCGCGGCCCATACGTATGTAATTGAATAGCGTGGTGTCCTGTTTTCATGTATTATTGAGGCGCTCATTTAATTAGAAAAAAAATGAAAAGACTCATTAGCGATATGTTAATTAGCTTGCCTCCCTGCTCTCTGGAGAGGGCTGGCACCCGTCTAGTAGGATTGAGTAAGAGAGGGAATCATGCCGGAAACAAGAAACTGAGTCATGCCAGTCTTATGAGGGAGTGTTTATTTCAATGAAAACACTTTTAATCAATATTATAGCTATAATTCATCAGTTTTTTATGAATATACTGCTGCAAAATAGATTTTGGCCTTCCGTAGCTACCTTATTTAAAACCACTATAGATTTGAAAAAAGTACTGATTTTGAGGCAGTGTTTTAACTAATCAACAAAAGTGTGTGGAAAGTGTTTCCTCCCCTAGAGTCTGCGGCACTGAAGCGGTTCCTTCTCTCCCCCTCTTTTATTTCCTTTCAGAGTGTTTTCCCAAAGCACTCCTTTTGTCCACTCAATAAAAGTGCTTAGTTGGCAGTTTCCCTTATTCGATGTGGAGGGAATTGGGCTGCGCACGTGTGTGTTGGGGGGTAGTATGGGGTCCTGACAGTTTGTGAAGGGTGCACGGGAGGCGGTTGAGCAGCCGGTGGAATGGGTTTGGCTCTGGGCAGAGGGGTGGACAGACAGAGGCGAAAGGACGCAGAGGAGAGGTTTGGGTCTGGCCGCTGGAGTGTGAAACTCTTGTTTTGTCATTTGAAACATGAGTGAAATCAGTAATGAAATATGGTCGATAACGGTCTCTCACACTTCCCAAAGAAATGCCCTGAGTGTGTGTGTGTCCGCGTGTGTGTTTCTGAAAATGTGTTGTCATTTTTATTCTGAAGCACTGGCGCGTTAGATGGAGGGAGACGGCGGACGAACAGGAGAAGGGAGGGAGAGAGGGTGGGGAGGAGGATTTTCCACTTGAACTTGCTGGTCTTTCACTGTCCTCTCTGAAGTTTTTTTTCTCGTTTTTTTTTGTCATTTGTCTGGCCCCTGTCAGTGAGGGCTGAATGTTCTACGCGGCCACATGCATTGTGTATGTGTGGCTATGTGAGCATAGAACAATGTCCAGGTCAGGCCAGTCGAGATCCCAACTCCCTGCTCTCAGCAGCCTGTGTTCCTCTGCGAGCTCAGGTCCGTCTACCAGCAAACCTTAAACAATCATTTTTATCAAATCATCCAACTTTGCATGCCTGCATCCATACATCCATTCATCCTCCTTAACTACAATCCACTTTAGTCTTAGAAACCTGCCGAAAGACACACTTGCAAGTGTTAAATGAAGCTAGATATACTGTTTATAATATTCAATATTTCAAATAATGTTAGTATACTGTACATAAGTGAAAACGTACCTATTGCTTATAGTATATTCCTGGAAGTTTCAAGAATCTTGAGCAGTGAAAAAAGTGAAGAATAAATGTAAACTTTGTTCAACATTGTAACGTCCTGTTAGCACAGTGATACATGTAGGGCTGCAACAACGAATCGATGAAATCAATAAAATTTGATTATTAAAAGTGTTGGTTTTGACGTTAAAACAAATTCTGATTTGTATTTTTCTTTATCTTTTATAGATTATTATGTTCAAGGAGCAACCTGTACTTTTTTTTCACATCGTTTGTTTGGCACCAGTTTACATACACATATTGTTTGTAGACACAGACAGACTCATGACTCAGCTAAAATGAGGCCGTTTTCATCCTCAACCCCACCTGGCTTTGCTCATCAGTTCCCCCCAAAGTAATGTGACCCCTTGGCCCGCTGCAGAAAAGCTGGCGGAGGGATACTCACCGCACACAATGGGGCCCATTTACTTCCAGTGGAGGCCCGGCCCTGAGATCCAAACAACGCTCTCAGCACAGTGGGCGCTCCTTCCATTTCTCCATTCTCCATTCAAATGCTTTTCTCCTTCAATCCTCCGCTTTTCTCTTTCTACCCCCCATGCTCTATCCCACCCCCACCTCATGCCCTCCTCTCATTTCTTGGCACGATAAGCACAGACAAGCTGTTTACCTGGGGGGACCGGAAGATGGTGATAGTGATGATAGCTGATGAATAAACCAGGAGTTTACCACACACCATTAAAGCCTCTACACACCAAGGCACATGGCCAACTGTATTTTAAACGGGAGGCTCTCCTTTCCCCCCTCCCTCCACCCCTCCAGCCTGCAGTCAGTTAATGTTGCAGAAGAGAAGAGGGCAGTGCTGTTGCCATGTGCACGAAGAAGCATAGATATTAACCTTTCATACCACTGCTGCTAACGTGTCAAACTTTGTCCCACCAGACAGGAAGCTTATGGCAATAGTGACATCCAAAAAAGATTTGAATATTTGTTTAGAAAGGATGCCAGAAGAAAAGAAAGAAGGTCATAGCAGGTTATTATGGAGTGAACAAAAGACAGAGGCACAGGTTTTTATGTGCTTGGAGGTGTGTGTGTGTGTCTTTGCGCGTTTGTGTGTGCGTGTGTGTATTTGACAGGAGGAGAGGCAGGCGTCCCTTCCAGGATAAGGTGGTAATGCTCAGTGACAAGGATAAACAGCGTTGGGGTTTGCTCCTACCAGGAGAGGAGGAGGAGGAGGAGGAAGGGGAGGGATGAAGGAGGTCTGTGTCAGCCTCTCTTTCCTCCTCCTGCTTTCTCCTCTGTCATTTTTTCAATTATCCCTCTCTCCTGCGTGTCCCCATAGACCCGGCGGCAGGGCCCGCATCGTTTAGACTGAGAGCCTGTTTAGATTCTGATTATAGCCTCCTTTCTTCTCACTACTCACTGCTGTCTCTCTGACCCACACACACACACACGCAGCCAGCGTGAGGTGAATAACTGGATAAGTAAATATTTCTGTTTACGGCACACTGGATGTTGCTCTTTTATAAACTGTCACACAGTTTGTGTGTTTGATCTTTTTTATGCATTAAGTGGTGCGAAAGGACACTGTTTTTTTTGTCCCATATGTCAATTAGAAAGAAGGAGAAGACCTGAAATCCAAAGTTCGCTCCTAAATAAGAGAAGATGCAATCATATAACCAGCCTTATAAACATGGTGCTGAAGCGCACTGGGCTTATTCCCCCAGCTGCATGCCGGTTTAATATCAGACAGTCCTCCTTCCTCTCTCTCCGAAGGTTCCATCTGAAATGGAAAATGGGGCTTTCCTCCTCGTTAGAATGAAAAGTCATCAAGGGAAGAGAGGAGAGAAGGATTTAGGCTCATTGAAATGCAAGTTACATCCCCCTTCTTTCTCTCCCTGCGCTCCTCGGGGACTCCATGCCTTTCTCCTTCTTCTCCTTCCCATCTTCAGGGCGCTCCTTCGCTCCCTCTCTCCCTTTGTTAATCAGTTAAACTCCCTCTTCAAACAACCCCTCTAATTACGCTTCCACTCACTGTAAACGGCAAGGCTGTCTCCCGCTCCCCCTCGCCTCCCCACTCCTCCCTTCGTCCCTCCCGCTCCTCTTCTCCCAATCTCCAAGACAGCGGTTGACCTCTGTCAGCCACCAACCCCTCAGCAGTGTGTGCGTGCGTGTGTGTGTGTGTGTGTGTGTATCAGTGTGTGTATGTAGGCACGGACTGTAGTTCACGACTAATTCTTGCCTTTTAATTGTAGTGGTGCCATCTTAGGTTTTAAAATCCTAGTGTCATTGGTAGTTCAACTGAGACAATTATCTAACAACTGGTGTATAGGACTCTGCGATTGTTCACTTGCATTTGTGTGAGTCTTCGCTGCCGCAACCATCTCAGGGTCTAGGCCTAATTTATCCGTCAACAAACCTGCAGTGTAGGTTTTGCTTTCTCGCCCTCTCTCTATTCTGCAATCATTACTTCCTCTCTTCTTCCTTCTCCTTCATCCTTTCTTCCAGTGTGGATCGTGTCCTTCCCTCTCTGCCCCCCCTCTCCACAACCCCCCAGGCTTCACCTCTCTCCCACTAATCTGCTACGCATCTCTCTCTTTTAAATTAACATACAACATGAAAAAATGGAAACGACAGCAGGGGGAAAGAAATTTAAATGCATTTAATAAATGGCTGACTTCAAATCGCCCGGCTTTTCAGACTGTCCCTATTCACAGTCCAATGAAAGGGGAGAAATCATTCACCGGGAGAGACAAAGCCGAATGAAAATATAATTCTGCATTGTGAAGGGCTTTTGTCTTGGCCCGTCAAATCGCTAATGGTGAGGCTTTTGTTTTGTGGCGGCACTCTCAGGCTAGCGGTGTCGTATGGCGGTGGCAACGCGTGCCCCATAATCACCACGCTTTGTGATATTAGATTATAGGGGCAATTAATGGCGTCAAACCTTAACTACTCAGCATTCAGCCTGCCACACACACATTCAGCCTTTAAACACACGCTCGCTTGCACACAAAAGCACACACACATGCATGACAGTAAATCAGCACTTACCCACATGGGCGTGCGTTCGCTTCTGGCGTCACAGCGTCAGCCAACACACAGAAAGGTGCTATAACTCAGTAATTATTACGCCTGTGACTTGAAAATGTCAATGGCGGTGTGTATAAAATAGAATGTATGAGTTGTCAAGGGGGAAGAATAGGATGCACAAGAGCAATTAATTATAGCTTTTCATTTGGCAGCTTAGACTGACAGGGCCCGGTGGCGGGGGGCAAGCTGGCATGACGCCAATCGGCACCCATTACCACTTCCACTGTACTCACGCCCGCCCCCCCCCCCCCCCCCTTTGCTGGCTCCTTTACCAACTGCCACGACATCACCCTTCCCCTGCCTAACTCGGACTCTTTCCTTCATCTCCCTCAGCTCATACAAAAAACAAACACACACACACACTCTTGCGTCAGATCTCATTTATCTACACACACCTGATTCTCCGTCCCCTCGCCGTTACATGGGGATGTTTAGTTATTGATGGCTGCTTTGATAGAGGCAGAGTATCGGCCCACTGACAGACACAGTGAGAACAACAGACGGAGGGGAGGGGGAGACAGAGGCCAGGTGGTAAAGAGGGTGTTGGTATTTATGGCCAATCTTGTTTACAAAGTCAAATCGGTTCTTTACAAATTTAATTTAGTGTCAACTTGTCTTCTCTGATGCTTGCTGCACTGCATAATTCCCGGCTCCCATCACCCTCCCTACCTGCCGTCACTCAGGTGCTGAGTAGATAGACTGCTCTGAAGAGAGCTTCTGCATACACTGGCAGACACACAGTTTGACCATGAGAGATATTTCACTATGGGGTAAAAATAGATAAACGGACAATTTCAGAGGTGATAACTCACCCTTGTATCCCTCCGCAAAGTGGCCATCCCCTCTTAATAGACAGGATTATTTGTATTGAGAAGGCAGTATATTTTATTGATTGGCTCAATCTCACCGCCCTTTCTCTCCATAAATATCTCTCTGTGTTTCTGAACACCAAAGTCTTTCTATTCTCCGTATTGTTTTCTTAAAGCTTGATTCAGTTAACAATCACAGAACCCCTTTGTCAGCATTTTTTGTTTCAGTTTTTAATCGTAGATTTATGCATTTCATGTAAGTCTCTTGGTTTTGGATTTATGTGGTGAGTTTGTCTTTAGTTTCTCAGTGTTTGTCATCCGATTAGTGTTTCAGATTCCCATCTCCGTGCACAGTGCTTGCACAACACATCCGCAAAATTCACTATGTTTCTTTCTACTCTCACTGCCTCTTCTCTCTCTTTCTCTCTTTTCCTGTGTTGCTCTGTATTTTCCTGCATGCAGCTCTATCTGATGAGATGTCTATCTCATCAGATAGCCACTTTGTTGTTCCTTTCTTCTTAGCCAGCCTTGACTGTGTGGAAAGAGAATCAGAGGCCGTCCTAATCATGTATTTATAAAAGCAGATAAGATTTTATTTTTATTGGGAGATTGCAAAGCTGTCCTTTTATCTCCCTGTTGTCACGGCAATTGCCAGTTACTTTTATTTGTAACAATGCCAGCCTTGTGAATGAAAGTGATGCGTCTGTCTATTTAACTTTATCTGATGTTGCCAGCTTTTCTTAGCAGTGACTGACAACAGAGAATTATAGACAGCACACCTCTCTAGCTTTACCTGTCCATACCAGCCTACTGTACAACCTCCATTCACATGTTTGTTTTGAGTGGAGTGTTTAGTTGCAAGCACGGTCATGCTTAATTCTCTCTGTGCCGGCTGGGCCTTTTCACACGAGCTGAACCCATTGATTGTGTTGTCCTGGTAGTATGTGAGAGTAAATCATCTAAAATATCCCTGTGCTGTCTTTAGGTGCCTGTGTCTATGGCAATGATGAGTCCACAGATGATCACTCCTCAGCAGATGCAACAGATCCTGTCCCCCCCTCAGCTTCAGGCCCTGCTGCAGCAACAGCAGGCTCTAATGCTACAGCAGGTAAGGCACACGCACGCACGCGCACACACACAAACATATTCACACACGCTCTGATTGGACTCGTTCCCAGGCCAGCATGTGGGTGTCTGTTTTTGAAGGCGCTGATACACACTGGGTGTGATTTGATCTTATTCAATGCTATGAGATCTTTGAAGATATTTACGCATCCACATATCCACTAGGAGAATATGCATGCCTCTGTAGACATGTATATAGAAAATACACACACTTTTTCACTTTAATAGCATCATCCACTACATCATAGTGAGTCAGAAGTGTATGTGTGTGTGTGTGTGTGTGTGTGTGTGTGTGTGTGTTGATTCCCAGCAGGTGAGAGAGAGGTTGCTGTGTTGACACAAACCAATAAACACTCATCATCTGCAACCGCACTAACTTGTAACCTCCTACCTACAGACGCACTCACACAACCTTGTAAAGGATGTGATGAGGACTATTAACAGAGTGTGGATGGAGAAGTAATTACCACATACTAGATGTCGAGAAAACACATACATACACACACGGGCGAAAGCAGAGTGCAGAGTATATATAATAAGGAGAGAGTATGGATTGCAAGTGGGAAAATCTAACAAAGTGTTTCATAATGATGGAAATGTGAAATGTGCTTGCTTTCTGAAAACAGACTGTTGAGAACCTCTTCACCAGTTTTTCCCTAATGAGGAAAAAGGATATTGGGGGGTTTATAATGCACACTCACTCACATAGACACACACGCACACACACACACACACACACACACACACACACACACACACACACACACACACACACATACACGCGCACAGACATTACATCCCCACTATTAAAACCACTGAGTTCAACATTGCTTTCCCACTTAATTAACCACAGTATGGACTTGCTCTTAGTGTATATCTGCAAATCAGGCACTTTTACCCTCCCCCACACACACACACACACAATCAACCAACATATCACTCACTGGAGCATTACATTTCATATCCCCATGGCAATACAGCATTGTGTAAGAGTGTGTAAGTATGGTTTACGGCCCACTGCTGCACAGCTGTGTGTTTGTACGGCCGCTCCTTTGTGTATTTGCGTGTCTGTTTTAACCTTTAAGTTTCTTCTAACCTTTACTCATGCTACAGCTGCTCCGCCTTTCTTTCTTAGTGTGTTCACTAAAGTCAAGGTCATGGTAATAGGCTGGAGAGGTGATTGCCTCACTTACACATACTCTTAATGCACGAAGCCACTGAATCAAATCATTAAAAATACCTTAATTATCACTTAATTATTCCCTCAACTCGCCACTCTTCAGTCAGGAGTGTGTGCGCATGTGTGTGTGCTTGCATATGCATTTGTCTATGTGACGAGGGGGCGATCAGGGCTATTGACGTGGAAAAGAGAGATTACCTCAGGCCTAAGGAGCGATAAAAGAGAGGAGAGACAGATAGAAAAGAAAGAGCAGCAGGTAGGAATGAGTTGTGCATTTAAAATAAATAAAGCTCAAGCTGGCACAAAATAACAGTACATTGTGGCTAGGATAAGATTGAAGCTGGATATGTAAAACAGCTTTGCACAAAAAGAGGAGGACCATCTCATGATACAGACTGTGTTCCAGGAGGGGTGGCGGTATGCAGTCTGCTCACTGTGGGGTCAGACGGATGAGAGATCGAAACAACTGCAGCACTGTGAAGCCATTTCTGCTGAAAAGCCTCTTTGAACATTTGACGCGCCATGAAACAAAGACAAACTGCCGACGGACACATCTACAGGCTGTTCTCAAGAGCATAACTAACCCCCCCCCCCCCCCTCCCACACACAGACACACAGGCACACGTTCTCTGTGGTCAGAGTACGTTTTCCTGTCCGCCTTGCTTGACTAAGATAAGAATCTTAATGGAGCTTCCTAAGTAAATTAGTCATTAGTAACTCAAACAAACAGAGGTTCCAAGCTCTGGCCAATGTGTGTGTGCTCTATTTTTAAATTAGTCCAGTTAGCATTCAATTCAATTCATTTTATTTTATTTTACAAATTACAAATTTGCCTCAGATGGCTTTACAGTCTGTACACATGCAACATCCTCTGTCCCTAAATCCACACATCAGCATAGGAAAAACTTCCACCCTTCCATTGGGAAAAAAGGGAAGAAACCTTATGGAGAACGTCAGTGGAGGGATCCCTCTCCCAGGATGGACAGACTACAATGGATGTACAGAATGAACAATGTAAAATATGTACAATACATTGAATTCCTATAACAGAAATGATTCAAATAATTGCGAGGAGTAAGCCAGGTGTACGGCAGGACCTCTGCAGGGACAACCACCATCCACAGAAGCCTGTGGGGAAGGAAAGCACGACGACTTTAGGAAAGGGTAATGTTGGTTTATGATGACAGTAATAGCAAAATGATTAGTATTTAAAATAATAATAATAATGCTGATGATGATAGCAGCAGCCGATGTCAGCAGGGCCACGGCAGGAGGCAGGAACAGGGTCCAGATATAACCATGATCCATGGAAACCTGTGAGGCGAGAAAGCACAAATACTCATTAATGTTCACAATAGAAATGGGAATATCAATGGTGTTAAAAGCGGTAGGTGTCCGCAGGGCCAGGTATTGCAGTCTATTTTGTTACAGCGAAGAAAATGCTAGTTACTAGGGGTGGGGGGAAATTTTTCGATTTCTCTCGATTCTCTCTAGAACGATTCTGTCTCGATTCAGAAAAGTTAATAATCGGAATAAAAAAATAAAAATAGTCTGTCTCGCGCGAGCAAAAGTCCGTCGAGATATTTGCTCGCTCACGGAGCGTGAACTCACTCGCGAGGTTAATCTCTGCTCGCGCTCGAAGGTGTTTTCTACGCGCTCGCTGTTTTTCTTTTTGACAGTAAGGGGGCGGAGCCAGTCACCATGGTCTCTACACCTGATTGGTTACAAACCCGTCTTTGGATTGGCTGGAGTGATGCATTCACACAACTATCGAAATTATGAGATAAAACGTTGTCAAAAAACAAATGCCCCCCTTCGGTAATCGTAGTGGACCGTAGATGACAACCAGCTATAACCATCATTTACCATCATTACCGGCACATTAAGAGCAATGCGTCCAGCTCGCAGACCGGTCCGTCAGTCTGAATCTGAATATCTTGCCAACTTCACCGAACTATGGAGGAGCCTGCGCATATCTTACCTCATTATTTCAATTTTCCAAAAAGTCGATCCGTATTGAAAGTGTGCAAGATATTCACAGATTTTGACTTTTTTCCGGTATTTTACAAATACGGACCGGTCTCAGACTAAGAGCAGCTTTTTCTTCATTTAAAAGAAAAATGAATCTGTTTAATATTTTTTTAGGCTACTTCCATATTGTGTTGAAATGCAAGCTGCATATTTTTTCTCTTATAAAAAATTAGAGAAGGTAATTCATCTGTTGATTTTCTTTGATTATCAAATAAAGTAGGAAGTGATTAGCAACCTCTGAGTAGCTGTTTTTCAGAAAATTTAGAAAATCGAGATACATCAATAATCGTTTTATCAGTTTAGAATCGATAATCGGTTTAGAATCGATAATCGATTTAGAATCGGAATCGAATCGAATCGTGAGGTGCCAAGAGATTCCCACCCCTACTAGTTACAGTAAAAAACACAGAGAACAGCAGTCACAGTGCTCCTAATCCATCACACACACACACACATGCATGTGCACACACAAACACAGACACACACTTTCAAAGCAGGTGTTTTATGACAGCAAAACAGTGAATTCAGTAATAGCTGGCTTAAACATTTAACGTGTTTAGTCCAGCCCTGCGCAGTCATGCAGACTGTGTGTAGGTGTGTGTGAGTGTGTGCATGTTTATATGTATGTAGCCTCCTGGACTTCAAATACATTTTCTTTCTTTTCTGATCATGTTGGCTTGTGTGTGTGCAGATGTCTCTCTGGACGGTTGCCTGTCTAGATCGCACTGCCGTTTGATCCTTACAAGCTGCGTTTCAACTGAATAATCCAGGCGGGTCCAGCATAATGCTGACATACACTATGACTTTACAACACAAATTGACTCACCACAACAGCGCCATTATATTCTTCAGTAGTCGGTTTGTCAGGTCTGGGTTTGCTTGTTGTGGTGTGCGTTTTTGTCCACACAACAATAAAGTGCGCACTTCACAGAGACGGGGGGCGACTGAATTCCTCCAGACTCCGGTTCAAGTTACGGGGCCTGACATTTGCTTCCCGCTCCTGCTTTTGGAAGACTGTGCTGTTGTTGAGGTTGATACCAAGTGTTGAGACTCATTCATATTTCACCATCTTCTCAACCCCTTACCCCTGCCTCCCCCTCTCTGTGTCTGTCTCTAGTTACAGGAGTATTACAAGAAGCAGCAGGAGCAGTTGCATCTCCAGCTTCTGAGTCAGCAGCAGCAGCAGCAGCAGCAGCAACAGCAGCAGCAACAACAGCAACAGCAACAACAGCAACAACAGCAACAACAGCAGGCCGGGAAGCAAGCAGCAAAAGAGGTGAACTTCACCAAGTACACACTCACTCAGCTCAAGTACACTCTGAAGTACACAAGTGCCCTTAAACGCGGTGAAAGTGGTTGACATGGGAGCCGGCATAAGGAAGAAAAAGATCACACGGAGGACCAAATGTATGGAATACATATCAATTCTCTTTTCCCATCTCTCTCCTCATCTCCTTTTTCTCTATATTATTGTTGAGTGTACTCAGCTTATCCCTAAACAAAACTTGGATATAGGTTTTCATTGCATCCACCAGCATGCCATGTCGATGCTGTGCCAAGCCTTACGCTACCATGCCAAAGAACTCATTGCATACCTTCAGCTATAAGCCTGAGGAGAAATCTGTATGGAGGGTCTGCCACTCTTTTAATTGTCAATTAACCCCCCGCCAGCATTAGGAGCCTCCCCTTCTCTTTTCTCTCTATCACTCATACAAAAATCCTCACACACATACCAGGTTTAAACACAGAACGATTGCAGAGGATCAACTACGACAAAGAGGATCTCAACCGATCGGGCAAGATTACTGTCGTAACCTGAGTGTGTGTGTGTCTGTTTGTGCATGTGTGTACTGTATAACAGAGACGTGTTATGTGAATGCTCATTCACCCGGATTACCGTACACACACGGGGCCATGCGGGAAACAAACTTAGGGAGGAGTGCATCATGAGACTCTTTCTGATAAACGCATGAGGAGACATATCCTAGATTTCTCCTCCTCTTCCTCATCCACCCTCTCCCAGTGGAAAGACCCCCTCCCGTCCCCCCCACAAACTCCTCGCCGACAGCGTTCAACCAACTCGACCGTGACCAAAGCAAACCAGTTGTGGTTGACTCGCATGTTGAGAGGGTGTCTGATTCGCTTTCCCTTCCTCACTCCTCGCCGCTGCTGTCCCAGTTTTCAGGTTTGTTGTCCTGTAACAACTAGACAAGTGCAAACACTGGTCACACAGCTACACATATATGCAGGGAGGGGGGGGCTTGATGTGTGACGGTTCACTGCACAAACACATACACTTGAGGGAATATGTCTCCCCACAGAGCTGCATACAGCTGATATGATGAAGGCCATTTCCAGCAGTCAGTGTTTTTCAGTCGCAGCAAGCCCTCAATCAAAGCCCAGAACACCTTTTTAGTCTCCTCTCATATCCCTCGTGGTCAAGAGGCTGCTGCCAGACATTGAGGCAGGGACAGTTTTCATTAATGTAACGTTTATACTGTTTGTAAGTCAGTTCTACAATGAAAGATAACAAGATATGAGCTAAGAATATTATATCCTGAGCTATAAACTGCTTGTCAGAGTAGTGTCGGACGGACTTGTTTTGGACGAGGATTTGAACTAACTTCAGATTCCAGTGGGCCTTGAACTCACGCAGAAAACAAGAGAACAGGAAGAGACAAAGAAGACAGCGGAGGAAGGAAGGAGAAGGAATAAGACAATCTCTCCTTGCCTTTTGTGCTTGAGCGGCTGTGAATGTTTGGCCTTTTTCTTCTTTTCCTGCAATTCTTCTTCACTCTCTTGTCTGCGTGGAAGTGATGCATTGAAAGCGTATGTATGTGTATGTTGAGCCAGTGTTTGTGTGTGTCGCCGCTGCAGTTGGGACTGGTCAGGAGTCAGCTTAATGAAGTGACTCTGACCACCACAAGAGATGTGTGTATGTGTCTGTGAGTGTCTTTCTATATGTGTGTGCATGTGTATGTGTGTGAATCTGTGTGACTGGCAGGCTCAGACAGTGTGTGATGTGCTCATAAATCACATTGACAGCCTGTTACTGCGCTAGCTTTGGCCACTCAGCCACAGCTAATGTAAACAGAACACAGGCACACACACACACACACACACACACAATGTGTGTTTTAAAGAACCGTAGCCATATCTCAAGAGGGAATGAGAGACAAGGGGGAGTGAAGGATGTAAAATGGACAGACAAGTAGAAAAAAGGGGCAGTGGCACTGGAAAGAAAGGAAAAAGAGCCAGACGGGAGGAACCAGTTCATTCAGTACATCTGATCAGTTCACTTGAAAGAAGCGAATCATGTAAGCATGTCAGAGATTGTGTCATCTCATCTCATGCCTTTGACAAAATTTGCTCTGGTCAAAGAAGAAAAAAATTCTGGGCTGAGTAAAATGTTTTTTATTTGTTGAAATAAAGTTGAATCTAATCCAATCTAAAAAATGTTTTTTATTGTGGTCATAGAGTTGTAAACAGTTTTTGTTTATTATGGATTCATCATGTGTAGCCACAGTTATCCAGTTAATACAGTAAAATATACACCAAATGCTTTTGAACAAGTGCATATGGAAAATTGTGTTTTCCCCCTTCATCTACTGTGTTTTTCTTCTATCAAGAATAGTTATTGTACTTACTCCTTTGAACCCCCCTTCCCTCTCACACCTCTCCAACGGACACTACTCTCTCTAACTCTCACACACAAACACACTGCCATCACAATTCTTCTCCCCTGGCACTAAGTCTGAAAGGAAGTGACCCATTTGCCCTTCCTGTGAGATCCCCTCTGTTCAAAGAGTTCCAGGCTGCCACTCTCTCTCTCACTCGCACACACACGCACACACAATGAGCAGTTCCTCACGTTGTATTTATTTATTTTTCCTCTCCACTAGTTATCTTTTAGAGATAAAGTCCATCTCTCTTGGGGGTTGGTCGGGTGGGACTTCAAACAGTGCAGCACAGGCCAGATTTGCCCCAGACTGGGAGGCCAGGAAAGGGGACATTTATCACTGTAACACACACCGACATTATCGCCACGTGCCTTGTTCTCTCTCCCACTCTCCCTTCAACCTCCCTCCTTCTCTTCATCCTCAGGGTCCTCACGGCTCGGCTCTGGGCTTTTCTTCCTTTTAATACAGGACTTTTACTTATTTTATATGGTGTTAGTTGACTCTATACTTGAATTTTTTGAGACTGAATGATGTAATGGGACAAGCAGAGCAATTGGGATCATAATAACAGAACAGGGAAAGGCTTCCTTTTAGATGTAAAAGAGAAAATTCCATATCAAGGGCAGCTGTCTAAATCTGGTATTTAGTTCAAAGCTGCAATTAACAAATGTGACACTTTCACAAAATTCTATCCTAGTCAGTTTTTAATGGGTAGAAGCAGATATCTGCAGGTATTCTTTCATGGTTTTTGTTCCAAAATCAGCAGAGGGCTTACTAATACAAATTTTGTACAAATACCTTAGTTGGTTGCTAGCTGAACAAGGATCAGTAGGTGCTTTAGAAATATTACACAATTTAGGTGTTTTTTAGAATTGATAGAAATATTTCAGTAGGAGGAGGGATACAAATCTGGTTGAAGATATTACAAAGCAAGTGGTATATGAAAACCTTTCTTAACCGCTGTCTTTGATCCCCAGCAGTTAGGCAGTAAGCAGTTGGCCTTCCAGCAGCAGCTCATCCAGATGCAGCAGCTTCAGCAGCAGCACATCCTCAACCTCCAGAGACAAGGCCTGGTCCCACTGCAGCCCACCGCTGCCATGCAGTCTCTGCAGCAAGGTACGTACGCATGCTCACACACACATTTATACACAGTACACAACTGTAATGAAACAAAACTCAATCACACATGGTCTTAGCTGATAGCAAACACACACACACACACACACACACAAATACAGGCATGTACCCAAAGCTGCATGTGAAGCCTGTTAAGTTAATCAGCCAAGAAAAAAGATAAAGGGAAACTTGATTGGTGGGCTTGTGGAAGGTAGTCATTTGGATAATAAGTAAAATATGCCAGTAAGCCCCCTGCTCGGAGGTATGTTCACGTGTTTGCCTAAGTGTGTGTAAGCTTGAGTGTACGTGTACTTGAGATTAGCCAGACACAAGAACATCGTCGTTTTGCTGTTGCTTTGTCCACTGGGCATTTTTGTGGCTGTATGTACCTTCTCTCCCAGTCCCCTCATTTTGTCAGCATGATTTTAAAACGATCAACGTTGACTGTTGGCTGGCCCGTCCTTAATGAATTTATGTGTGTATATATATAAGTGTATCTTGGTCCACTTTTTTCTCTGCGCAGTAATGTCAAATTAACACACACACACACACACACACACACACACACACACACACACACACACACACACACACACATATACATATAGAGGATACTTTGGGAGCTTTAAAAGTGGCCGTAACATTGCTAAAGCTGACTGAGCCGACCAAACAGAGTTACCTTCCCCCCATCGGTCTGATCTCTCTCTCTCTCTCTCTCTCTCTCTCTCTCTCTCTCTCTGTCTCTCATGCTCAGTCATCTGCAGTCACACACAAGTTGACGCTCTAATAGTCACTCTGTTGTCTCAATCTGTAAAAAATACAACACATTTTTCAGAAAGTTCATTTTCTATAAGCCTGATTGCCTGATGCATTAAAACTTAAGTGTGATGTTTGCATCGGTATGTTTATGTGTTAGGGGAAAGGTGTGTGTGTGTGTGTCCACTGGAGGCTAAGTGGAATTACCAAATCACAGAGAGTACAGAGTACTCCACAGAGTGGATACAAATGAAAAGAGGGAGGCCAAAGTCTTGCATAAAAAGGTGTTTGTTTTTTGGACAGTTGCAAACATTTGCTTTTGGCATCTCCTTCTTTTTCTCTCTCTCTCTCTCTTTCCCTCCATATCAGAGTGGAATTTCCCTGCAGTGTGAAAGAGCCGGTCCATTGTGACGGCTCAGCCAGGCGTGAGCCAGAGCATTCCTCTGACCAGCCATGCCACACAAACACACAAACACACATGCATAAACACTTGCACCTATGCACACAAATGTACACGTTATTGCCCCGCCTCAAAGGGCCGTTGTGTCCGGTGGGTAGCTGGTGGGGGGTTACCCTGAGGGGAGGGGTCCTGCTGTTATATTTATTTCTGTTAATAAATAGCGGTAAAATGGAGGCCCTTAGTAGAATCTCATGACTGTCAACATACTGAGTCAAAGACAAAAAAACTAAAACACTTTGTTTGAGATCCAAAACCCCTTCTTTTTTCTAAGCACAGACCAATCAGAGAGTGGTTTAGAGTGTGTCTCAGTACTTCAGTTCTTCACTCTCATAAAAAAAATCCATTACATTTGACATCATCCTGTTGGATCCTAACTTCTTAGTAACTTAAGTGTACTTCCTAGCATGTCTCATGTCTACAAACATCAATATGGAAGAAATACAACCCTAGCGCCCAGATGTGGCTCTGAACGTTAAAGAATTAGCAAAAGCACTCTCCTCCAGGAATAATGCTTTGTATTTATTAACACTAACGCTGGTGGAAATTGTGAATGCATACATTCCCAAATATGCGCACAAAGTCAGGATTTTATTGTTTAATTTGAGTTTTTCTTGCTTTGCACTCTTAATAAACCGCTCACTTACCGGAATCCAAAAGGTTTTCTTGTAATTTTGATGACTACTTTAGTAATTTAGTAATTAATACTTTAGACCCCCTAGGCGTGTCCACAGATTGCTCAGGTTTCTTGGATAATACTACACACACACAATGACTCATTCCTCCAGAGTGAGAACTTTTGTTTTGGCTGGATCACAGAAGAATGCAGACAAAGCAGACATAATATTTGGATTGCTGCGAGGTCTGCATGTGTGTGTGTGTGTGTGTGTGTATGTGCAGAGTGTGTGGGTGCGTGCATACGTGCACGGTAAGATCCATTGGAGTAGGCTTTTAGGCGTCTCTTTCACTGTGAAATTGGAGCAGAAATAACAAAGCTGCAACTAGAACAAACTCAAAGTGTGCACCCACCCTGTTGAGACAAATAGTGGTAGTGAAAGTAGCTGTGGTAGTGGTAGACAGTAGCAATTGCCAACATAGATTAAGAAATAGTTGAGAAATGTTTAATATCTGGAAATAAAACAAAAACAACAAAAAGAAATTTCCTATTTTCCACTCATACCAGAGGACTATTATAGTTGCGTGTGTGTTAATAATATTCAGTCGTAGCTCTCTCTGTCTGTGGGTAGGTATTCATTCCTTATTTATTTATATAGAATTTGCGCAGAGCATTTGAAATTGAGTAACTAAACAAGGTCGCCAAGTTAACTTTGCATTCCTTCTCTGCAGCGATGTGTCCGTCAGACCTCCAACAGCTGTGGAAGGAGGTGTCGGGGGTGCAGAGCAGTGAAGATGCCCTGAAACAGGCCGAGGGCCTGGACTTGAGCACCAACAGCTCCAATTCTACCTCAGCCTTTGCCAAAGCTGCCAGTGCTCACATCCCACTGCACAGCCTGGTCAACGGACAGAGCCACACCCCAAAGAGAGACAGGTACACTTACGGGCAGTATGTCAAAATACTACAGACATCAACAAACTGTCCTGTGTGACCTGCAGTCTTTCTCACACTCTCGCCACGTTATTTTCTGGCATTTCACTTTTAGCTTTTAGCTGTTCCTCCATACCTAAGCACGTAAACACAAGACATGCACATGCAGCATATCACACATCACACTGGTGTAAATACCCCTCTGTTCATTTGATAGGAGGTGTTTTGGGTTCAGTATGTTCGGACACTATGCTGTCAACCACATGCAAGTGTAGTATAGAGAAGAGGATGCTGAATGCTGGCCATGTGGGAATTATTTGTTCGTTGTGAAGACATAAATTCCTTGTTAACATGTTGACATTTTGGAGATGCTGGTTTATGTACCACACATATGAGAGCTCTGGTGTCCCGTGGCTCTGTTGACTGCTCATGGTCTTTTCTTTGTCTTTAAGAGCCAGACTGTTTGAGTGGATATCCAGCTTCACCAAGTCAGACAGCGGAGATGACCATGTCCCCTTTTACCCCAAAGGCGGGCAACCCCCCAGCAGTCAGTGAGTAGCATACACACACACACGAGTGGACAAGACAATGACAGAAAGACACACTACTGGAGGGAGGTCTTCAGTATCACTGGCTCTGATTCAGTGACCTCATTTTGGAGGGGGTTGATGTGGGTGTGCAAGTATCAATCAACAGAGCTTATATTACCTGCTTAAAATAATGTCATACTATCATACTACAGCTTCAGAGTTGGCTTTAGTAGACACAAATAGGGTCGCATTAGTGTGTTAGCCCGCTAAGCTAACGCGTATTTGATGTGGAGGAGAATGTGGTTTCCAGCAGTTTCTCATGTCTGTTGTCTGAGCTGCTTCTGAGTTGACTCAACCACAGCCAGCACACACACACACACACTCCAACCTCAGCCAACACATATGATCAGGAAGAGACAAAATCGGCAAAGAGAGAGACATGTTTCCATCTGCGAGACAAATGTTTTTTGTTAGACAACCTTCTGATGTTGATTTGAGAGAATCCTCATCCCAGTCCCCACACGCACGTGCACACACACACACACACACACACACACACACAGCCATTTAAATATATGGGGAGACAGCAGTCGCCGGCGAAGTTCCAGGTCTGAACCACATCTGCTACTGGACCTGCCACACACACACACACACACACACACACACACAGACTCACAAACACACATGCATGTACGGTCACAGTTATTCTACCCTGGGCCCAAACCAAACCTGGCCCAGTCTTTCATTTCCACACACCCTTACAAACACACAAATGCTCATACATATTCACAGATGCACACATACAAACACGCACACGTCAGCTAACCACAAAAGAACAACCAGCATGACGGCAACCACATGACGGCAGCCGCCGCCAATCAGTCATGGCTGGTTGGTCCCGTGCCGACTCTGTGTCAACTCTGAAACATAAGACACACACTAACACGCGCACAACAAATACAGCAAGGACAGAAACAGACAGGTCACGGACTTAAGAATTTGCCTCTGAGGTTGCTGGACCAATTCCCATATTTGCCTGGCTTCTGTAACTGAACCCACTCTGCACTATCCTCCTCTCTATGCACTTGGCTTCGTGAACTGTACGAACTAATGACTCCTAACCAGACTCAGATGGCTCTACTGAGGCTCCTGCTGCTACAGTTTTACATTTGCATGTGACGGTGTGGCAAATGAATGCCTTATTCTCATTATCAGGAAATAATTTATGCTCCTGAACATCTGCTGTACATTTCATGTACGTACTAACATGTGAAAAATGTACTACCTGTTTTACTATCTTTCTTCCACAGTCATGAGGAGCATGCCAGCTCCCATCCTCTCTACGGCCATGGAGAGTGCAAGTGGCCTGGTTGTGAAGCACTGTGTGAGGACATGGGGCAGTTCATCAAGTAAGTTCCCAACCCAGAAGGACAGCGACAAAGAGCCAGTTGAAAACGTTTCTCAAGAATGAATAAGCTAAACAGCTAAATTGTTTTTGTAATTCAAATGTTTTTACCCACTGGTATCAAACACACATCTCTTTCCGTCTCTCTTCATATTGCTCTTTTTGTTTGATAAGACCCACACAGGTTAACGTGGTTTTTTGACCGGTGTGAGTAGCTACAAGAGATTTGATTGGATGAGTCTCTGTAAACCTGAGAGAAGTTTCCTATAACAAGAGTAAATGAACAATGTTTCCACTCTTACAATACAAGTTCTTTATTTTGAAAAAGATTGTTTTAATTTTCAGATGCAAATACAAGTTTTTCTCTCTTTCTTTATAAACCTTTAACCTTTGATGCAACATTTGAAAAGGTTATCATCCTATTGTTAAGAAGCACACCTGTTTTTAAGAGGTATCGACAAACATTGTAGGAAGTAGATAAAACATAAAGAACAGATGAAGCAGAGCAGAGAGAATGAAGCTATATTTTGTGCTAAATATGAAATGTCAGTCAAGAATTCTTATGTTGCAATCTATTACATCACATTTGCTCTGAGGCACATTCGTTCACACACACGCACACACACACAAGCACGCAGATACGCGAATACACTTAACATGTGCTTTTTTTTGAGGAATCCTTTGGGCTGCTAAAACACAATCCTCTTTTTTCACGTGTTGGTATTTGTCACTGTGTCTTTTCCTTCATTTGGCTATTGGTTTGTGTCGGTTTGTTGGTTTTAGTTTTGTATGCTTTTCCTCTGACAAAACAGACATTGACATTGTTTCTGTTTGAATAGAAAATTACTCTTAATTAGCTCATCCGCATGGACATCTTTTGCTCCCACATCAGAAGTAAAGAGAAACACTGGCACTGTGCTCCTTCCCAGGTTGGAGTCACTGGGGTATGTCAGCACAGTCTCTGGCCTTGACATTCTGCCATGTCCTCTTCTGTCACACAGTACTACAGTACAACAGACTCCCCTGTGGCTCCAAGGCTGCTAATGAAGGCTTCACAAGCCTTTTAATGAAGCCCTAAACAAACTCACACTCTCATTATCAGTGTGGAACTCTTAGCTGTTTGAGCAATGGAGATATTAATAAGCAGAGTGATGAAATATGTACTCACACATATAAAGTCACAAAAGTGTGCGTTGTGATTGTGATGCCATCGGACAGCCAGATCAAAGCGTTCAGGCAGGCTGGGAAAGTTTGGAAAGGAAAGCTGTTGTTTGGTGTCTCATTTCACGTAGCCCCGGGGCAGATGGAAGGAGAAAGAGAGATAGAGTGAAAGAGTGTGTGTGTGTGTGTGTGTGTGCATGTGTGTGAGTAAGAGAGAGAGGCAGATGGAAAAAAAATCGAGCCAATCACAGATAACACCGTCAGTCCGCCGGAGTGCGCTCCCTTCCAGCCTGCCTTAGTCATTGCCCCTGGAGGGAAAAGGGTAGAGCAGAAGAACTGTGGCGGGAGACACTCTACTGTTTCGGGCCTTTCTTCTCTCCTTTTCTCTCTTCCCACTTCCCCTCCCTCCCCGTCCTCTGGTATAATACTCTGGCTGTGGTCGGTGGAGCTGGGTGTAATGTGGGTTAAAGCCTTGTCTGCCAGCACTCAGAGGAGTAAACAGAGCCTCATTGTCAGGACACATACAAAAAATAAAACTGCTACTGTTTATGGCCCGGTTGTAGAGAGAGGGGAGGGTTTTAGGGGACAGATATGGCCAAAATCAGTGTGAATCTTAGGCATTTGGGGAGTTGCAGGGAGAAGACGAGTGAGAAAGGGAGACAGAAGTTCAGGCAAGAGAGAGCTTAACAGATGGAAAGAAAGACAGAGAGGGAGAGAGAGACAGGCGGTGAGATCATGTTTTTGTTATTATTATCGTGCACTTGTGTTGAGCCGTTCTGACAGGATTAGTGATGCCATGACATCATTGTTTTTGTTTCATTTCTAGTATTCGCCTGATATTGCCTAACTTTCAGTGTTGTTAAACACACAGACATTCATACATCGCACACTCCTACGCACACAACTACCACTATTCATTTCACAATAAACAAACCAGAAAAGTTGAATTGAAAAAGTTTGGACAATTTTGACAATTGAAAAAGTAGGAAAAATGAATTAGAATTTAGGCCCACAGGATTTAACTTACTCTGATACACCAACAAATACCAAGCAAGCATTCTCAACGCCCACACAAACACACACACACACACACACACACACACACACACACAGTGGACACGCAGCAGCAACCTGTGAATAACCTTGGTGATGACAGAGCAGAGAGAAAGAGATGGAGGAAGGGAGACAGGGGGGGGGCTGGGCTGGGAAAGATCAGAAGGTCCTGGGTCCTCCTCTATTGGAGGAAACAAACAGCGCCACCATACACACACACACACACACACGTCCGTGCACGTCAGCACACACACACACACACACACACACACCAGTGTTAATAAGTGGAGTGGAGTTTAGCTAACAGAAAGTCTTAAGATAAGGCTTTTGTGTGATAACACATGAGCTCATATCCAGGTGGCAGTCTTGGATCATGGCTCACTGAGCACCAATGAAGTATACACACACAAAACACAGCTGCTGCGTTCTTCACTAGACAAAATAAACCTCCAAGATTATGATTTCATTTTGTAGGACTGAAACGGCTCACAACTCTGCTAAATAAAAGTGAAAGAGCTTGGTTATGTTACCTGTTAATTCATTTAACAAGCACTCTGCTGAAGCTTGGAAATGATCATTGAGCTGAAACTATCAGTGCTTTGCTCCTTCTGTCGATTAGCTTTCTCATATTTCTTTCTCACTCTTAGGCACTTGAACAATGAGCACGCCCTCGATGACCGCAGCACTGCTCAGTGCCGAGTCCAGATGCAAGTGGTTCAGCAACTGGAGATTCAGGTGAGTCCCATACATGCACTTCATTTTCATCCGCTCACAAGAACAAAGTCGCAAAAACAGTTTCAGCCATTCAATGGCAGTACATTTTCTGAGGCAGGGCAGAGTTTATGGAGAGCAGTGGAGCTTGTAATTTAAAAGGAGAAGTTGGCAGGGAAGCTGCCATCGCTTCTCCAATTATAAAGCTGCTCTGGTCACCAACAACAGAGCGAGTGAGGCTGAGAGGGGAGAAGGGAGAGAGTCAGAGGGAGACATGAGCTAGGAAGCGGAGGCCCTCTCACATATACAATGTGTGAGTGGTTCACGTACACAATGCTCCTGAACATCTGAAGGCTCCGGCTAAAGCCAAATACCGACACCGGACAACTGAAAGGCTGTACGTTAGAAAAGGCTGTCTTTTCACTCATGTCTTGACATAGTTTCTGAAACACTTCAGAGTAAGCGCCTCACTTCCCCGCATGCCTGTGTGTGTGCGCGCAGTCCAACATTAGGGTCGGCATTTTGTTTGGCAGTGGTGGTAAACAGCGTTTAGCTGAGCCCCTGAAGCCACCACCAGGGAACACAAAGTGACAGAGAGGCAGCTGGTGTCACATCACATCAGGGCTGCGGCCCTTCTGACATGTCACTTCATCCCTCAGCAGTCCACAGGCAGCCCGCCACTCTACCAGCCACACACACACAACAGCGCAGCCACTGTGTAAATGTGTCATATTTGCACATCTCTGCAGTGTGTGAGTATCTTAATGGCGCTATCTATCTTAGAGTAGATCCGTTGTTTCCGGAGGCTACACGCGTGTTCGCCCCCATTGCACAAACACACGCAGGATGCAGCATTTCCAGAGGCTGTAGCAGCACCCATTAAAAGGCAGTTAACAATGTCAAACGGGGACGAGTGTGTCTGCAGGCTAGTGTAAGCGTGTGAGAGTGCTCCGGGTGCTGAGGTGGCTGACTTTCATATTCATCCCTCTGCCTGAGGTGTAATTGTAATTGTAATTCAGTGTCAATACCGCATGATATCAATCTAAGCGTGTGAAATGAGGGAAAGTGTTTTCCTGGTGATGACCCCCCTTGTGTGTTTCACAGCTGGCAAAAGAGAGCGAGCGACTCCAGGCCATGATGACCCACCTGCATATGCGCCCCTCAGAGCCAAAGGCTTTTAACCAACCTGTGAGTACACTGGAAACCCAGATTACATCACCTTTTCTTGTGCCCTCTCACCCCTAACCTTTGCTCTCAGCTCTAATCCATCCACAAACTCCTCTTAGTTGAACACTTTCACTGTCCCTAAACCTTCGTGGGATTTCAAGTTCCTCTCTTACTGTCTAGCTTGGTATCTACGCCCCCTATTGACCGATGCAGGTTCATATGTTTTTTAGAAGTCTATACTTTCTATCCCTAACCTTCTTTTCAACACTTCTTTCTTTCATTTTACTTTCTTTTGTCTCTCTTTTGCTGTCTTGAACTTCTCATGAAGCCAGGAATTTTATTTCCCAGAAAACTTTGTAATGTTCTTATTCCAAAGAGAGAATAATAAAATCAGATATTCTAAGTTTGTCTGAGTTTAACTTCCGTATTGTATTCCTTCAGTATTTGAGCAATAAGCTTTTCGGAGAGAGAAAGAGAGAGAGAAAGAGACAGCAAAAGTGGTCTCTGAGTATTTTCAGCGTGTTCCCACTAAAGGAGTTAATATTTTGATGTGATGTGTGTGTCTGTGTGTGTCCACACTTGTTGGTGAGGTTGTTATTAGGTATCTAATGAATATTTCATTATTCAGGTTGACGACGAGTCTTATTAAAATATGAAGATGTTGAAATTAATTGTCAATTAGAGGTAGAGTGTCTTAATTTGAGGGGATATAAATGGGTGCAGCCAAGTGTGTGTTTGTGTGTTCTTGTGGGTCTGGATGATGCGTTGATCGCTGGGGGATCAGCTGCTATTAACATCTAATGGGAAATCAGGAAGAGGCGTGTTCTGTCACCACCGGAGACGAGCCTCGGGGTCAGGGATTGGAGGAGGAGGGGCGGGGAGGAGCGTCAGGAATGGAAACAAAGCTTGGCCTCAATTAAAAAGGTTTGACTGTTGCCGTGGTGATGTGGCAGGGTTGCAGCGTTAATGAAGTACCTGTTAAACAGCCCCGCCCCCTCAAGTCTACTTAAATGGTAGAGAGGCGGCAGAGTAAAGAGAAGGCGAGTCACACATTTTGCTTATATTTATACACACACACACACACTAGTTTTAATTAGTCCTTAACTAGCAGACCTGCAACGCCTGTCCCAGAGAGACTGCATACTGGTTTTGTATGTTGTGTATGTGTATGTGTTTTTTATTTGTGCAAGGCTCTGCCTAATTGGGCCGTATTGGTCCGTGAAGACATGGTCACCGCAAAGTGCATGTGTGTTCCCTTCTTACAAACATGCTGTTGTGTGGTTTTGTATTTCTAAGCGCAGGGTTAATTGCAGCCAGCCCTGTGTGTATAAATGCAGTACATGTGCATGTGCAGTGTGTGTGTGTGTGTGTGCATGGGTTTGAGTGTGTCTGAGTAGTGTTCCGTGTAAGAATGTATCTGGTAAATTGTAGGGGCACAAATTCATAGGTTTTATTTATTGATGTAATGTGACTTAACACTGGAGGCAAAACTTAACACTGGAGCGACTAGTGACCTTGTGTTCATGACACACATGTATGTTGTAATAAATGGACATCATCAGACCCTGTCTTGTGGAGATGTACAGAAATCAGGCAAGATGACACATCTCAAGGTTAAGATGAGTGAACTATGATTCATACAGATAATCCTAGCTCTAAATTTATTCGCCACCCTCAGAAGAGAAACTGTTATTTTTTATATTAATAAGCCCAGCGAAGTATATTTAGCTTTATAATAATAAAGATTTTCCTTTATATGTTTCACCTGTATATAAATGGATTGAATGCACTGTAGACATCATTAGACAACATTAAACAAAGGTACAGTACGCTATATGATGGCAGAATATCATACACTTTTAAAATGCATAATTGAAACATTTTCATTTGTTGATTTAATAGGTAGAAAAGCCCTACAGAATCCTTGGGAAAAGCCGAATGAATAACCGTGATGTATCTGTGTCTCTCCAGCTAAACCTGGCTTCCAGTGGCTCTCTGTTAAAGCGGGACAGTGATATGTACCCAGAGGGTCTTCCTCACCCCCCCACCTCCGCTGCCACTCCCATCACCCCACTGCGCCAGGGTCCCTCAGTCATCAGCTCCTCCAGCCTGCACTCACATTCCCACTCCCACACGCACGGAATTGGGCCCATACGTCGGCGCAACTCCGACAAGTACTGCACCCCCATTGCCTCAGGTAGACTGACACACACTCACGCCTGCCTTTTTATTTCATTATTATTATGCATTGTTGAATTATTGACAGTTCACTCAAATTGTATTTTGGGGGTTTGATCCAACGGTGATGACCAATTTAGGTTTTTCATACTCTAGCTGTTCCAGTTTTCATGTGTTTTCCCTGCAATTGCAATGAAATATAGCCTCAGAAATCCTCATCATTCACAATTTAAACAGCCACCATCTCTTGACTTGCAATAGCAACTTTTTAATTCCAGGTTTCGAAGCAATACATTTGTAGTTTAAATGGTAAAGGAATTTATGGTAGGCTTTTAAAAAATATATATATATTTTTTAATTGCCTTACAAAGTTGTGCACAACAAAAATAATGAAAGGAACATTAATGAACCTCAGTTAAGTTAGAATTGTCATGCCTCTTTTTCAGAGCTGGCTCAGAACTGTGAGTTCTATAAGAACGCTGATGTCAGGCCTCCCTTCACCTACGCCTCTCTTATACGTCATGTAAGTTTTCTCCAATGACCCAGTTGCATCATCTCATCTCTCCATCTGTGTTCTTCTCCTCTAAAATCTTGTTTTGTGTCTCTTCGCTCCCTCCTCAGGCCATTCTGGAGTCCCCAGACAGACAGTTGACTCTCAATGAGATCTACAACTGGTTTACACGCAAGTTTGCCTATTTCAGGAGAAACACAGCTACATGGAAGGTAAAAGCTCACTATGTACACACTCACACTCTCCATTAGCTAAATCCCGATAAGTCAAACTCTAAAAACAGTCGGACGCTGTCGGAACAGCCTGATTAACTGTTTAGATGACGGCAAAAATGAACAGCCTGCGATTTAAAAAAGGAAACTTTCTACCCCTCTGAATGGTTAAAAGCTGATTAAATCCAAACAAAAATGTTTGGACTCAAACGTGAATGTGGTAAACAACTCTAACTGGATAAAAGCTGATCTAATTGACTGCAAAGTTATTGTGGTCTGTGCCCAGTGATGAAGCTCTCAACCCAGAGCAGATGCCGACAGAGGCCACAATGGCAGAAACCAAATTTGCTGGCGGGATTTAGTGTTATTTGAAACCTTTGGGTTGGCCAAATGACCTCACTTTGCAGAAAATCTCTGTGGCGGCCTAAATTTAGCACTTATGCTGGAAATGATAAGTCCTATAACACATACACACATGCACAGAGAGGTTTTAAAGCTGACTTTGCACAGCTCCTAAAGATATGACTGATTTGACAGTTATTGGCTCTTTTGTCCTTTATGAGACACTTCCCTACTGCTCTCATTCACTCGTTCTTCCTCACTCTCAACCCTGAACAATTCTCTTGCCTCCTCCTTTTCGCACATGGAGAGTCGGCCCCACTTAGCCCGGTAGAGCCACATCTAGCCCTCATACGGTCTCATTACAGAGATGCACATAAAAAGCCGAGACACACACGCCGCTCATGATCACACACATTAAATTCTTTCCCTCACCCTGCTCATCTCTTTCCCTCAAACACACACACACCTGGCCTGATCCCACCATTGTAGGTGCTGACCCATTTCTACAGAAACCTCACACTAATTTGAGTGTCAGTTCCTCCAGAGAGGGAAAGTGAACGAATGAGCAAAGGAGGAATGAGAGAGGTAGTGGGAGGAGGGGTGAGGAGAGACCCTGTCTGTTCTCTAATAGCCCTAAACCAAGAAGGTTGTGATGGGGTGATGATGGAGCGATGGGGGAATAGAGGCAGAGGGTTAAGAGATGGGGCGGCCAGGAATATCTTTACCTCCTCATCTGACTTTTATGAATTTTAACTATTAATGTCTGATGTCTGCTTCCTGTGCTGTTGGCCTCGCAGACCTTTAAATATAGCTTGGCATGGCCTTATGTATTTATATAGCAGCTCCGTGATTCAAATAGGGCCGTAGAGATGTATGTCCTTTAATAAGCCGTTATATTTCATGAGGAGAGTAGCAGTGTCAAGGAGTGAAAGTCATTGATCATAGAAACGAAAAGGACATTCAAGAAATAGTGAGAAAAAGTAAGGGATGGCTGAGGCAGGTGGAGAAATCAGCACTGAGTTATTTTAAAGTGCTGCATGATCATTTGAAGGCCTGAAAGAATATATTTTATTTTTGGTAACTTACATTTAAAAAAAGAAAAATCCCATGTAGTTGTTATGAATCCTTCCATTGGGAATAACTGACCTGACATATAACAACTTATATGCAATATGACCAAATAGAATAAGAACAGATAATAGCAATCATGACTCCATCTAAATGCTTCACTTGGACTTCCACTAACTAATTTTATCAAGTAACTACTTTATAGTTGAACTCTAAATATTATTATTTCCATTGCAGTTTTTTTCAGCTTTAGTTACCATGTTTATACCAATTTTATAAAAAAATTATGGATTAAACGGCTCAACAGAATATTAAGTGTTAAAATAGGCTCAACATAACCAACTATGACATTAATTGAATAAAATATCCAATGATATAATATATTACAGAAACACTCACAAAGGCATTTCTTTGCATTGTGAATTGGAGTACATACTTTAAAATAAAAATTCACAGTAGGTGGTATTTTTAACCAGTAAGATTTAAGTCATCTTCCACTATTTAAAAAGTATCTGGTTGCATGGTCATCAGAAATTAATTATTCATTATTTTATTATCAATCATTTACGTATGTGTGTATTTAGGATCATATGGGAGTAGCCTATCCCAGCATGCACAGGGCGGCAGCCGACACACAACCGGACTGATGATGACGCTCTAACATTTATAATAAGATGTAATCCACGTCTCTAGGATTACCTGAAAAACATTTAAGTCTGACATTTTTCTTTCTTTCCAAAATTCTGCCTCATGTTGACCCACCACCCCCCATTTATCTCTGCCAGAGGGAGGGGAGGTGAGTGGCACATGTGCTGTGACCCACTGTAAATGACTGCTAATGTTTTAACTGGGAGAATTAGGCTTTCATCACGGAGACAAATGCAAATAGCACTGCAATAGCTCTGGTGTCTATGGTGTCTAGTCTGTGTGTATATCTGTAAGTGTTGGTGTGTGTGTGTATGTGTGTGTGTGTTTGCACAGTCAGGGTGGCGGGCGCAGATTGGGGTCAGACTCATTTACAAAACTTAGCATCACGGCTCGGGGGTTGAGGGGATGCGGGGGAGAAAGGGTTCCTCCGCTGATTATGGCTAGTGTAATTACGTGTGTGTGTGTATGTGCAACTAAGAGTGTGTGTGTGTGTATCCGCGAGTGTAATTACGGCAAGGAGTGATGCATGCCTGGCCTGTCCCTCCCTCTCGGCTTAGAACAACGTGTCAGAGAGAATATGCAGGATTTAATTATAGACGAATTAAAATTGGTAATGAAATTGGGCATGAACAAACTACAAATAGCAGATGAAAAGGGAGGCCTGTCCCTGGGGGGCTGAGACGAAGATAGCGGTGTGCCTGCCTGTCTGAGCTCCTGTGGATGTGTGGATGTATGCTGATGGGGACTGATTAGAAAAATTCTCAGATAAAATAACGCTGCTAGAGAACGGCTACAGTGTGTTAGCACAGTACATGTGTGCAGAAAGAGAGGGATGCCCCTCAGGTCACACTACTTAAAAAGCATCTTAGCACCAAACTGGAAGCATTGTTTGTACTGAACACACCTTGAATGAGTGTTTGGACCTCCCGCCAAGTGAAAACTTCAAGTAAAGGAACAGAAAACTATTTGAGCTGGTTTTCTCTTCAAGGATACGCTGGGAAATCATGGATCATCTTGGTGACTAAAAAAATGTGTAGCTCAGACTATTTTAATACATTTCTGAAATTAACAGGAGACATCAAGGAATATGTCACTTTTTAGACTAACGTCAGAAGGCCTTTTACAATTAATTCTTTTTACAGTGTTTTTCAGGTGTTTTTCACCACCACACGCTCTTCAGAAAAGGAAGAAGGGGCCACTATAAACTTAAATATGGCAAAAATAATTTAAATATAATTAATAATAATAATAATGATAGAAAATATAAGATTTAAATGTAAAAGACGTTTTTTAACTTCTCTTTAGTTGTGTTAACGCTTTACATCTCTCATCTCTCTTTTTGCCTTCCCAGAATGCCGTGCGCCACAACCTGAGTCTGCACAAGTGTTTTGTTCGTGTTGAAAACGTTAAGGGGGCTGTGTGGACTGTGGATGAAGTTGAATACCAAAAGAGGAGACCACCAAAGATGACCGGGTAAGAGCACACACACACACACACAGACGATGGTATTCACGGTGCACAGTTGAGGTTGATGTGTGAGCTTTATGGATGCTGGCACAATGATTTGCTAAATGGACCCTCTATTATTACCAAGAGCAATCAAAAAAAGAGAGAAAAGGGAAGCTGGCTTATCGGTACAGACTTTACTGCATATGTGTGTGTGTGTTTTCTCTGTTTGTCGACACCATTAGTAAGCAGCTGTGATCGATGCAGGAGAGAAAAAAAAACCTTGTTAGCGTATGTAAACAGATGTTCTCTCTCCAACCGCCAGAGAAACCATTGATAATTACGCACACAGGCGCGCACACCTGCACGCTCGCACACCAGACTGAACAGACACTGGAACACTAAACAGATGCTAAAACACACACACATGTTAGTGTGTCAACACTTTGTGTGTATGTTTCTACTTGTAACAAACAAATTTGTGAAATTGGTCAGAGAGCTTTGGCATATATTTTCACATATGTACTCAATCTGTGATGCTCACTCCCCTCTCTCTCTCTCTCTCTCTCTCTCTTTATCTACGTGTGTGTGTGTGTGTGTGTGTGTGTGTGTGTGTGTGTCTAGAAGTCCCACTCTGGTGAAAAACATGATTTCAGGCTTGGGCTTTGGATCCCTAAACGCAAGCTACCAGGTAAGGAATTTCTCTGTCTCTCTCGCTCTCTCTCACTCTCACACACACAAACTTAGCTGCCAATCACAATCAAGGGCACTAATATCAATTCCCTTTTATAATTAGCAGATTCCCTAACGACGTTCACGCCACCTCCCCCCTCCTACACCAACACACACTCTCACCTCCCACCTCGCTTCCTCACGCAGGCACACACATTAACGCACGCGTTAACACACACTCGACCCATCTCTTCACTCCTACGCGGACACAAAGACAGAACCCACACAAGCAATTTTTCCACCGAGATGATTTATAGCGTCAAGTAGTTGTCAATTAAGGTTACCGCATAAAAATATTGCCTGGCCCAGATAATCCATCTCTTAGCATAGTGAGAATTCCCTTCCCCTGGTCTTTCTTTCCCCCTCCTGTGTGAGCGGGGATGTGGAGTGAGTCTCTTAGCGAGTGTTCAAACTGCCTCGTCTGAGAACAGCTGGATGCGAGCCGTGAACGAAGCTGCCCCTGTTGATTCAGTTGTTCTCCTCTGCAGACGTTGATGTTTTACCGTGCGTCTTAGTTGAGGCTGTGGATCAGTCTTGCTTAACATTCCTGTTGTGACTCTCTTGTGAACACACACGCGCTTATGACTTAAAAGCACAATCACGAGCCGTGATTCACTGTATTCAAGTGCCCCCTAGTGGTTTGTCAGGTTCACAAGCAAGACAGTGGATTCCAATGTGCTCCGTATTGAAGAGCTCTCAGCACTGCCAAAGAAAAACTGTCCAACATCCACTGTGCCTGTGACCACATATTCTACTATGTTTAACATGTAGGTTATGGGGAATCTACAAACACAGGTTAAATGAATAAGAAACATGTAAATGTAATGTAGATGTTTCAACATATCTGGTTGTAGTGGTCAGATCACTGTATTACATTACAGGTCATTTAGCTGACGCTTTTATCCAAAGCGATTTACATTGCATTTTTAACCCATGGCTTTTTTACATTTTTGCCTGGGGAGCAATTAGGGGTTAGGTGTCTTGCTCAGGGACACTTGGGACATATTTGGGACATGGAGCAGCCGGGGCTCAAACCTGTCTACCTTCTCTACTCCTGCGCTACGTTGACCCACCCATACCGCATACATGTATTACCTTGCATACGCCTGCTGCCATTATCATTTAAGATTAGCTAGTGTCCAGCCTCCATTTAATGTGACTGGACCACGTTGTGTGTTTGTGTGCAGGCGGCTCTGGCGGAGAGCAGTCTGTCCTTGCTGAACAGCCCTTCCCTGATGACCCCATCTGCGGCCAGCCTCAACATGCTGCATGTGGGCCACGATGATGTCAGCTCTACTGTGGAGCAGGTCAACAGTAACGGGAGCTGCAGCCCCACGCTGAGCCCTCACCAGTACAGGTACTCGCATGCACCCTCAAATAAACAAAACAGAAGGTGTAGGGCCAGTCTTTTTCTCCCAGCGTTGACCATCTTTATAGTATATGATGATATAAATCTATATGCTGGAGTTGTGATAGAGATACAAATATTAACATCTCTAGAGAAGATAACTGATTTTATTTTATTTTAGTTTAGTGTGAGATCATTTTGCATAACTGGTAGGGGTGTAACGATTCATTCACTGAATCAATTAATATCGATATTCCTGCGATCCAACTGAATCGATCTGTGCTCCGCAAATCGGCATTCCGGACGACATATATTGATTACAAATCGATTGAAATGGTACATAATCGATTGTATCGATACTTTATAATATCCATTATTAATTTAAACCTGATTTCCTTACAAGAAACAACAGGGATCTCAGAAACTTTGCCTGCACTGTCCAGTAAAGTTACTGAATCGATTTCAAGTCACTAAATCGAATCGAATCGAATCGTTCTAAATTAACCCAGATCGTCCATGAATCGAATCGGCAACCATGAATCGCGATTCGAATCGAATCGTTGTTAAAATGAATCGTTACACCCCTAATAACTGGACAATCAAAACAATTCACTGACACACATGTTGTATGTTCACAAACTACAAACTATAACCGTGACAGACATTCTTTCTAGTTGCCTCAACTTGAATAAACTTGATTGTTAATGAGTGACAGCACACATGCATTTCCAAAAGCAACAACAAACCTACCTGGATAGCACGCGTTACATTCTGAAATAACTCTAAAACTCTGCCCCTCGCCCTGCTAACAGCTGCTTGCACTCTCCTGCAGCCACCAGGTGCATGTGAAGGAGGAGCCCACTGAGCTGGAGGACGACAGTCGGTCAGTATCCCTCCTGGCCGGCGTCACACGCAACCTGCCACTGCCGAGTGACGAACGTGACCTGGAGGAGGATCTCCCCACTGAGGAGCTGGAGTAGGACCGATCCCAGGTTGACCAGAGGGACGAGATCAATCCCAGAGCCCCCTCGTCAGCATAAAGAGGAAAAGATAGCTTCAGTACACTTCAAAGAAAAGAGAGAAAAAAAGAGAATGTTTTTTTTGTTTTGTTTTTAAGAAAATGCAAGGAACCACGGACAACATTGAGAAACTCCAAACAGGGTTAGATGATACTTTCAGACGCATAAAAACAGACTGTGGAGCACTACTTTACCTCCCTGTGTTTCTTTTTCAACACTTGGCTCAGAGGTGTAACACCACTCAATCCATACACACGCGCACAAACACACACACACACACACACACACACACACACACACACACACACACACACAAACATTTACACTCATTAACTTGTCAAACCATTTCTCATCATCCTCCCTGGTCTAATCAGCCTGTGCGTAGAGACCAACCTGTGCGAAGAGCCCCTTAGAAGTTAGGACGCACACTCTCCTCCTTGCCCGACCACTCTGCATACACCCTCCTCGCTGTTGTCTCGGGCAGCCTGGCTGTTTTATCAGTTGAGAAGACACACGTGTGTGTGTGTGTGTGTTTGAAGGAGAGAGAAAGACACACACGCACACAGAGGATCATGTGTATATAGGTTTGGAGCAGTCACCAGGGGCTGTGCAGATGTGCACCTCTCCTTCTTCCCCCTCTTTGAGTCAATCACTTGCTTCTTCAATTTCTTTGGTTTAAATTTAAATGAAACTGTAAGGCTTCAATATGGGAAGGAAGTAAGGAAGCAAGAGTGCTTTCATAGCTCAGCAGTGCTCCAACACTTGTGCAGAGCTGGCTCCGGTCTCCGGGTCGGTGTGTGAGCCCATGGCAAGGCCGTGGCTCTGGTCCCTGTCCAAACTTCTGCCCCCCAGCAAGACACTTAGTGAGGAACATCTTTTAAACTCTTTGCTTCTAACTGAGAGAAAAGATGTTTTCCCACCGCACCTCCATCCCTTCCCATCCCCACCCCGAAAGGACGGCAGGACAAGGACCATTTGGTGCTGTCCTTTTATCCTCCTCTGTCTGCAGAGAGTGATGAGCTTGGAAGACATGAGAAGAGAAGAGGGGAAGCAGAGAGAAACGAGGGAGGAAGCGTCTACAGAAATATTGTGACAAAAAAAGAAAACTGTTCATGATTATGGAATATAACAAGAAAAAAAAAGTGTGGTAGCTTTTGTCATTTCCTTTTTTATTTGATGTTATTATCATTGTTTATTTTTGAGGATCAATATTTCCACGGTGGCGTTCTCTTTAGACGTACCTCTTCAAGGATGCTGTTTTTTACTTTTGTGTTGTAAATTGTTTGATTACTTTGGCTGTTCACACCATTCCAAATGAGTATTGGCATACAAAAAAGAAAGCGCAGTATTGTCCCAACTTGTAATACCCGGCCTTCACTTCTGCCCTTCCCTTTCTGTACCCAAGTGTAGCAGGCGAGGAATTGGAAATAGCACTTAAAGTTGCCATTATCCAGACAGATTATTTAACAGCTGAATCTTGTTTTTAAATATCTCTCATTCTCTTGTTTTTGGTTGTGAATTTAGTTGAGAAATATCAGTAATGCTTAAAATATATATATATATATATATATATATATATATATATATATATATATATATATATATATATATATATTATTACTGCAGTCAGAGAATACCTCATCCCACAAAGGTTCTGCCTGGAACTGTGTCCAAATTGATAAACGCTAAAGGGGAATTCTTTCCGTGGGACACCAAATGAGGCGACTCTGCTCAGCTTCAGCTCATTGCTCTATGGCTGTGATAGTTAATGTGTAGAATTCAATTCACTGTGTGAGTTTGTGTGAAAGGAATAGCACATGAGATTTATTCTTTGTTTTTCGTTTTCCTTGAGCGTAAAAATCATTACTTTTCTCTACAGTGCCATACCAAATTTAACATTTATTTTAATCTATTATCTGCTTATTCCCCTTTTATTTTTGTTACAGGTAACCAAAGAAATGTAGAAAACCAAAAACCCTGTAGTTTTATTTTTTTCCCTTTTCAATTTTCCTCTTAAAGAATTGGCCAAAACACAACAAACCAGGAGTTTGAATTCTTGTTATTGTATTCATATAGCCATTGTGTTCAAATTATACACGACCTACAGTGCACGCCATTCCGAAAAACCAAAGTGTGTTGAGCAAACAAAATCTTGGAGACATCAAAGCTTTTACATGATAAGCAGTTCTGAATGACTCACATTTGGTAAGAGGCCAAACATTTGTATTATCACACCTCGCACAGTTCCTCTGAAAAACAAAAAGAAAGAAATAAGAAAAAAAGCACTTAGAGGTGAAACCCTGTCTCCCACCCTCAGGCTGAACTGTGTTTCAAACACAATCCTCCGACTGGCCCTACTGCTGTATGAGCAGGACTAAAAATTAGGCACTTGTGAGGAACTTAAACACTTTTCGCTTTACAGGATACCTTTTCTGGTGATGTCGTAACAAACATTTTTTCCATTCTAGGGAACAAACACACCCTCTTGGTCTGTATGTAGTATTTGCAGGAAGAGGAAGTGTGATGTGGTTTTAAAGGTCACATCTCGGAACATGGATGAGTTATTCCAAAACATATATATTACAATATAGAGGGAACCACTCAGAATAATAGAGAAAATATACCAATGTAAGAGGAAAACATCTAAGGGACGTCATGTATGGAAAGTCTGGTTCATATTTTCATACTATCTCTTGCTCGATTTTCTTATTTAATGACAGAATCTTTGTGACGACTTTGTGTTCAAACAGGACAGTTTCCTGTCACATTGCAGACTGATTTCTAATAAAGTACAAAGTGGCAGACTGACATCTTGAAACAAGATATAAAACCAAAAATAACACTACCTCCTTTTCAAAACAGTTCAACGCATAGCCAATGGGAGACTGAACTCTCTTAAATATTTTCTTTTCCTCCATTCTTCCTCAATGATAATAAGGAATGCCAAAACTGTTCTTACACTTACCGTATTACTGACAAAACAAATGTTATTTGGTGATCCGGACTCCCTAATACATCTGCTTGAGCCCAAAAACATAGAGATGTTTTGCTTTCCATGGAATTCAAAATGACTACCTCTCCTTAAACCACATCTAAAGCACTCTCTACGTCTCAAAGTGTGTCACTATTACAGTGCCGCATCCCTCACACAAACACACACACACACACACACACATAGGGGTTTACCAGAAGCATAGAAGCGGGGCTATGGGTTAGTGCAACGGAGGCTCTGACCATCCAGATATCCAAAGACCAACAACAGAGCAGCACCCACTTGGCCCAAAACACTCGCAGAGACACCGAGAGGACTGACTCAAGCAAAATGATACTCATCACGACTAGTAATATCCAAACTAAGAGGAACTGCAGCATACAATACAACAATGATCTCTGACTTGTGCTTTAAGGTACACCTGTAAACAAAGCTGTTTTATAAAGATGTTCACAGGTCACCATGTAACACTTCTGTTCTTTCTCCAGCTTGGCATAACACAATGTATTCTTGTATAATAATGCTTGACTTATCTCTCCAGGGCATTCTTTCCCATTTTGTCTTTTTAATTTTACTTTTCTTTTTTTCTGCACCTGTTTAGCTATTGTAAAGCTTTCAGCTCTGATTCCTATACTGTACTGCTAATGCTGAAGTATATGTATTTATCATAAGTGCTGCAGGTATCTCAGTTTATTAGTTTTGCTTTGTTTTTTTGTTTCCATTTTTCAGTTCTTCATAAAACGTCTGGGACGCTGTTTTTTTTAAGTGTATTATCTCTAAAAAATGTAAAAGAATAAAAGTTAGATCAGTGGTTTAGGTAACACCTGTTTGTATATTTATCTTAGCTAGGTCTATTTTGATACTTTTTTGTCTCTGTACTGCATTTATGCATTTTTAAGGAAAGAAAAAAACAAATGGAAAACAAACTATTATGTATTGATACCTCAGAAGGACTTTTTCTCAAAGACAGGACCAAAACCTCTGAAAAGAAAAAGAGAAAAAATGTAAGAATATGTAGCCCCTCTCTTGCTTTAAAAAAAAACAGCGGAGCTCTAGAAAGATATGGTTATTGGTCCTCTCAGGTGCCAATATGTGTCCCAGCTCCCTGTGACCCCTCCCTCTGACCCCTGACCCCTGTCATTCCCATGCTGAACTCCGACCCACGGAGCTGTCAATCATCTGCAGGCGCTATGGGGGTGTCACTGAGTCACAAACCTGGCTGGTGGTGACCAGTCACAAACCTCATTTCCCAGTCCCAAAGAGGCAGATCAAAGCCTGACACTGTTGCATTTTTGATATTCCTCTTGCATAGTCCCGATACCAAAACGGGGAATGGCTCTCAGAGATGCAGCTCATCGTCTGACTACCAAAGGCATTGAAAGCAGCCATTTGCTTAGTCCAAACTCCTGAACTGTAACCAAACTGCAACCAAACCAATGTCACAACTTTAACCAAACAAAACCAAGCTACTTCCAAAAGTCTCCATCGACTTCACTCACCTTTACTGATAGCTGTAATCTCTCTTACATCCATGTAATGGTGTTGTAGGACCAGCCTGCATCCTATTGGCTGGTGATTGACTCAAAGGACACAGGGAACCCAAATCCTGACTTGTGATTGGACAGTTCTGAGGTGTCACGTGAGAGGAAAGGGACTCTCAAAGTGGATGCATTGCCTGACGGTATTATTAAGTAGACAGAATCGGATGGAACCACCACTTCAGCTCTCCTCTGGTTAAACCTAAGGAATGTGTGTACATTTTCAGCAGTGACTCTCTGTATGGTTTCTTAGTTTCAGTTTACCTGTTTACCTCTCTTTATCCTCTGGTTTTTGTTCTGTTTCTTGTTATTTTTAAAGTGTGACCCGAGGAAGAGGCGGGAACAGGGACTGGTTCGTGGCTTTAGACAGAAATTGAAGCCCAGCCCTCTAACCCTCCACCCCGGGTAGCCATGTAATGCCAGTCACTGCCCTTTCCTTCATGCTGTATAAAAACACACACATATATCTGTGTATTTGTAACCTGAATCTTCTTGTGTCTGTCCATGCAGACAATAAAAAACTGTACAGTAGGTCTAGTTGCATGTAATCTGTACTAATTATTGACAATGGCATTATAAAATGCAATAAAATACTTATTACACTGTCTTTCGCAGAGTTATTGTTGTTTCTTTCTCGAGAGATAAAGAGCAGCGCGGTTCCCAACTTGTTGGACCACAAAAGGGTTCACAAGACAATAGGAAGATGTATAGGAAGAATGTCAAATGTATTCAAGTCTGCTTTTCTCTTCTGGAATACTGCTTAATTTGACCTTGTTAGACCTCATTCAGGTTTTGATATATATTTTGCAGGTTTTCCCACTTACAAAGCATGTAGGAGTCTTACGTTTTATCATAGGTACTCTTCAACTGTGAGTGACGGAATCTAAAACAAAAATCCAGAAAATCAAATCGTATGATTTCTAAAAAAATATTTGGCAGTTTAGTGCATGTCGGTCAGGTCGGTCTTCCAGCATGACAACGACCTGAAACACACAACCAGGGCAACTAAGGAGTGGCTCCGGATGTCGCTGGGCAACACAGACTTTTAGTTCCCCCCAAAGATCTTCTATTGGGTTCAGGTCTGGAGACAGGCTGAGCCACTCCAGGACCTTGAGATGCTTCTTGTGGAGCCACTCCTTAGTTGCCCTGGCTGTGTGTTTCAGGTCGTTGCCATGCTGGAAGACCCAGCCACGACCCATCTTCAATGCTCTTACTGAGGGAAGGAGGTTGTTGGCCAAGATCTCACGATACATGGCCCCATTCATCCTCCCCTCAATACGGTGCAGTCGACCTGTCCCCTTTGCAGAAAAGCATACTTAAATCGACATGCTTGACTTTTTACTAAGTGCCCGCTAGAATTTTAAAAGATTTAATTTGTCTTAAGTTATCGCAATCGCGCGTCGCCCTATCAGTCGTCCACACACCTGTCTGTCAAAGTGCTTCACAGTTGGGATGGTGTTCTTGAGGTTGTACTCATCCTTCTTCTTCCTCCAAACACGACGAGTAGAGTTCAGACAAAAAAGCTCTATTTCTGGTTTCTGTACCAAATATTATGCTTGGCTCTTCTTCTGATATGTACGTATGTCATATGTACTTATGTCATGCAATGAAACTGCAAAAAAAATTTTGGGAAATCCTACAATGTGATTTTCTGGATTTCCGTCACTCACAGTTGAAGAGCACCTATGATAAAAATGACAGACTCCTATGCTTGGGAAAACCTGCAAAATACTCCCCACTGTATATCAGGCTATGGAAAAATAAAAACACAAACTGAAAATGGCTTGATATACTTAATATTAAATACAACTACATTTTCTTGTGCTCTCGACTCCTGCTGTCTCTAACCACTATAATTAAGGAAAACCAATCAAGGAAACTGTTCTGAATAATGAATCAGGAATCAGGATCAGGATACATTTATTAGCCAAAATATGTCAAACATACAAGGAATTTGTCTTGGCGGTTAGTGCGCGACAGTAGACAGACAAGACAACAGTGCACAGGTAATAAAATAAAGTGGAATGAAATGCTAATGCAATGGGTTAGTAAGAATAAGGCTAAGGCTATGGGTTAGTAAAAAACAAGGGAATAAAGTTAAACAAATTTTAAATATTAAAAAGTTAAAAAGAAAAGTATTAAGCATAAAGTGCACTAACAAACAAGTAACAGACAAGAGACAAAGTGACAAGTGACAAAGTGATGAATTGCAGTTAAAGTGGCATGTGCAGTATGTGCAGAATGAGTTTTCATCAATTTTAGCTTATTGTTAGGTCATACTGTAAAAAGTAAATAGATACCATGGGGGCAAGTTTGTAGATGCAGGTTTGATGACGATGTGGTAGTATTTTGGATGTGGTTTATTGATGATTTTCAAAGAGAAAGGGTGACACCTGAAAACGCCCATCATCCCGGGTTTGGGGGACCCAGGTTGGTGAGGGCATTGCAGATGGTTTCGAGGACAGTTTATAATTTAAGCAAAACGTAAGGTAAAAGTAAAATAAGGCACCATAGCACGGTGGAGTGGTGGTTAGCAATGTCTCCTCACAGCAGGAAGGTCCTGTGTTTTTTGACTCCACCCAGCAGCATTTCTGTGTGGGTTCTCTTCAGGTTCTCCGGCTTCCTCCCAATCCAAAGACATGCTCTGGGGATTAGGCTGATTGGTGACTCTAAATAGCCTGCAGGTGTGGGGATGTGGATGTCAATTAATCTAGGGTGTACCCCGCCCAATGTTATCTGCCTCCCCATGACCCTTTATGAAAGTTAAGCGGCTTTGAAGATGGATGGATGGAATAGCTAAGCTTTTCAATAGAACATTCTTTTTTTTTAGTAAAAACTGTTCACATAGAAAAATATATAAACATGTACAGTATTTGAACAATGTATTAAATCATTCCTTCGTGCCAGTGCCGTGAAGTAGTTAGTAAATACTAATTTGACATGTATGCCCGATGAAACGACAAAACTACTGCTCAAAAGGTTATAGTTGGAGTTCAGGCCATCGCATCAACACAAGGCCTTCAGAGAAGTCGGCCTGTGTTGTGATGCATGAAGTGGCCACAAGGAGGAGTAAACAAACCGGACAACACAAGCAGCATCTTATAAACACAAACCCAGCAACAAACATCGCTGTGGTCCACTGACATAGTCCAACCAACAGGGTGGGCCAGAGAGTGAAGAACAGACACTGATTGACCTACCTGTTGTTTGTCGGACAGCATGAATCACATGGCTGCAGGTGGCTGAAGTTGTATTCGGTTATAGAACGGGTACTAAATACAGAAGAAGCTGGTTTCTGTGAACTATCTGTGCTTTTCCTTTACTCACCTGCACTGCTCTGTTTTTCCTTCTCCTCACCTGTATCGCTTTACCGTGCAGGTTTAGCGCATGCCCTGCAGCTGATCTTTCAACCTTTGCTCTGCATGCATGATGGATGTGTTGCCCCAGGGAGAAAATATGGAAACCGGCTGGATGTATTTGGAAGGTTAAAACTTTGTTTAATCTTGTGCTTTTAGTGAACTTCTGAGTTAGTCGGCTGGGAGAAAATCCCTGTGACATTTGTTTTTGGGAGGGACCCAATCTTAAACTTATTGCAGACACACATGCACACGCAAACAGGAACACACTGGCATGCACACATCATGAATACTGAGCAGAAAGTTAGTATATACTTGCACAAGGTGAGCCAGGGTGCATGGCTACACACATATAGGTTATTCTTGGCATGACACAATAGTCTTTGGCATTAAGCACTACATATATTTCTTAATGCTTGTCTGGGCAGAGTAAGGAATAGTGTTTATGTTGTATGTCTGCAAACCTGGATGTGTTTAAGTATCTGCTTTTCTGTGCATGTACATTGACTTACAATGCAAACTCAATATGCATGTGTGAGTTTCTGTGTGTGTATGTGTGTGTGCGTGCGTTTTTGTGCATGTTGTGTGTGTTTGTCTGTGTGTTTGTATGTGTGGAGGGCTGCTCGTTCCACCATGGAGAACAGTGAGGTCCAGGCAGAATCTGTGAGTCACAAAATAAATTTACTGAAAGACATGCTAGCATTTTGGCTGAAGAAGCATGCTGTCCCCCGAACAGAATACTGACTCTCTTAAAACAACACAACATACCTATCTGCAGCTGCGTGCATCCACATGGGCCTGCTTTTCAAATCGTCTATTTCTTTGTCTTTTCTTTGTTTTTACAGAAAAAAATAACTGATATTTAAGGCACATGCAAGTACAACATTGTGTTTTGTTTATCTTGACTTCACCTCACTGTCATTGCTTGGACTGTCTACATTAACAACTACTGACCTTTTTAAGATAAAATGTGTTAAGATAAACAAATATTCTTGTGCACAAACGGAGCTGCACATTGAAGATTTGATAATAGACCAAATAAGGAAATATGTATTTGCCCTCAACCCCGTCAATGGAAAAGGCAATGATACTACACTAACTAATGATACTACACTTTGCTAAGCAATGATCAAATGAATCATATTATTTGATTCAGACAAATATATTTTACAAACAAGAACATACAACCTGCATTTCAAAACAATGGTAGCGACGACACACAACAACGTGGGCACTCCCATATTCCCAAACCAAAAAAGTGCACAGAATAATGTTGAGTTGATGGGATAGTACAGTTTGCAACGTCAATGTCGAACATGTACAACTTTTAAAAATGCGGGATTGATGTTGTTGTGGTTTTTAAATAACCAGCCTCCAATTTTGATGATCTTTCTGTCTCAGATATAATCTTTCTACCCAAGACACCTCAGATGAGTTGTGAGTGAGAAAGGGGCAAATATGGAGTGCTATGCTTTCTGTGTGGAAGAGCGAGACAGAGGGGGCGTTGGGAAAGAAGGGCGAGAGAGAGAGAGAGAGTGAGAGAGAGAGGGTGAGAGAGAGAGGGCCCCAGCTATGGAACAAAAGCATCTTTGTGAGTGATTGGAACCACATTTTCAGCTTCGTCTCTCTCTCTCTCTCTCTCTCTCTCTCTCTCTCTCTCTCTGAAAACCACTGAACAATCAAGTTTAGAATGGTATAAAATTAAAATAATATTCAGAGAAGCTCTACGCAGATACTCTGCGTGTGCGCGTGGCTCCAGTTTCACCTATACACACAATACTCTCTCACACACTCCCCCCCCCTGTCCGGGCTGTCACCCTTTCACCTTTCACAATCTCTGCATTTCCTCTGTTTGTCTCTCCCACCCTGCCTGTCTGCAGATCTGATGCTGGGTATGGGCTCTTGATGTGGCATTGCATGCAGTCTGGGCACAAGTCCTGGAGCAGTGGCGAGCTAGAGGAGGTAACCATTTCTTAATAGTGTCCCTGTTTCTACCATATCACTCAAAACACTATTTCAACATTTGCTTACTAGCCAAGAGTTAGATGGAATGAAGAAAATAACTGTCATGCCTTGTACATAGACTGTATAAAACATGGACGCCGTAAAGTCACCCGTTGGTTTTTGGAAGTCTGAAGTGGGTGGGTCCGGCCTTCACCATGTTTGCAGTGACGACCAAACATATCTCCCGGCTACAAAAAATATTGAGGTGTGCAGGCCGGTTTGCATAATGACACAGTTGAGCAAACTGGCAGCTGACGACCTGTTAGGGCTCTGACCTGTCACGCAAAGCGACCATGCCCTTAATCATGCCTAAATTTGACCGCACTCCATTTTTTTAATTTCAGCTAACAGCTACTTTCTTATATAACCACCTTGTTGAAACACTGAATAGTAATTTAATATGGATTCAACAAATGAGACATAACATCTCACTCTACAGGTGCTGGTAGGTGGAATTTTGTTCCCTTTTGATAAAGCCAAGCCAAGGTGTTTAATATTTACTGTGCAGCCTATAGCAACCTTCTCAACAAATTCTGTATGAAAGCAAATTATGTTTGATTTTTCCTTTAAAGTGTATAAATAACCATGAACTACATTTTGATTATAGGTGAAATAGATGGAGCGACTCAATCTCATACAACCACAGAAGAAGAAGTAGTAGCCAATGTAATCTACAGTCTTCAGGTTTTTTGAACCGTTATACAGTATTTGTTTTATCCACACTGGGCTTCTTTTTTAATAACATAATAACTGTACTGCATCCTTTCTAGATCATGTGACAATATCAGATTAAAGACGAGAATTCCCATTATTAACACATTAATCATGATGAGGTCTTGTGAAGTAGTTCAAATAAGGCTGGATTTGAATTTGATATCATTTTCTCTCCTTTTAAAATGTAAACCTGGAGTAGATGAAAATGGCAACTATTTGAAATATTTTGACAAGAATTGACTCAAAGAGACTTTAAAATGCTGCCATTGGTTGGTATGGTATACTTTGTTAAAATCGTCTATGGGATGGGGGAAATTTATAATTCATACTTCATACATACATGTCTAACAAAAATGTATTGATCATAAAGGGAGTTTGTAATACTGTCCCGGTAAAGCACAGTATGTCTGGATTTCTCTGACAAACAAAATGACAGACCGACAATAAACAATCCTTCTGGAACTGTGATCTCTGTAGCTGTTGATTATTGCCTCAGACAGACACTGAGCCCCCACAGAGCATGAATCAGACCACTATTCATTGGCCTGTCTGTTTCAGATGAGTCATTGTTCACATAAATTGAACACAGCGTCATCCGGTTGTGTGTAAAAAAGGAAGCCTGTCTCAGAAAACGCCTCAGATGATTTGCTGGTGTGAATTATCTCATGTCCGTGTCACGCCCCCCAAACATCACTCACAGAGAACACGCTCATCAGACACAACCTCCAGGTGTCAACATGGCATGAGCCAACAAGGCCTGTCGGTCATGTGCTGCATTCCTTTTGTTTGTCATATCAACAACGTAAGACTATTGTCAATATTAACCTCTATAAAGTTAGAAAAGAGAAAAAATATTAAAATATAAATATGTTTTAAAAATTAGACAAATAGGCTCATTGTGATCATTATTTTCGCCCATTGACTTACACTAAATTAGAAAATGACATAGCATGGAGTGTTTTTCGTGTATGTGATAGAGTTGAAATTTATGTTATGGGTTGAAAAGTGGTACCAAGCCTCTTAAAACATGAATACCGGGTATTTTTATACACAAACCTCTGGAAACAAGGATGTTTTCAGTGAATGATGCGACTTTGGTTTCAGTAACTTTTGACATAAAAGTTACCATTTTCTGAAAACATCTGACTGATTTCAATGGCAAATAGGATACAAGGTGGGAATGTGCTTTGCAGTTTCTTTTGGAATCGCTGTTGAATGCATAATTACTAAAATGAGGATGAATCATGACCTTGTTTGGGCTTGTACTGAGACATTAAAAGCACTTGTGAGCACCAGAATGAAAGAAGAAAATATTCCCACAGTGAGTCACAAAAACCTGTGCAAGGTAAGTGTTTTCCCAGTTTCTTTAAAGTCGGGATAATTAAAAAGAAACAGCATCGGCTGTCAAAAAGCATATGAACCCTTTTCCCCTGCAAACACCTGAAGTCATAATGTTCATGTAGGAGATAAAAATACCTACCTTTTACCTGTTACCTGTTTGTGTATTCATTGCATGACAAATAACTTGACGTTGACTTCTTGTTACAAATGGGGAACCAACAGCGGTTTCGTGGCTGGAAGATTGCTAGTTGTTATATGACTTCAGAGCTTCATGATCTCCAGGTAATTAAATAGAGAATGCAATGATTACTCTATGCAAACTGAATATAATGTTTCTCTGGTTGGTGCTTTGAAATAGCCACCAGGTGGCCATGGTAAGACAGGCCTTCTGCCAGTGGAGGTAGTCCAACTTGACCAAGGTGGCTGCTGACTTGTGTTCGGCCCAGACCTCATAGCAGAGAGAACATCTGGAGGTTAAGCCGACGTCACAGGCCTTGGTGAAATGTTTGACTCCCTTGTGTGCCGCTAAACTCAAAGATTTAGGTGGTGCATTTAGGAAGAGCTAGAGTTTTCATTCTTGGAATACTTTTTTTCAGTAGTACTGAAGATGCATGGTTGACTAATGAGAAAGTTATACTGGCTATTTTGACTATATCACATCCACAGAACAACCGCTTTGGTTACTTATGGTATTTACGCCAGTGGGGATTAAGGCCTCCCTCTGTGAATACAGTTTAGGACAACGGGGAAACATTTGCAGCCCTGTGTGAAATTGTTTCTATAACTGAGCACCACAGATATGCTACATAGTATATGAACAATTGTTCCATTGTTCTCTTCTCTATTATCAGGGACAAAACATGTGGTTCCTGGGCTCATGATTCTTAATGAAAGCTTCCCTGTGTCAGGGCTGTGCCTGGTTCGGGTTAACGGGGATAATTATATGTCAGTATAGTTCAGCCCAACTAGTTTGTAGCCTGGAGGAAACACAATCACTGCTGACTGTCGTTTCCTGTCCAATAGCTGCAGCACTAAAGTCTGAGGGAAAGTATAGCGCGAGAGAAGGGAGAGGAGAGATCGAGTAGCCTGTACAGGACGGATAGATAGATAAAGGTTTAAAAGCATTTCGGGACGGTGGTGTAGCCTTTAAGACTTTGTTCGCAGAAAAACAAAGGGAAGTGGAGAAGCCCTGCAGCGCAGACAAAGACTTAGTCAGCGAGCTGCCTGCAGAGACACACTAACTTACCCAACATCTGGTCTGCTGGAGGACGATCCGCACAGAGAAACTTTTGGAGGCGGAGAGAGAACTATCTTCGCAGGACAAATATGCATTGAATTGGGCGTTTTTGGGCACCCCCATGAGCCGAAAAGAGATTAGGTGCTCGTGTGAGGTGTCGATAGTGGAGGGATAGAGGACAGAAAGGGTCTCCGGGGGCAAGAAGTCCACCCGCAGCGGCCAGAGAATGAATTAGCCGAAAGGTCGGCTGCACCGTTTCCCAGCCAGAGAGAAGGTACGATCTTCTTCTTTGTTTCTGTGCGTTTGTTTTAAATAACGCGATTTATTCTGCGCGATCTAGGCAGAATAAGTATCGCAACACAGCTGAGCTGGGTCTGAGCACGCAGCGACCCGTTAAAGCAAAGCTGGGTGCAATACAGTTAAACAGAATAGCTTGCGGTAAAGTTTATGCTTTCTTTCTTCTCTTGAAATGGACACTTATTGCTATAAAAAAAGTCTACACGAAATCCAAGCTACAAGTGTGGCATTGTTAATGTGATCGGTGCAAAGTCTATTTTTTCTTTCCCCTAAATATGCACCGTTTACCTTTTCAAAGATTAACACTACGCCCACTATAGTTATTTTATTATGTGAATCGATTTTTATGAAATCGTTCAACTTCGCATCAAGCAAAAACTCAACTCAATATGTCAATTATTTGGGGGGCAGCGAGTACGGAACGAAGCAACGGGAGCGCGCAAACAGCTGTCCAGCTGAGACTCTGGCATTGATGGCGCGCGCCAAACACACTTTGGCACGTGACACACTCAATTAGTTCCGTGTTAATGAGAAGAGAACGTGCCCGCGTGCTCGCTTCCGCCTGCACGTCTCCAGATGGAACCCACGTGACCTCATTACGGGGACGTAAGTCTAAATGTCGCTTAGCAACCATTTAGTAAGAACTCAGTCTGGGGCCAAAAAGATTCACACAAAATAACATTTTGTTATAATTTAAGCATTAGATTCATGCTTACACTTTAATTATCATCATCATCATCATCATCTAAATACTTGAGGAATGTTTAGTATTCCACTTGAATGTCCATCTTGGAAAATAAAAAGTCAACTCTTGATTGGGAGTTTTTTTTACTTGTTGAATATCAACAATACTGTGTGTTTTCATTTTAATTTAGTAGTGATTTGCAACTACAAATACAACATACGTTCAAAGAGTTTAAACCGTGTGGATTAAAAGTAGATTATGATCAGGCACATCCATTGTTATACCACTGTTTTAGGAAAGCATCTTTCTTTAGTGAATTGACAGCTAGACGTGATTCATGCTGGTTCAAGTTGTGCTTATAAGAATAATAAGAAGATAATATGAAGCGTTTCACATGACCCACGATGACATCAATGTAATAATATTTTCGGCTATGTCCACTCTCTGCTTCAGGCTCACTCCTTGGCCCCTCCACCTCCTGCCATAAGAGCCAGGCCTACGCCCATGGATGAGGAGAGGACTGCCCCTGCCATCTCCCCACAGCCACCTGATGAGGGGGACCCCAGTCCATCCGCCCCACAACCTGAAACACACGCAACCTTAACAGACGTGAGATCAAACGAACCCCCGAGCCAAAAGCCCTGTCCCAGTCCAGGTAAGAAAGAGTTTGCAAAAACAGACCCACTCAAACTGCTCTTACAACTCATTAAACCTCCTTTGTTTTATTGGTGTGTCTGTGTGTAAGCGTGATTGCCTCTAAAAAGTTAGACAGAAAGTTCTTATCAAGAGTTTATTATAAAAGAATAGAATAGAAAAAAATAGAAGCTAGCTGATTTATTCAGAAAAAGGGGCCTCTTACGTAAACCTTATTCTAGTTTTAGCCAATACGTGAGTGAGTATACAGCTGGAGGCAACATATTTTCCTTTCTTTTCAAGCTGTGGGAGACCTTTTAACCACCCAAAAGAAGAGAAAAGTTCATTCACCTTTGTGAAAGGTTGATGTTAGTTTTCCTAAACGGAATAGTCTTGAGTCATTGTTATGTTTAAAACTTTACTCACAGGTAATTACTAAACGCTAATGGCAGACTCAGAATCAGAGTTCCAGTGACTCCCACTTGGATGATTTAAGGGGTCAGGACCAATGCAGCGCTGTGGAGCGACCACAATGAGACTGCTGGGAATTGAGAAATGACCCTTCCCCTTTGTGTTATTGGTCATGGGAAGGGTTGACTGGCACTGAGGTGGGAATCAGGGAACATTAACCGACTCAAGGCAGTATTATGCCTGAATGACTCATCCAGGATCAGCCAAAATGAGTGCAGTTGCCTGAACATTTAGTAAAGGAACTAAAACCAGTCCGGACAGCATTGACCGCAGACCCAAGTGCAGATCTAATGGCTCGTTTCCACCGAGCGGTACGGTACGGGTCGGTACCCTTTTATTTGTGTCTCCACTGCCAAAAGTTGAGAATAGTACCAAAAATCCGAACCGTACCGTACCACTTTTTGGGTACCCTTCCGTTGGGGTACCTGGCACAGTTGTTTGGTACTAAAGGGTGGGGCTAGACTCACTGCAGAACGTTGATTGGTTGAAAGAGTGTTGTCATTTGTGCGTGCCGCAAGGGGAAAGACAACACACGAGCAGCCATTTTTAAACTACTTAAGTGGCTTGTTTCAATGGGAACCTGCCTCTAAAACTCCCAATGGTTATGGAGCTTTTTTTAATGCTTTGTTTGTTTTTTAAAAAGGCAAGTCTGAACCCAATCTATTTTGATTACTGTGCCGAATGTGCAACAGCATAGAATCCACACGCGTACATCTGTGTTCTCCGCACACTGTGGTTCACCACGATGAGTGTAAGTACAGCATGAGATTTAATGATGATACCTCTGCGAAGACTTTTAGAGTTATTAAACTGTAGGTTTGCGCCTGGACATGTTGCTGTGGCTGTGCTGCATTCACCTGTGCTTGCACCTCGGGAAGCCAACACAAAGTACAACTGTGGCTTCTCCCACTAAAGTCAGACGCCTTGTCTGGCTGGCTGGTATAATTTGTGTGTGTGTGTGTGTGTGTATGAGTGTTTGTGTGTATGCTGACGGTAGGTAGGTGAGCCAGGGTGGAGAGGAGAAGATTGGTCAGGCTACCACTGAGGTTAACAAGGCGCTGCTTTCAGCGCTGTGCTTCACCCCCACCCATCGCTCTGCCTCCAGAGAGCAGGGTTTTGGAGCAACACAACAGGCTCATGTATAGATCTGACTGAGGCTGGAATCTTTTTGCCAATTTTCGCCGAAGGATGTCTTTTATTCCGCTGCTAGCACACACACAATAGAAAAGGTTTTCAAATATGAACCCTGTTAACTCTGGTTTTATTGATTCATTTTTGTACTCGGTAGGTATTAAAATGAGACTGTGAGAGTTTCATTCCTCACGTCTCCTCATGTTTGGATTGCCGTCCTTTCTGCTCAGTCGACACGAGGCTGTTGAACACCGGTGTGTACATGTTGAGAGATGTGTGCCTCTGTTGTGAGTGTCACTCTCACTCAGGCATGAGGATGCAACAAGGCTGTCTGTTTATATAGGACCCCCTCACTGTACCACCACACGTGTATTCTCTCGTTTTCTTTCATCACTTCTTGTTGTCACTCTGTTTTGGGGCTGAGCAGATCTTTTTGGTTTCCATGTTGTCATTGCAATATGAAAGTGCAACTTTGAAAATAGAGCTATGATACATAATGTAATATATTACTATGTCTAGCTCTATCATGAGTGTCTGAGAGAACAAAGCTCAGTAGTTGTTAGTTTCTTTAAATCGGACCCTGCAGGATGTAGAGCTGTGAAGAACCTCATTCTTTTAGTCTGTCAAGCAAACTCAAGCTAAAGTGCAGAGCTGTTAAGAGACAACGGACTGATGGGTCATTGTTCAGTTACTACTTTGTCAGATGTGACGTACAGTTTGTCATTAGCAGTTATCAATAGAAACAGTAAAACAGTTTCTATTTGGACTGCTTAAACAGCTGTGCAGATATGAAATAGTTGAATATCTACTGCCATTATATTGTTGTCTCTTTGACTCGTTTTCATAGTTTTAGATGTTTGCTGTTGTCTTTTTATCCAGAGCTTTATGCTGTCTAGAATAAAAATGTCACATTTCACCAGCTACATCACAGTCCAAACTAACTCCATTCGATCTTTCTCTGAGCTCCAGCGCACAGATTTGCCGCCTTGTCCCTCTTTAGTCCGTGAGGTTTGTTGAGGCGTGTGTCTAATTTGGTTCCTCGCAGAGATAGAAATAAACTGGGAGCAGTTTGAGGCATTTTTCACAGCATATTTGAACTACGAAATGAGTATGCTTCTTCTTTTTCCTTCACCACCTCGCAAACATTTGATAAACTGCTGCTGCTTTGGAGGCCTGCTCTCACTCTTTTTCTTCCTTTCTCTACTCTTACCCACTCCCGACTTTCCAAATCTGCATAACCCTTGTCATAAACTGTGGACAGTTAGTGTCAGCATGATGCGATGATACTAACCAGCAAGCAGACCGTCGATCTTGTTGAGACACTTGAGCCAGAGGCCCGTTACTGTGCAGAAACTGCTGAGGTGACAGATTGTGGTTGTTGTCTCACCCAGTGTCAAGTCTACAGTTGTGGAAGAGGTGTTGTGGAGCTTGAACAATACTGTGGTCAATGTGTGCATAAGAGCCGGGTATCTACACTATATTCGACATTTCTTGGATTTTGATGCTCTTTCGGAGTGTAAAACAGTTTGGCCTTGGTTTCCACATGTTGTTAAATGCGCCAGTGTTGCATATTTTCCCAGAAACCAGAGAGATCTCAGAGACAAAGTAACACAATTAGATTCCCACTCGACATCGGTAGACAGTTTTTGTTTTTAATGAGCTTACACTGCTTGATTCTCTCAGCGGCTATAATCGCTGAATTTTGACATATTCCAGTGCTGCGCTCTCACAAGCCCCTCTGTGCAGTGTGTGGGTGTATGTGTATGCCTTTGGCTCGATTTCAGCCTAAACAATTGCCTCTTCTTTACATTTTCTTTGTATGTATGTCCAAGAGGGATTCTATTTGTTGAGGGATTGTTTTGTTTTTTTGTTGTATTTTCCTCCAGGCTAGTTAGAACCCCAGTGGCTGTGTGTTGTTTCAATCAGTTGAAGTCATTACTGCCAGCCAAAGACCGGCTACTGCGTCGGATCCCCTGGCTCCGCTCTGCTGGACATTATTCCGCTTGGTTGCTCTTCACTTCATCTCATTGTATCTTCTTTTCCCTCAATTCCCTCAACTCATATCTCTATCTTTGTGTTTTTAGCCATGAGTAAGCAGGGTGTGCACCCATTTGTGTGTGAATGTGCCTGTGTATGGTTAGTCTTAAAACTCGAAGTTATTGCTATATTTTAAAGTGCCATTTTAATCATTTTAAACATATTTTGATGATTATCGGGATGATACTAGGAATTCTAATTATTATGGCCAGGATAAATATTGGCTTCAATTTTCATATTGTTCCTTGCCTAATTACTACTATTTTGTAGATTTTGATTATGCTCTTATGATTTAACATGATATGCTTTATTCTAGCAGTGTATTCCATTACATTTTACACTATTGTTTTATTACTTTATATTCTGTCTGTTGTATGAACATACGCATCATATATTTGATGATATTATCCTCATACTTTATATATTTTTTCCGTAGCTTATTTTATCTCAGTGTATTGTAAAATGCCAATGTCCATAAGACTTTAAATTGCCTTTTTATCAAGAAAGAGAAAGTGACTCATGATTACTGTAATCAACGTCCAGCTTTTTGTCAGTTAAGTTACTTTCCATTGACTAATAGTTTCAATTTTTGTGATCAGATGTTGTGCATATATATTATCTTGATGGGAATAAAAGCATTGCAAGCTTTATAATGAAAGTTTCACTTGCATGATGTATGCTGGTTTGCTCCGTTTTGTGGCCGGTATGCAGCTTATGTAGTGTATGTCTTCTTCAAAGGGGAAATACACACTTAAGATACCTCATTTACTTTGCACATTAGAAGTCTGTGCCCCTGAAAAAGTACAGTGAAGTTGTATAAACAGGGTTGAGGTAGTTCAGAAGGCAGCAGGTAAACTGAGCTCAGCTTCCCCCCTCCCCCCTCTTCTTAGAGTTCAAAACGCAGGTTGTGCTCTCTGCAGGTGAACCAGAATGTGTTGCATCCTTTGCCAGCTCTCAGCCTGGTTCTGTGTTTGTATGTTTAGTTTAACCATTGCCCTTTCTGATCCAGATGTTTTTGTTTAACTGTTTAGGAAAAGTCCCCCAGATCGCCCTTTGAGGCCAACCGACACGTATACACAAACTGAATTATAAACACACATGAGGGCGCACATACATGAAGCATGCACACACACACACACCACAAACAAATATACATACTCATCCATGTGTAAACACACAGTTAGCTCTCCTCAGAGGCTCTTGATTGCTCTGGTCGGATTTGAATTAGAAGCTCATCTTTGTCAGATCTAAAAAATGTCTCTGGGGTCGAACGGTTTGGTGGTTTGATCCTGATGCCAACACACAATTGGTTGAAGGCCTGCTCAGATGGCATGAGGGGTCCGGTGGGAATCTGCTTACTTTCATCAATCGTGGGTTTGAAAATTTAAAGAGGGAACACTTTAAATCACAAGACGCTACAATACTTTTAACCCATAGAGCTCCATTGGCAGCAGGAGTGTAAATGATAATACATATTATTGCACTGAAGGAGTGTGGAGGTGTGAAACAGATATGGAAATATTTGGTGTCCGTATTTATGCATATCTTCAACACATACTTTTCCAACTTGGGCAGCAATCAGTGTTAATTTTGGCAGCTATTTTTTTTTGTCTTGATCTTAGTCTTTCGACGAAAATGAATATTAGTTTTAGTCACATTTAGTCATTTTAATCCTTCTTAGTTTTCGTCTGAAAACAATAGCCATATTGTAGCAGTTGTATCAAAAGCCTCCACCTGTCACGTGTGTTCACGCCTCTATGTTGCTTATCAACAAGCGTACGGTGGCCGAGACGGTTTAACACCGTCTTCTCACGATGTGACTTGTGAACTGTAGTTGAAATGCGTGTGTCTCACGGTCAATGCGTGAGGCATCAGAACCCTGCAATGACTTTATCATGTCGACGTGTTTGTTGAAGACTACTGTAACGGACCGTCTCATGCAACCTAATGTCAAGCCGTGACTATTTCTAAGTACTAAGTTTCCATTTAAGTGTTACTAAAATTGAAATTAAAAAAGTATTGTGACTCCGTCAACCACCAACATTTTCGTCTTGTCTCGTTAACGAAAGTTAGAATAGATTTAGTGATAGTTTTATTTTCAAAGATCCGTTTTCGTCACGTCTCGTCTTAGTCATGGGAAAAAGGTCGTTAACGAACATTTTTTGTCATAGTTTTCGTCGACCAAATTAACACTGGCAGCAATACAGACTTTCCTCACACTTCCAATTCCAACTCAAGTCTTTGCTAGTTCGCTGATGTAGGCCTATATGTGTTTCTCAGGTGTAATAACGATGGATTCTTATTAAAATTAGTTGTTGTGTATTTATGAAGCTTACACTGAAGAAGACCAGCTTTTCCTTTCCTGTAGTTTGCTTATGCTCAGCTCTCATGTGGCTTTGATAATGAAATAATTGCCCCCAAAAGCAGCTTCCACAGAGTAAGACCAAAACAACATGGGAAAGCAGATAGTATAACCGTTAAATGCCACCTAAGGCGCTTTTTGTTTGAATTATATTTCCGATCTCCCTATTTTCAAAAACCTGCCAACTGTCTTCTGTCATTATAGTCAATTGTTGCCCGCCAGCACTTTTTTATGATCCATCCTCAATATTTTGATAAATGGATACCAGCTGCATAGAACAATGGACAATTATAGATAACATTTATAGAAGCTAAATGATAACTAAGTATAGAAATATTAGACAGAAAATCCCAAGTGACTAGATGTATGGCTGACGGGCTTGCTCATCCTTTGGCGTATTACATGCATTTTCATTTCATTTTAAATGTTCTTAAAAAACAAGTTTTATTCAAAGTAATGACAAGAAAGCAAAATAATGACGGATGGGTGAATGAATGTAATGATGGACCGACATATAAACTGCTTGGCAGAGACATGCACAACCTGAATGATACACATGTATACCTCTAAAATAGATATTTGTCAGTGTTGAGGAAAAACCTTCTCACTAGTGGCTTTTATATCTAAAGCTGGCTGATTGAGACTAATGGATACAACATGGACCTTAGAGATGGCTTCCACGTGAAGAGAAGAGCATACGTGTGTGTGTGTGTGTGTGTGTGTGTGTGTGTGTGTGTGTGTGTGTGTGTGTGTGTGTGTGTGTGTGTGTGGCGAGAGCTCGTACTACATATAGGAAGTAATGTGTGTGTGGGTGTGTGTCTGTTTGTGTGATCAGGTATGTGTGTGTGGTTTGTGTACCGCCATCTAATAGAATGGATGAGCAGGAAGCACTTCCCATGCCTTCAGGTCCTGCTTACGTCTCCTTCAGCTTAACACGCACAGAGATGTTCCTCCTCGTCAAGGTTAGACCGCCTTACATAACCAAGTGATTCATACCATTAGCTTTGATATACTTTGTTTTTCAACAAAATCAAGATAGTGTTGCTTCAGACATGCCAACAGTGTGTGTTAGCCTCATTCTGTTTTGCTTCTGGGTTTGCTGCTTTGACAATATGCAACATTACAATCATTAGCATTAACAATGCACAGTACCGGGAAAAAAAGGAGCAGAATCTCTTGTTTGCCAAAAAGAAAAGTTAGAGAGAGAGAACATACAGCTGTAATCCGCTAATAAAAACCAAATTTTCAACTTTGTGGTAAATTGGGGAAATGTTGCAATGATTATTGCAGTTTTTATCTCTTACCATGTCATATTTTTTCTTTGTTAAGGCAGTCAAATGAATGCTCATCTTGTAGAGTCAGAGTAGAGTTTTTTATTTTTTATTTTCTGTGTATGTGTGTTTCAAAGGACATTAAAGCTGCCTAACACTTATTTTCTATTGTTTTGTCTGCTGGTAATTTATGAATGAATTGTTTGGTTTGATTTAAGAAACAACAAAAACAGGAAAAATAAGTTCAAGATGACAATCTCAGATATTCAGTGTTTGATTATACAAAGAAGATGAATCGCAGAATTCATTTAACAACTTATTCAAAAATCAATTTGCAGTTAAGAAATTTGATTGATTAATTTGAGTCGTGAAATCTTAATACAGTGTGCAAAATCTAATACCCGAACTATTAATATGTTGCTCAGACCTAAAATGTAATGTAATTTGTCTGCTATCTGGCCTTCTCTTCAGTAGTTAAATTAAGTCTATATAAAACACAGTCATAAGCGTAAAGTGTGTGATTTTACCTTAAAGAAACACAGCTCTGCCAAGCTGATGAACAGCTTCCCTTTGGTGTATTAAAGACTATACTATTCAATTCAATTCAATTCATTTTATTTTGTATAGCCCAAAATCGCAAATTACACATTTGCCTCCGAGGGCTTTACAGTCTGTACACATACAACATCCTCTGTCCCGAAACCCACCATCGGCACAGGAAAAACTCCCCAAAAAATGAAAAAACCCTTCCAAGAGGGAAAAAAGGGAAGAAACCTTAGGGAGAACGTCAGAGGAGGGATCCCACTCCCGGGATGGACAGACTACAATGGATGCCATGTGTACAGAATGAACAATGTATAATACATGCAATTCCTATGACAGAAATGATTCAAGTAATTGGGAGTAGTAAGCCAGGCGCACAGCAGGACCACTGCAGGGGCAACCACCATCAGATAGAACCACCATCTACAGAAGCCTGTGGGGAGGGAGAGCACAGAGACTTTAGGAGAGGGTAATGTTGGTTTACGAGTACAGTAATATGATTAATATCTAAAATAATAATGATGATGATGATGGCAGCAGCAGGCGTCAGCAGGGCACGGTAGGTGTCAGGACCAGGGTCCAGAAGGAACTACGATCTATGGAGACCTGCTAGGGGAGAAAGCTCAAAAAAAGTCCTGGAAAGAAGCTGAATTATTCATGTGCATCAATAAAACGTGAATTATGGTAGAACGAGAGCATGAGAGAAGAGCTTGGTGTGTCCTAAGAAGTCCCCCGGCAGTCTAAACCTATAGCAGCTTAACTAAGGGCTGGTCCGGGCTAACCTGAGCCAGCCCTAACTATAGGCAGAATCAAAGAGGAAAGTTTTACTTTAAAAGAGCTGACCCCGGACTGAAAGTGGAACCTGGTTCCACAAAAGAGGAGCTTGATAACTCAAGGCTCTGGCCCCCAGCCTACTTTTTAAAACCATAGGAACAACAAGTAACCCAGCATCTATGGAGCGCAGCTGCCTTGTAGGGCAATAAGGTGTTACAAGCTCTTTAAGATACGACGGTGCCTCACCAGCAAGTGCCTTGTAGGTGAGGAGAAGTACCTTAAAATCTATTCTTGATTTAACAAGCAGACTTCCTTCTTGTTGCTATTCTTCTTTCCAGAGGAGCAATAGCCTGTAGCAGTATTGACAAAATTATCGATCTGGGACGGACTGAGGTTCTCACAGGAGTCTTCTTGTATCTTGAGGCAGGGCACTCAACTTAGAGCAGAAGGAATGGCTTCTTTAAATGAGGCTACAGCGGTATCCGATAAGCGTCGACTGTAGAAACCCTTGGCAGGAGGAGGTGGTTCCGATAGTAGATTTTCAAAGGTTATCAGACAATGGTCTGACAGGAGAGGGTTCTGTGGAAAAATTGTTAAATGTTCAATCCCAATCCCATACACAAGAACCAAGTCGAGAGTGTGGTTAAAACAGTTAGTTGGTTTATTTACACACTGACAGAAACCAATTCAATCTAACAATGAAAGGAATGCAGTACTAAGGCTGTCGTTGTCGACATCCACATGAATGTTAAAGTCACCCACAATTATTGCCTTGTCCGTTTTAAGGACCAAACTCGTTAAGAACTGTGAAAATTCAGAAAGAAATTCTGAATAAGGACCTGGGGCCCTGTACACTATTACAAAGAGAACCGGCTTTACTAAAGTAAAGCAAAGTTTTTCAATGATATGATGAATACTTTACAGTATTTATGTTGGAACAAACACTACCTTGATACTATCAACTACTTATCTCATTCCCACAAATCACCTTTTCATTATTAAATTGTTGTTTAAGTACACTGCCTCAATAGGTTTTACAGTATGAGTCTTTCCTTCACTTCACTTCACACAAATCACTCTTTCTAAAGTTTTGCTCGCTATGCATAGACAGTATATTTTTTACATTAAAAGTGGGAATTAATCCATGGAGTTGTGTCAAATATGTGAAGGAATTTATTTGTAAAGAGGGAATGTGAACTTGAGACGGTGAGCGCTAGAGGCAGGGGACAGAAAAGAGGACAGATAGAGAAGTGAGCGAGACTGGATAAAGTAAATAAACATAGCCGGGAAGTGTTGAGTCCACGTACAGGACGCGGTTTGGTTATGTGTGTCTGTGTGTGTGTGTGTGTGTTTATCAAACCCAGCTGGCTCCCATTTGCCGAGGAATGAGTCTGCACCTCTCAGAGGCCCGAGCCTGCCCTGCTTTGAAGGCCTCTGTGTAGTGCGTATGTATGTATGCACATGTGTGCATAATAACAGATTCATTAGAGCTCTGCATGGTACCGGTGAACACGTAAAACACCCACACATGTATTTACTGTATATGATGTGTATGCTATCTTATGTGTGCATTTTAAACACACATACATCCACTCATGGCACATAGACCCACACAGATTTCGGGTTTCATAAGCACACACATAGACTACTAAACAGTCCCAAGGGGTTGGATTTAACTGCTTCCAGATGCAAGTTCAGGAGAGAGCACACACATACAGACTAAATCTTCTGCTTTGTTGAAGTCAGCAGAACCACTCTGTTTAAAATAATTAAGTGCTAGTGGATAGGAAATTACATTGGAGTAGACACGTTTTCTACAAGTAAACAGCTCACTGCTGATTCCTGATGAAATCCTCAAGGAAAACTGCCACTCACTCGGGAAAAACTAGACCTTAAACCTTAAACATAAACTTAACATGAACCTAAACCTGTGTGGTCTTACAGAAAACAGATCTTTTTAATTGTATATGTAACTCTGTGTGTTTTTTAGATGTGGCACACACCTATACTGAGCCCCTCATATTGAAGTTAAATGGGACCCAAGAAAGGTTGCAAGGCGGTGATGGAGACAAGTGGAGCACCAGCCTCTCGCACTCGGAGCTTACAACACCCAACAAGAGCATCACATGTGAGTAAAAGGCACCCTCACACACAGACACACTCTTACCAATCGCTGGTCTGATGAGTCACATTGTCACAACCTTAAACAAATACATTTGCACACCCTGAAGAAATAGGGCAGGTAATCAACACACAGAGATATTTTTTCTATAGTACATTGTCAGCAAAGTAAGATACTTTTCTGATTTCTGAACAAAAGCACCCAAATACCCAAACTTGAAATGAAACACCTTTCCTCTTCCTTTGCTCTTTATTCTGCATTGGATTCTCTGGCTGAGAATACAACTTATACATCACCTATTTAAGGTTCATATGGCACTTTTATCTGATCCAATTAAATTTGATTTAATTTGAGTTCTGTCACATTGAGGTTGTCTGGTGTGCCCAAGTATTATCTTTAGGCCTTAGGGTTTAAGATGTTGACCAAGTGACCACAATATCCTTAATTCGATTCAAGTTGTGGACCTTTGTCAAATATAATCCATCCCTCTCATTCCTCACTTCTTTGTTGTCTACAAAGAAAATTAATGTATCTCTGCAATTTGTCCCTCCCTGTTAATTTGGATTGCTCATTTGGCTTCAGTCTCTTTCCTTTCCTTTCTAACCCACAACAGTCTCATTGAGAATGATGTTTGTTCAAGTTTGCTTTATACCATATAATGTATGGCCTGTTAGCACCAATAAATCAATCATAAAACGTTAAAATGCAATTCCTCTTTTAGCAGACAACAGACAGCTTTACCTACGACTAAAGATCAACTTCATGGAAGTATTCCATAAAGTTTGTTTAATGTTATCTGACTCAGATAGGAATGCAAGGGAGAATTGTGTTGTTCAAGTTGTTCACGCCTGCCTGAGGGGCTTATATTTGGCTACAATTACATTTGAAAAATAAAGATAATATTTATTGTATTAAATGTATTATTTGCATGTAACTTTTATGGTTAAAAAATGTCAGTAGGGACTTTTGGCCCCCGTAGATCTTCCCATTATCAAATGGCCCTCTTTGAAAAAGGTTTTGACAACCTGCTTTATACTAATATGTTTAGCAAATCTCACAAATTCTTTCTGTAAAAACATTGTACAATCCCAGTCTAGACATATAAAGCAAAACACCCAACATGCATTTAAAGATTTTTCTTCTGCAGTAGATTCTTTAGTTGTTTGCGTTATTAAAAATGTCAATGCGATTTTTGATGAGGTTTTTGTAGTTCCGTAACAGAAACCAGTAGTTTTCCTTAATCTTTGATGCTGTTTCTGAGCAATCCTCTCCAATAACATGTTAAATTGATTCAATAAGTTGCCAGGCTTGTATTGAAGTAAGAAAATTGTAGGAGGAAACGTGACTGTGTCTCAAATTGTGTGTTTTTTATTTATACTGAGCTGTCCAAGCTAATCTACCTCCCAAAATCTCCAGCTGTTCAGTCAATACCCTCCACCCTAATTTGCTGGCGAGGACCGTCATAACACCTGGAGTTTTTCCTTCCAGAGTCAAATCACAAACCGCCACCACCCATTTCCCTCCCAGATATTACTAGTCCCATGGTTATGTTTCCGCCAGAGATACTTTCTTTCCCTCTCTTTGACGTGAGTTGCTCCAACTCTCTGTAGCAAAGCCAAAAATTACGCAAGCACGCTATGTTCTTATCACCACAAATATTTTGGTGGCTTTCACTCCAGTTTGAAATGGGTAGAATCTCAACCTAATTTTCGGTTCTACTGTTTCAGTAATTTATTCACTTAGAAGACCAAGCTTTGCAATAATAAACATACCTGTGGCTAAGTTGGCCGGATGCTAAACGCACTCTCAAAAAAATGTAAATATGACACCGCTGTCCAAACTTTCCCTTCCTGTCATTCACAGAAAAAGAGGGGTGATGAGTTTGAATGACAGGAGGAATAGAAAGGTGAGAAGAGGGTTGAGTGACCTGTAATGCGAGCTAGTATTACAAAACAAAAAGCGTTTCTTCCTGGGATCCAGGGGTAGCTATACAAGCCTGCCCCGTGGTAATAGCTAGTTTGCGGTAACTGAACAGTCAGGAAATGAATCAGTAGGTGAACTCAGTGTGTTTTAAGTGGGTGCGTAAGTGTCTGCTGTCTCCGTTTGTGTCCTGTTTGTGTCCATACGTCTCCTGTTTGCTGTGTTTGCCTATTTCAGGCCCAAGCTGAAATTTGAGTTTCCGTCTGACTTTCTCTCCCTGCTTTATTTTACATCCCAATAAAATCGAACCACAAGCTCCATATGCTGTGGAGGGCGGGTGATGCAACTACAGCAGGCTTGGACAAAATGTACCGCCATGAACACCAGTCCTCCCTGGCATGCCTTCATGTGCCTCCTCACTTTGTCCATAGCGTCCTCATTCTTAAACTTTACACAATCACTCATGCGTTTACAGCACTTTGAAGTAACATTGAACATTAAACACTATGTACAAAAAAAGAAACATTAAGTAAACTGTGACAGTTCAGAACAAGCAGAGATATGATATGGATCTTATCTCTGCTCGTTCTTTTTGCGTGTGTATGTTGGTTTGTGTGTGTGTCTTTTTTGTCATAAGCCAATTCGAATATGAATCTGTGTCATCACAAACTAATCAATCAATCATCATCTGTTCTACTGTATTTATGATCTGTGGGAAGACGTTAGAAAATTGCTTTGACTCAAGTCAGGGGTGAGGTCATGGGTGGCTGCATAACACTTGTGAATGTGTGTGTCTGTGTGCGTGCGTGTGTGTGTGTGTGTGTGTGTGTGTGTGTGTGTGTGTGTGTGTGTGTGTGCGAGTAAAAGGATGAGGAAATAGAAGCAAAAGCAGAAAATAGCCTCATTCTGTGTGCTCTGTCTCGCACTGATGACATCAGAGCTATAGATTATGTGTCTAGACCTGTGACAAGCTTTCTGAGAGCAAGGTGTTAACAGGTGTGTGTGTGTGATTAGGTATGTGTGTGTGGTTTGTGTACCGCCATCTAATAGAATGGATGAGCAGGAAGCACTTCCCATGCCTTCAGGTCCTGCTTACGTCTCCTTCAGCTTAACACGCACAGAGATGTTCCTGCTCGTCAAGGTTAGACCGCCTTACATAACCAAGTGATTCATACCATTAGCTTTGATATACTTTGTTTTTCAACAAAATCAAGATAGTGTTGCTTCAGACATGCAGTGTGTGTTAGCCTCATCCCTGTTTTGCTCTGGATTAGCATTAACAGTGCACAGTAACAGGAAAAAAAGGAGCAGAATCTCTTGTTTACCAAACAGAATAGTTAGAGAGAGCATAATATTGAAATATCTCATCTATTAATGAATGAATGAATCATAATGAAATTCTTGATTCCAGGGCTCTGTGTATGTTATGAGTCAAACACACACACACACACTGTCAGTGACAAAGATGTTTAACTGCTCATAGATTTACAGAATTACAGATTAGATACAAAAAACAGAGAGACTTCCGTTATTATATATCAGCCAATGCGTACATGGACATGTGTGTAAGTGAACTGCTGTTTGTTACTATCTTGTCATGGATAGAGAGGAGTGTGCAGTGTGTTGTTGATGGAAAATGTAACAGGACTATGATGTTGCCTTTAATTAGAGACAGGTCACTGTGCTGAAGCCTTTTTCCATCTCTGCTCCTCTGCCTTTAATTCTCTGTTTCCTTTTCTGTCAGTCTCTGCTGTCTTCCCCTGATTTTACTATCTCCTTTTTGCTCTAATGTAAACACAAACACATAAAATAAACATAAACTAGAATGTACAGTTAATGGCGACACACTGTGGGTAGTGATGTTCCAGGGGTCGATTGGGAAAGAAGTGGTTTGTTGATGTCTCAGATCAAAGAGCCTCCTTTGTAGGCCAAACCCTCTTCTTTAACCATTTGCTCACTTTTTCCACTCACGCAAATGAATCAAGGTTTCAAAAAAATAAAAATAACTTTTGTGTATTTATCCACAAACACAGAAACAAAACAGGTTCAATAACAAAGAGACTAATGCCCGTACCCGGCTGCATTTTTCCCGACATATATATTCTGCAAACATGTGCAGGGATGAACACATCAGGATAGTAAAATAAAGTATAATAAATACTGATCATATTTTTGCTATTATACCGTATGTATACACTTTACAGGTGAAAGACTCAAACATGATACCATCAATTTGTTGTTTAAAATCAAAATGTAAATGTTAATTCAGTTAGTTTTAATTTTCCCACACACTTCACTGAGATTTTGCTAGAATTGCAGCTCTCTGGTACATCGTCTTTTTCAATGTTCTATCGATATGACTAGCTCATTGGGACACGGTTTCACCGTAGCATTGTTTTGGTAGTTAGAGATAAGGTGTGTTTTTTTTTGACAGGCCTTGTTATATTTAACCTAGCAGCACATTAACACAAACACGTACAGTAAAGTCAGCAGCAGCACTGATGACGGTGGTTCATCAAGTTCACATGGACTTTTATAAATGTTGTTGGTGCAGTCTTAATTTGGATGATGGGATATTGTGAATCACATTTATGTCTTGCTTGTCTTGATCTGACTGAACTCATGGCTCATATTACTTTTTCAATATAACACTGTAGTGTTGATTGAAGCGATGTGTACATGTAGCTGGCAAAATATTTTAAATGGTTTTAAATAAGATTATACAGCAGCAAAGTATAATTTTCCCAGTCTCACTGTCTTAGTAGGCAGGACTGACAAGATGTTTTAAAGGCACTTTCTTTGGCATATATCATGATTAGCAAAATAATTACACTGTAAGAAATCAGAATTTATTTCGGTGTTGAGAGTGAGCAGAAAATGTTAGATTGGAGAGACAGATACTTTTGCTATGTTGTGCTTAGTAATGCAACAGTATGTAAAGTATGTAATGTTTGTATAGTTAATAGTTAGTAAGAAGGCAGATTCGTGGAGAGAGAGAGAGAGAGAGAGAGAGAGAGAGACTGGTCTGGGAGGGAGGTGTGTCAGGACAGGGTATCTGAGAGTAAAGTGGAGAAAAGGGAAGTGTGCATGTGGGGGTGTGGGCAGCTGTATTCTACTGAGGGTCACGCCCAGCACATCTGCACCGACCTACACTTACATACACACATCATAGAGGTCGCTGGACCCCCGATGGCCAACGCTGCCGCTTAACGTCACACACGCACGCTCTGCGGGCTTCCAGTCTCATCATGTTAATCACAGAGTCATTTGGTTCTTTAGTTGCTGGTATTTTTAGCCAGCTCTCACTGCTGAATCGGTGTTTGTGAGTCACACCCATTCTAGTCCAAATATGCACGGGCAGCAACCTATTTCTTCAACTTTGTTTTCTCTCTTTCTCACTGAGCTTTCTCTCTTAGCCCGCTTTCTTGATCTTTCTTGAGACCTTGTGTTCTGTCAGTGTGTGTGCATATCCATGAGTGTGTGTCTGCACGTGTCCTCGCATGAATGCATATATTTGTGTGCGAGTGGGCCTAGTTTGTAGACAGTCCTGACTCCCTGTCTCTCTGTCTGTCTGTCTCTCTCTCTCTCTCTCTCTCTCTCTCTCTCTCTCTCTTTGTCCGTTTGTTTGCCTGCCAGAGCCGCCTATGTCATGTGTTCATACATTCACACACACACAACAAAAACTGAAATGATCAATTTCTCAACCACTCACAATAGAGACCTAGAGGGAATACGAAACAATTGTGCACAGTTTCCCTCCCCCCTCTCTAATCCCCCTCTTCCCTCACCGACCTACATCCTAGCCAACGAGTTAAAATACAGTATTGTGTCAAAGGCTAAAGGAGCCATACGACTGATTGACAGAAGAGGATGAGGTTAAGTTAGGTATAGGATAATACATAACACAGGAGAGCATTAGGTATTGGCCTTTGACATACTTCTCCATCTTTCTCACATGCAAGCACGACTACTCACAAATGCACAAAAAAACACACACACACTGGCCCTGCAGCCTGCCAAACATCTGGAGCAAAGTTAGAAAACGCTGAACGAAAGAATATTTAAAACACTGGATTTAAAACACTGGATTGGTTGGACTTTCTAAGTCACCAAAATTCCTAATTCATGCTGCTGTATGTATATTTTTGACCCAGACGATTTTGTCCCTTTAGCTGTTAACGCATAATAAAGTCATAAAATAACCAAACTTCATGAATGTTTTTTGTGACAAAGAAGTATCTGTTCCAATCACTTTATTAGAGAAAAAACCGAGTTGTAAAAATAACTGGAAACTCAAGAGAGCCATGACATTATGTTTTTTACAGGTATATGTAAACTTTTGACCACAACTGTATATCAATATCTATCTACAGATAGATATAGATATATATGCATACATAAAACAGTTACACAATGTCCACAAAAAATACCACTTTATTGTTGGAGACTATTTTTCATTTATATTTTGTATATCTTGAACTAAATGTATTTCTATTCATTTTTTAAATGCTTATTGTAGATATCCTCCTGTCCCTCTCCAGATCAACCAGCAGCCAGATCTACGGCCGGCCATCACACCCAGCCATGCCGGACACAGCCCAGCAGCCACCTACGCAACGGAGCCAAGCACCACGCACACTCATCTCACACGCACTGTACACATCACATGCCTCACACGCACAACCTTCAGTCCAACGGCGTCAGGAACGGAGGCCATGAGCATCCTAAGCTGGGCTCCCTCCCGAGAGGCGGCTCATCCACCTCCTCGTCCTCTTCAGCGGGAGCCAAACACACCAAGAAGTTGCAGTCCAACCCCTCTATCACCTCCCAGAGCAGCAAGAGAAGCAAGAGCAGCTCTAAGAGCAACAGCTCTCAGATTCCCACCGAGGGACAGGACGGTGAGATGCAGAGACTGACGGAGGGGCTGTAGGCAGCAGTAGAGGGAGGGATTGGTAGCAAGGTTTAAAATGACAGTTTTATTCCACACGTCTTGCCAAAGGATCAGAATTGTTCTTTGCGCATCTTCTCTGGCCCCAAACAAACGTAATGGAATTGTATTTTCTTTTATTTTTGTAAATGCAATGGTTAAATTAGCCTTGGTGCAGCAGAAGCAGCATCTCATCTCTCTTTTATTTGAAGAATATATTTTGAATCCACTCAAAAATTAGGATTAATAAATCTTTACTAACTGTAGATGCCAACTGAACTGCTTTTTTGAATAAAAAAACAAAAGAGAAAATTAGAAAAGGAAACAATCAAAATGTTTTAACCTTGTAATTTCTTTAACAATTCCTGCTTTGGAATGCAGGTTCGTTCCTCTACCTCCTGTTCCGGCTTGAGTGGTTGTGTAAAGCTTTTTATCTTAAAGAGGCTAGATTCATGACAGACAAAACTTGACAGTTATCATTTACAACTCAAGGTAACTGTTATATTGTGAAGGGGTACCTTGTATTTTCACTGATACTTACATGTGCAGGTTTGACCAATACTGACAACTCTATAAAGACGAGGGTGGTTCTCTGGTTGAGTAGAGAGGTAAAGATAACAGGCGTATTACCAACAGAAATGTTTTACTCCCTACTAAATTCCATCAGGACTGGACGTCTTTAGACTCTGGCCTGGCACTGAAGTAAACTAATCAGAGTTGAATTGGGTGAATTCTGACCTCACATAGTGACTCCATTGCCCAACTATTCCTGATCAATTTAGTAAAATGTAGCATGGAGGAGAAAAATAAATGTAGATTAGATTACAACATTTTTACAGTAAAATGTAATCATGAATAGTGAATGTTAAGAAACTCACTTTGTATGGCACTCTTTCTCTCCAGACTGCTGTGTCCACTGTATTCTGGCCTGCCTCTTTTGTGAGTTCCTGACTCTGTGTAACATCGTCCTGGACTGTGCCACCTGCGGCTCCTGCGCGGGCGACGACTCGTGTTTCTGCTGCTGCTGTGCGACCGAGGAGTGTGGCGACTGTGACCTCCCCTGTGACATGGACTGTGGCATCATCGACGCCTGCTGTGAGTCTGCAGACTGCCTTGAGATCTGCATGGAGTGCTGCAGCCTTTGCTTCTCCTCCTGAGGGCCCAAACACCCACCACAGGGTGGCAAAGGAGATGTCCGCTACACACTCTCACAAGCCCAGGAACACTTTGACTTGTGTCTTATCTAAGCCAAAAGTCTTTGTTGCCTGAGCTCCTTGGTTTACACTCTAATGGCCGGCCTCGAGGGCCACACAATATGTCCAATGTTTCTTATACGGTTTGTCAAGCAAAAGATCCTGAGAGCAATCACTGAGGAATTCTTCCTTCTTTTATTGATCAACGGGACAGGAGCTTCCACCGGCTCATCTTTGCTGATCGTTGCTGCATAGCTGGATGTACGGGGCAGAAGGGGTTTCAGCTGTGTCTGCCAGGCTCTGCAGAATGGGCCTCTGGACCCTCACAGAACAGGCTATTATTACAATGGATTCCCTTGTGCCCTCTGAGTCTGGAATTCTCCAAGCATGAAAAATGACCTCTAAAGGCAAATGAGAATATGGCTCCATTTAACCGGATTTTAGCGTTTCTGTAGATAAGAAAAGTAGTATAATGGGAAAATGGACGCTCAGATCTCAGTAGAAATGTAGTCTCTCCTCCTGTCCTTGGCAAGGTTAAAGTATTTTTTGATTGCATACAGTGGCCTTTGTGACACACACACACACACACACACACACACACACACACAGCCTTACGGGAGGATGTTGAATCCAGCGCTGTCTTTTGTCTTGTTGCAACGTACAAAATAGGAAAAATGTTAATGGTGGCTTGTGGCAATATTACACACAAATTTCTTCTGTTCATGTAATCTCACTTAACAGACTTATTCAGAGGAAAATCATGAGAGTGTTGTGTATCAGCCTCAAGATGGATCCAATTAAATAAGTACTGTAGTTGATGGGTATGTCATGGACACATTCTTTCCTCCAACATGTGAAGGGAGAGAGTTCTTAATCAAAGTTCTCTCCTCGTTTAATGATTCACATTTGTTTACCTTTACATTTTTTATTTTGACTGGCTTTGGTTTTATTCAGTGAATCCTTCCTCGTCTGAATAGTCAGAGCTGGTGGCGGACTGTTAGAGGACTCAAAGTTATCATCTCTTTTTTTAATAGGTTTCATTCTTTGTTGTTGTTGCTATGTGAACAAATAGCCTTGGCTTATCTTAAGGCCTGAATTTTCAAGTACAGTCCTTGCCTTTACCAAATCTCTGTTAATCCTTATTTTTTAGATTTTAGTTAAGATATTTGCATTTCTCTTCTAATGTGAAAATCACATTTCTGTGTTATCGGGTTAGATTTGCAGTGCTCTGTGTAAAGCGGACACTGCTCTACATCTAGTTTGATTCCTTGAGTGAAAATCTTGCGACATTATGCTAAGACAGATCCATATGCTCGCGGTGTGAACGGTACCTAATACCTCTTGTGATGACACCAAGATCTGATCTGTGCTTTTTTAAATGACTTGATTCAAATCTCTCTCCTCATCAAAAACTGTTTGTTGAACCCTATTTCTTTTGGAAATACCAAAAAGGTCTTTCCTCTTACTGGACTCTTAATTTCTAGGCCACAATTACTAATACTTTAAAGGGTCTCACTATGCTTATGTGGCTGGTGTTCAATAAACCCTTTTTTAAGGGCTGAACTATAACACTGTTGATATAACTATACACTAAGGCTGTTAATTAACCTGATAACACCCAAAAAGAAAAGTTTTCTTACAAAGATATCATGACTCTTAATATCGGTTTCTATCAGAAAGAATGTTCGAACTAAACTGAGACAAAATACTGGAAGCCTTGGAAAACAATGCAAATGTCTTGTTTTATGAAGGGCGAACTGGAGTTTATAATGTCGTGTACAGACATGCGACCAATGTCATTTGTTTAGATTTAAATCATATTCAGAGTGCAGATTTGTAAAGCGTTACTTCATTTTAGATTACCCCTTTGGAATGTGTTTGAGTTCAGTGGACGAGGCAGAACAATGATCATGAAACTGAGTCAGAAGTGAGAAGAACCATCATTTCAGTGACATAAGCCTGTCACAAAAAGAATTGGGGCAGATGTGATAAATTATGGGGGGTTTGCAAGTTTAAAACCCAAATGACTGGTGAACTTCTTGTTCGGTAAGTCAATTGTGACACAAAATAAATAGGACCCTAAATATTTACTTAGCTACACAGTCACTTTGATTTCATTCAAACCCTTTTGTCTTTTGTTAGGGAAAGCAGAAAAACGAGTACATATTAACGTTAATATTAAAAGGTTCATTGTTTATTTACTCAACCAAACTGAAATGATGGTTCTTCTCACTTCTGACTCAGTTTCATGATCATTGTTCTGCCTCGTCTCACTGAACTCAAACACATTCCAAAGGGGTAATCTTTAAAACCAAAATCAATATTTTGAATGAATTAATGATTATGTTTTTTCTAAATGGGAAGCTCACTAACTGGCTTCATGTGGTCTGTTGCTTTCTGTTATATCACATTTATTTTAGTTTTTCTTCTTTTCCAGTAGAGTTGTAACTGAAGGACTAAAGTCAACAAAAACCTTCCTGGAAGGGACAGCATGGCTTGCAACTCGCTCTTTGGCAGTGGCACATACAGACATGTCTGACCATCCTGTGAGGTTCTCTTTCCAAAAGTATCTTCATCTGGGTTTTTGAACGGGTCCTATTGGACTGTAATGTGCAAACATGGGGGATAGAAGAGGTGTACACACACATGTCTCAATACTACTGCTAGGTTGTGCCCTGCAATACCAATAATTTAAAACAACCTTTTAATAAGGTGGGTTCAAAAACAGTCAACACAACATTTAAGTTTTATTTACCGGTAATAGTGTTAGAATAATATTTTATGACTGGATCATTACATACTGCTTCATGGCTAAACAAGGAAGGGCCACACCCTTTGTGGAGAATGGAGGCAGTCTGGAGGGATAGAAAACACTGATTGGTTGGTCTGAGATGGAGAATGTTTGGTGGACGTAGAATGTCCTCAATTGAACGGCATCATTACATGTTTCTCGATTGCGGAAAAGAACTCAGTTGAACTATTATAGAAGTACTGGAAGAAAACGTGTTTACTTTCAGTGTTGTCCATACAGTGTTGACAGTAAATGTGTTAGCATTACTTTGACTACAGAAATGTCTAACTGTTGACTTTCGTGGATTTATTATCGTATTATGAGATGGGATTTGGATATTAATTTAAAGGACTGGCTGCCATTGCTAGAAGTCCAAATAATATCCGAGCCCAGCTGAATTGTAACTGTATGATTATGACTGTAGTCCACTATAATGTCATTTTGTTTACACTACCCCCATTTTATGTCAATTTTAATTGCTGTCCTGAAAGTCACGTCAAAATCTCTTAGTTTCATACCGAATAAACAATGTGAACTCCAGGCTACATGTATCACTCTTTTCTTTAATTTTCACATAACAAAAACAAATTATTGCTTATAAATTACCTGTTGAATTACCTATTTTTATATATTTGACCTTCTGACTTGCTTGGCAAACTTACTTAACTATTAAGAAGGCAAAAACATTGTAAACTACACTGTATCTAAAAAAACATATAACTTTTTTCTGAAATTCATCTCCTTATTCTAAGTTCTGTGTGCACAAATTAAAAAGACTTTATAAGCCAATGGTGAGCTGGAGTGCTCAGTTTTCCTGGCTGCTCTTTACTTGTCATTTCTTCATTGCTTCATATTTAAGTTTGGATAGTGTTTCAAGTGTTTCAATCCTCCTTGATGCATATATATATATATATATACACATTTTTCAATTCATAGTAAAGAAAAGGACACTTTATCCTGGACTTGTCTTCACTTAGTAAAGGATGTGCTTAAGTGTTTAATAAAGTGACTGTAATGAAAGCTGGGGAGCTACAGTAAGATTGGGTAATCTGTAATCTGTTTACATCAAACCCCTGGTGTTATTTATTATTTATCTATTATTAAGTTGTCACAAGTATCTGCAGATTGCCTCGTAACCAACAACAACTGGAACCAGGAACAACTGGGCTCATGCAGAATCGAGCTCTTTAATGTGTTTTTTTAAAGGCTTGCCAGAGTCGTTCAGTAGGAATGCGTGTGAAGGCCAATACATCAATATGTGGAGAAATGCAGGGGACTTTTACTGTTTAATATTTAGTTTTTTTGCCCTAATCTTTTCTCCCTCTTCATTCTCCTTTTTTTATCTTGAAAGTGAACAAAGCAGTAATGTCTCATGAAAACAATTTCTGATTTCTCTGTTTGTGTTCACGTGTACTTGTGTGTTTATTTGTGTGCTGTCTACTGGGTGTAGTGTGTTGCACATCCTCCAGGAGGATCAGAATTAGGCTGTAAAGAAAAGAGGTCAGCTAATGTGTTTAGTCTGTGCGTGCAGGTTTGTGTGCGTGTGTTTGAGAGATGTGTAATGTGTGTATGTGAAGGGGGCGATTCAGGTTAGATTCAAACCCCTCAGTGGGAGACTCAGAGGGCATCTCTGGACGCCGGCAAACCTTTTGCAGGAATTCACAATGTAGTCAACCCTGGTTTCCTTTTCCATGTACGCACACGCGCACAAACACACATACACAACAAATTAAAAATGATACACACCCCCTCCAGAAATGTCACATGCACAAAGCGGGCACAGGGGACAAGTGGCTATTGAATATTAACCATGAAATTACAAAGGCTGCATTCTAATGGAGGTGAAGAGGTCAGAAGCTGGGATGGAAATCATAAATTAATACCCCTGACATGACAAGTCGCTCGCCCTTGGCTCCCACCAAACACAGCTGTACCCTCCTCCACCGGAGTCACAAAGACACCCAGGAAATACTTGATTTTTTATTAATTTGGGGTCAAAGGAATGCCACAACAGACACAAGAACTCGTACAATATGTCTAATACATTTCTAATGTAACTATTATATGAGTCAATAACCATGTAACCTTCATGTGTGGCTACATCTATAGGGGTTATTGTGAAAATGTTCTCAAGGGACCTCTATTACAATTTGAACTATTTTGCATCTCTAGCAATCCTTTCAAATCTTTTTCTTTCATATCAACGCTTTGGCAATGTCATCTGTGATGATTCTGAATGGTAATTACGGTACAAATGCACTGCTCGGTTGCTTACGGTGTGTGACAGTTTGACTTTGCACAAAGAAAAAAATATGTTATACTGCAAACTTGAATGTTTCTACTACTTGTTTTTTCTCCCAGTTACTCTCAAACAATGGCCTACAGATGAACTCATTAAAACTCAAGCATTCGTCTCAAAGTTGATTATTTCATTAATTAGGCCAAATACTCTCTTCTCACTACAAATTAATTCTGTCACAAAAAAAGGTATCTTTCTAAAATACAGAAGTCTGAAGAGTGATCTGACCAGAAGGAATCTCTTGACAGAGAAGACATTTTTCTGAGGCAAAGTCCTTAAATATTCATATGGAGCAATGAAGCATGAAATGTTTGTTTTGTAACCTAAATTACATAGCATAACCTTTAGCTTGGGAAGACCATTATCTCTTTCTGTGACTTCACAGAGTTATGCACGTATCTTTTGAAGATAGTTTCAACTTGATTTATATTAAAGGTTCACAATTCATCCAGAGAAGGTCCAAACAGAACTTGGATTCACATTGTACAATGCTTTCACATATAGAGACGTATAACCTTCCAGCTCTTATTCTGAAGCACTGTGTATTCAAACGATACTTTAACACCCTTACATTCAACATCAACATTTAGCCTCACATGCTTTGCATGGAGACTTATCCATAGTATGTAGTACTTAATATAGTAGTCTCAGCAGTAGTCCAGTACTCCGACAAGATATTGAATATCCAATCTAAAGGAAAATCCTTTTTCAGTTCAACTCAAAGAACCTTGCATTGAAACCATATAACTCTCTTTGTTGCCACAAAGAGAGTTATATGGTTTAAAGCACATTCTGTCGCATCCTGCGTCTCTAAATGTCAGAGGTAAAACAGTACAAACATCACTGCACAAATTGCATACAGACAGATGGATTGAAAGTACCAGTAAATATTTCTGGAAAACAACTAGAAACCGACAATACCACTACTGGCAGTAAATCAGAGGGAGGAAAGCTGTGCTGGAGCAGCTGTGTGAGTCAGTGAAACCGGTGCCAGAGTCCTTACGAAAAAACATCTTTTCTTATATGAGAGGCAATGAAGAGGAGGGGTGGGGGGGCAGAGACACAACAGAGTTTTTGCATTACCACGTACCCTATACTGTAACCTTTGGAATGGCGCTGTGTAAATTAGCTGAGGTTCAGATATTTTCAGCTTTAAGCAATAACAATTAATTCAAACAATAAACAAATTATACAGCAACAAATCAACAAAATGAAAGCGCATATTACCATCTTTCATAACGTTGCACATTGTGTTCATTAGACCCTGATTACATGTTTTCCTCTCAAACGGCACAGCAGTGTTTTACAACAAGTTGAATTAAACTCAAATCATGGCAAGCGAACAATCTTGGATCAGCAACAAAAATGTGTGTGCTTTGTATCAAGTTACTGCTGCTGCAGGACCACTGAGGGAACCACAACTCAGTGTGCTTCCACGGAATACACACTTGCATACATGCACACTCATTCAAATACACACATCAGTGCGTCTCGGCCCTGCCAAGAGTTGGCAAGACGAGACATTTGTCTCTGCTTTGGTCTCCTGCGAGCAGCAGAGCAGTAGGCCTGAGCAGTGAGCGTGGGTGGAACAAAGTCCGGCCGTCGTATAGATGACCATTTGCATGTGTGAGCCATAAAAAGTTTCCCAGGTCCATCGGATATGCCTTTTGACGTCACTTAGTGTGAGAAGAGAGATGAAGGAACTAAAAGCTCTCTACAGCAGCTGGAGCTATGCTTTAGTAGAGCAGCTTTAAAGGGCAAGGATTTGTGCTAAATATCTCTATAACACAGACACGGGAGCCTCTGACTCCCAATATGATCTTGGAGTGATGTTCTCATTAAAAAATGTCTATGTCCAGTGCTGTAACAGACCCACTCTCTTACGTCATCCCCAGTCTGTTGAACAAAGACTATATATCTTCCTTATACAACAATGATAGATATATTAATCTCTGCACCAGATACCTCTGCTGTGAAAGCATCCGTTAGGTAATGAATCACTGATGAATCACCTGAAAGATCTCACTGCAAGATGGACTAATGTCATTTGATTTAATCGCTCTGCACAGCTGCAGTGCAGCACATTACCTGATCAATCTGAAAGTGCTGATCAGGGGTCAGTTTGGTCAATTCCCTGTAAAAGTTCAGAGAATCAGGCTCAACAATACTCATTATTGGATTAGGTTAAGGTTGTTTCATTTTAGAATCATCACAGTGCATGAATATTTTCCAATTGACTCAATATTTGCCAATAAAATGCAGTTATTGAGTAATTACTGTCTATGGCCAATATTTGACTCGCTGTGGTGGCTTGGTGAAATTAATCCTGCATTGAATAAGACTGCCTGAGGCTCACTTGGCACTGCATCAGTCTCAAACAATATGGAAAAACAATAAAGGAGACATTCTGGAGCATTCTGAAGTAGCAAGTAACAGTTGTTTGATTTATTGGTTAATAAATATAATCACTGACACACTTAATGAGAGAGACTGCAGAGTGCAGCACAGAGACAATGTATATAACTGAGCTGGATGGTTTTCCACTTCACTGACCACAATCAAAATCCCGGCCACCACTGAAAGGCCTTTTTGTTAGGGATCATTCAAATTCTTTGACTTGCTTGTGAATTTGGCATAAAGGGAGAGAACAGCAAATAATAGAAAAGGAGAAAGTTTAAAATGGGGAGATATAAGTCAAACAAACAAGCTGACACCAATCAGCCCCATCACAGTGTTGACAGTCCTCTCTCTCTCGCTCTCTTGCTCTCTCTCTCTCTCTCTTAGTGCAGACCTCTTGTGTCAGACAGGGGGAGGTGCGTACAGAGCAGACACCACCACTTAACAGTTGGCTTTCATCTGTGTGGGTGGGATGTGCCGGATTCCCAGAGTTGACAATAAAGTAATGCCTAAATGTTGGCTGGCTCTCCTCTAGCTAAGAATATTCCTTCGGTTGACTGCGGCTTTATGTGTTGTATTTTAGGCCTGATGACTCACCAGAAGCCTTGTAAAAAACATTTAAACTTATAAAAAAGGATTTTAAAATTAATTATGATAACAGTGCTAATTTGCTCTGCTTGTTTTCAAATACAGAAAATCATTCTAGGAATGTCCAAATTCCCCAGATATCTGAACAGATGTCTTAAGATAATCCAACATTTTATTGAGTTAGCTGGTAGCATTATGAATATCTATAGTGAGGTCATGTTGGAATATTGACGTCACGTTGTGACACTCTTATGGGTTTGCTAGTCATAAGATGGCACTGTTGAATGCTGTTATTGTATTCAAATAATTTCATTTGGAATCTGACCATCGATGAAAAGGAAACAGCCAATAAAAATTGTAATGAATGGAAGCAAATTTTTTTAATAGGTCATGGAAAGTCTAAAAGTGTAAAAGTCATATACAGTAACAGTACAAAATTATTACTGTACCTGCTAGATGAGTTGATTTTTTTCTTTCTTTCTAGACGGATAACAGCATAAACACGTTTCTTTTCTCTTTTGACTGTCAAAATACTGTTTCCAGTATTGTATCATAAAGTCATAAAGTGTCACAGCATTTTCCCCTAATCGCTAAAAATCTCAACTGCTATGAGACATTTTCAGAAAGATTATTGACCAATTCGGCCTCTTCTCTAATTGTATTGTCTTCATGTGATTGGACAGACCTGGATGTGTTGTGAATGTTGGAATGATCAAAGTTTAGGACACAGTAACATGTTGACTCTCTGGTAGAACTGTTGACACTTTATATGATCTTTTTGACATACCATTTTGCACAATTTGCTAATTTATTTACCTAGATGTAATACGATGAGACAAAAATGTACATAGAAATAACAAATTACTTGCAGTATTTTACGAGCACAATTGAGATAAAAGATGACTTTTATCACAAACAAAAGCAGGTGTATATTCCATTATTTTTTTCTTTTAAGGAAAATCATCGGTGGCAGATTAAAATGCTCTGTCATAGTTGTAATAATTGTTTTACCCTTATCACCAAAACCTATAAGGAATTATCTATAAGTAAAACGTCTTGATCAGTAATTTTAATCAATTCCTATTTTATTTTAATTTTATAACCAATTCACCATCAATTCATGTGCCATCACTATAGCATACATATTCTGGTCTATCCCCAGTCTGTCCTGAAAAAAAGAAATGCAAATCATTTTTGTTAGTGTATAGATGTATGAGGCATGGGTTCACACGGCATGTAATGTGAGGAGGAACAACCATTCACAGCAAACAAATATATATTTTTTTTCCTTACATGTCAGTCCATGGTAAATACTTGGAGAATAAAGTAATCATTTAATAATTTTATTCGCTTCCCCCTTTCCTTCCAACGATGTTACAATATCCGGATGAAAGATCAGCCAAATTGACAGAGACAAATCTGTCATTAAAGCCAGTGTGTGAAGGATTTACCGAGCTGGAAATACGTTTATCATTGTTTAGTTCAATCAGTGGGGCTTACTGCTAAATAATTGCAACTTCATCATCATCTTTGCAGCACGCATGTTTTGGTTGCTTTGTGGTGACAGTAGCGCAATATTCAAAAGAACGTAATATAAAAGGATCAGAGTTGCTTGTCTTTCCCTCCATATATTCTAAAAACTAAGACATATATATTTATCTGTGAACGAATATTTATCTGTCAATGAACCTTTGTATATTATTTAACATATCACAAAGTTCAGCCTCAAATTCACATTTTCCATTCCTCCAAACTGCCCTGTTGAATTATTGTCAATAACGCTATTGAATTATCATGAGATTAAATGCCTAAAACAGTCAAGCCTAATAATTGACTTGCATGCTCATCTGATTTAGGAATATCAAGTAAAAGAGAAAAATCAATGCTTGGTGCTAGAAATGTATCAACAGGAAAAGACTAAAAGGTGAAGTAGTAAAAATTAAAGCGAGGAAAGAGGCACAGACTTGAAGAAAGGCATGGCACCCCACTAGGGCCAGACGAGTGATGTTTTCTTCCAGATAAGTGCATTTGTGTGAGAGAGTGAGAGAGAAACAGAGACAGATTTTTCTTTTTGATTTTTAGAAAACCTTTATTTAACATAAAATAATTTCAATAAATAGACAATATAGCAGGTATTTAATAACAAATATATATATAGTGCATCCGGAAAGTATTCACAGCGCTTCACTTTTTCCACATTTGGTTATGTTACAGCCTTATTCCAAAATGGATTAAATTCATTATTTTCTTCAACATTCTACACACAACAACCCATAATGCCAAATTGAAAACTGTTTTTTGGAAATTTTTGCAAATCTTTTAAAAATAAAGAACGAAAACATAACATGTACATAAGTATTCACAGCCTTTGCTCAATTCTTTGTTGAGGCGCCTGTGGCAGCAATTAAAGCCTCAAGTCTTCTTGGGTATGATTCCACAAGCGTGGCACACCTATTCCTGGGAAGTTTCTCCCATTCTTCTTTGCAGAACCTCTCAAGTTCCATCAGGTTGGATGGGGAGCGTCGGTGCACAGCCATTTTCAGATCTCTCCAGAGATGTTCAATTGGGTTCAAGTCAGGGCTCTGGCTGGGCCACTCAAGGACATTCAGAGAGTTGTGCCAAAGCCACTCCTTTGTTATCTTGGCTGTGTGCTTCGGGTCATTGTCCTGTTGGAAGACGAACCGTCACCCCAGTCTGAGGTCCTGAGCGCGTTGGAGCATGTTTTCATCGAGGATGTCTCTGTACATTGCTGCATTCATCGTTCCCTCAATCCTGACTAGTCTCCCAGTTCCTCCCGCTGAAAAACATCCCAAAGCATGATGCTGCCACCACCATGCTTCACTGTAGGGATGGTATTGGCCAGGTTATGAGCAGTGCCTGGTTTCCTCCAGACATGACGCTTGGGATTCAGGCCAGAGAATTTGGTTTCTCATGGTCTGAGAGTCCTTCAGGTGCTTTTTCGCAAACTCGAGGCGGGCTGTCATGTGCTTTTTACTGAGGAGTGGCTCCCGTCTGGCCACTCTACCAAACAGGCCTGATTTGTGGAGTGCTGCAGAGATGGTTGTCCTTCTGGAAGGTTCTCCTCTCTTCATAGAACAATGCTGGAGCTCTGTCAGAGTGACCATCGGGTACCTGGTCACCTCCCTGACTAAGGGCCTTCTCCCCCGATCGCTCAGTCTGGCTGGGCGACCAACTCTAGGAAGAGTCCTGGTGGTTCCAAACTTCTTCCATTTCCGGATGATGGAGGCCACCAAGCTCATTGGGACTTTCAATGCTGCAGAAATCTTTCTGTACCCTTCGCCAGATCTGTGCCTCGATACAATTCTGTCTCGGAGGTCTACAGATAATTCCTTGGACCCCATGGCTTGGTTTATGCTCTGATATGCACTGTCAACTGTGGTACCTTATATAGACAGGTGTGTGCCTTTTCTCACATGTCCAATCAACTGAATTTAGCACAGGTGGACTCCAATGAAGTTGTAGAAACATCTCAAGAATGATCAGTGGAAACAGGATGCACCTGAGCTAAATTTTGAGCGTCATGGCAAAGGCTGTGAATACTTATGTACATGTTATGTTTTCGTTCTTTATTTTTGACAGATTTGCAAAAATTTGGAAAATGACAGTTATCACTTTGTCATTGTGGGTTGTGGTGTGTAGAATGTTGAGGAAAATAATGAATTTAATCCATTTTGGAATAAGGCTGTAACATAACAAAATGTGGAAAAAGTGAAGCGCTGTGAGTACTTTCCGGATGCACTAATAATCAATATAAACTATCGGTCGATCTGGACTCCGCCATTCTCCTCCAGCATCTCCTTCTCTGTCAGTGGGCCGTCCCCCCGCTCAGGATCCTCCTCAGCCGGACGGACGTCTCACTCAGTCCCGGCATTGCTTTCCCTTTCCCTGGTGATCTTGAGGAGTATCCTCCTTAGTCGGAAAACCTCCTGCTGGGTGTAGTCTCCAGCACCCTTCTTACTGCTGCCATGTCGAGCGGAGCGAGCAAACTTCTCCACGTCGGAGAAATAGTCCTCTAGATTTACTCCTCTCTCGTTCTTGGTGGTCACCAGGAACGCTTTTACCGGCCCCGTTCCGTACCTGCTGGTAACCGCAGCAACCCCTCGCCAGGTGTCCCTCTCCACCCCAACGGAAGCACCTCCCATTATCCGATGCGGCGAACATGCCATACTCGAACCCCTCGATCTTAAACACCAGGCTGAGAGCCTGGGGTTTGGTGAGGACCATGTGGGTCTGTCTCGGGTGGGAGACCACATGTCTCAATAAAGGAGACTTGCACCCGAGGACACTTTCCTTAATGGGGACAGCACCTTCCCGTGTTTCAACAGCTCGTCGAGCAGTACTAAGTCCGGGACCCGCGGACTACCACGCCCCTCGCCACCAGCTTGCGCGCATGTCTGTGTGTGTCTGTCGGTGACTGAAAAAGAAAAAAGATGATTAGAATGCTGGGTGTGATGGCAGATTCAAAAAAGATTTGACCTCAGCACCCACAGTTTGGGGGGGGGGGGGGGGGGTAGCGTGAGTTTTGGTAAGCTCAGAGACAGTTTGGGTCATTTTGCTCTCATCACCATGACAACCTCAAAGCCCATTTTCTTTTACCACCTGTTGCTCTTGTGTACACAGCAAAATTCTTAGAGTTAATTTTCCAGTGTTAGGCAAAAGTGCAGAGTTGAAATCACACTGCAAAAGGTTGATTCAACTGTTAGAGAGTCAATTGCACGAAAGAGCTGGAGTCATTATTCAGTGTCAAGATCAGATTCATTTGTGACACTTGTCGAGTACAGTTAAATTAACTCTTTGATAGGTTTCAAATGTAACTGTACAGTGTCACACTTCTTGGTGTTGGGTTTACTCTACGTACTGTGGTGCATGGATTAGAGACGGTGAGCTGGGAACCACAAGGTTGGAGGTTCAAACCCCGGTTGTTACATGTCCCATCTTGAAGTGTCCCTGAGCAACCTGAACACTAATTGCTCCCTGGGCTAAAATCTAACAACCATGGGTTAAAAATGCAATGTAAAAAAAAGCAGCTGGAAAAGCGTCAGCTAAATGACATGTAATGTATTTAACACTGAGCAGATTTATTTTTGCCACATGTCCACCTCGGAGAAAAGGCGGCTTTTTCAATCACAGCTAACCGCAGCACATGACAGCGCTCCATCAAAAGCACCACAATCACAATCACTCTTTACCAAGGCAAGAGTATAAACTTCTCATATGTGTTTTCATTCAATTAAATTCAAATCTAACTCTGGCTGTGTTTCAGATTTTCACTGCTCTATTTTTCTACATGTAGTTTATATAATGTCCTCCATAACTTACAGGTCACTGCTGTTTACAGAACACTGGCAAGAGATGTACAGGGTGAGTACACGTAAATCACAATTAAACCTCTATTTAGTAGGATCTAGCTAAGCTAAATAGTACGGCTCTGGGAATTGTTGATCCGTAGGTCCAGCACTTTAATTTGGACTGAAATATTGCTGCAACTATTGGATAAATTACCATACCATTTGGGACAGACCTTAATTGCACCATAGATCCCTCACATTTCCTTTAGTGCACCCAGAGTGCCAAAATGTCCCTGAACCTTGAGAAATATCTTAACATCATCTAAATAGTTTGGTAAAACATTTTGCGGAGACATTAATGGTTCCTATAGGAATACATTAGCTAGTTGTACTGTCTTAATGATATTGTAGATTGCCTGACTTGATGCTGCCATAAGGTTAACATTTGTGGTTTCCCATCCATTGAACATTGTGCACACATTTATGTTCCCTTCATGATGAAACATACTTGTTGATGATCACTTAACGTTTAATTTAGAATCATCATCAAGCCAAATTTGAATATTTTTTACAGGGTGTAAGACATACAACTATTGACATAGCTGTCAGCCTCAGCTTTACTTTGCTTTTAGTGCTAATTTGCAAATATTTGCATGCTCTGAAGTTCTTGTACTTTGCACGACTAAAACTATCAACACAGCTAGGCAGTGCAAGGAGAAAGGGGGAGGTTTGTATTTTTGGGGGATTTCATCGTCCTCATAAATGTGTTTTAACATTTACTGGCTTCAGGCTGATCTAATCTGCTACAGCATTCCAGAGTGGCTCTGTTTCAGACCTACTGTGATTAAATGTATCTCAGAACGTCTTGTGTCTGAGACGGAGACTGAGCATCTGAACTTCTGACTTGATGAGTCACGAGCCCCACTCCATTATCAGCCTAACAGAGGCCAGAACGCCACCAGCAGGCTGCAGCTATCTCCATGTCTTATCTGTTTCTGTGACAGGTGGGAATGAGGCTGCTCTCAGTTGCCGGCCTTGCACCAGTTCTCCTCGGACGGGACCGTTAGATTGGGTGGTGTCAGTTGAGATAGGGGTAGGAGGCAGCTCTGCAGACAGCTGGTAATGATGTCCTCTCACACACTGCACCCTGTGGATAATGGCTGTGGCGAGGGCCGCTGCGTGGATTGAGATGAAGCAGAATAGTTGGCGTAACCGAATCTTGGGTGCAACCGCCTGAACAGTCTTGTCTAGTCATCTATCTCTCTTTCTAGGCTACCACGGGTAAGTCAGTGTAGCGTGCAGCTCATTTCACACTGTGATTCTCTTTCTCCTATCTAGATCTGCTAGCTGCCAGGTTGAGTTTAGAGGAACACAATTAAGTATTTTTTCCAGATGTGATGTTAAAGGATCTGATTTCCAGTGGAAGGAGTTCCACTTGGCTTCAGATACAGTTCGGAAAAAATATTAATAATGGGGTGAGAATATATACACTTCTAGTATCTGAATTTTGATTTTCAAAATCCTATACTCCAAAAGAATCATGTAAATCTAACATCTAAATCTTTTTTTTTAACAGACGACCATGCTATGGCTGATAATGGCACCACACCTGTCAGTATTCTTCTTATGAATTTTCTTTGTGCCCTCTCTGTGTGACAGCAAGGAGCAGAGCTAAGATGTCAGCTGCTTCATGGACGAGGACATCATGGAGACCCCAGAGCCAAATAGCTCTATTAGAGAGCACAGCTACTCCTATACCACTGATGGCAAATTTACTGGTTGGATGGAGATATTTAAAGGTGGACAGAAACACACACACACACTCCTTGAACAATGCATCATGTCCTCAGTTAAGCCTGGCTGCCTGTGTGTCCTTTTGAGTGTGCATATGTGTGAGTTTCCTCTGTTGGGCCCTGCAGTGGACAGTGCTGACCTGTTAGGGAAAAGAGAGAAGGAGAAGGGGAGAGGAAAAGCCAATTAAAGGAAAGATCACTTGTACGTCTGCTGGAGTGTCTCTGAGAGCCTCTCACGGTTAACCTTTCCAGCTGGAGAGTGAGAAAACGAGAGGGGAACGAGGGAGAGGATGGAGAGGAAAAACCGGCCAGGGAGATCAGGCGTTTCGACTTTAATGGTCCCTCAGTGTTAGAGTGAGGCTGGTTAATTTGGCTTTCCTTCTCTGGGTGCTGCAGGGTTTAGCTTCTGTCAGGCCAGTGTTCTGCCGGGAACTTATGCAGGAATAATAGGCCACATTTATGTGAGGTGTGTGTGTGTATAAAAAAGTGTGTGCTAGCAAGGTAGATATTTGGGCATTTTCCCTTCCTTAGTACTTGAATTGATTTTTCACTTCACCTAAGGAGATAAAAACAGTCAATATCAAAAGTGAACGACATTTGACATCTGCCTTTGTGAGTGTGTGTGAGCAAGCACCAGTGTTTGGTATGAGCTCTGTATGCATTTGTAATTGTGAATCCAAGAGTCTGTGCCATGCATCACAGCAGCTGAAGACAACACAAATTGGGGCCAAATTAATGGGTGGGTGTGAGTGTATAAGTGTGTGTGTGCGTGTGTGTGTAATTGGGGGGCAGGGTTGCGACTGACAGTGTGTGGCAGCATAAATTGGGGTTAGATTAATGGGATGCAGATCTGCCTCTGTGCTCTGACCCTCGTCAGGGCAGAGATGAGCTGTGTGTCTCAATTAACCTCGGCCGCACACGGGAAGCCTATGTACAATCACACACATACACGCACATAATTCCAGACGCTACTGACAACAGTGCGCCGATGCACAATATATACAGATATGATCGATCTACAGCTCAGTCTTCTCAGTCAAAGATCTCCAACAAATACTATGCATTAAGAAACATGCTTGTTTAGAAGTACATTTTAAATATGTGCATGTTTTAATTTGGGTTTTGTGGAGTATACCGTTGTGGTATCAAGGAAGTAAAGAAGGACCAGAAGCTTGATGTATCTCCTCCTCGAATTGTATGCATGGCATGTAGATCCCTGCAGTGCTGCCAGAATGATTGCAATTAAAGGAATCCCTCCTTCTACCCTCCTCCACCTCTTCACACACACATATACACTCTTGCTGTCACACGCACACACACACACACACACACACACACACACACACACACACACACACACACACACACACACACACACACACACACACACACACACACACACACACACACACACACACACACACACCTCTAGTCCTCCCTCTTCCATTGAGGGCGACTGCCGCTGGTGTGAAGCTAAACCACCCAGACTGAAGTGGTCTTAATCAAGCTAGAGAGTCACAAATATCTTTCTACCCTTCCGTCCCTCCTTCACTGTCTGCTGTCTTTCACTTAATCATTCACTTTCTCTCCTTCTGCCTCCCTCTTCCTAAACACACAGAAGATTGAAATGAAGAAAGAACAATATAGGAACACAGCCTTTGTGTTTGCTTTATGAATCCCAAAGATGTAAATCTATGTAGGATATAATGTAACACTTGTCTTAATAGATTATAATAGGCAGCAGGGGCGGTTCAATGGTTATTGTTGCCGAATTTCAATAGATGGAAAGACTAAATTGTTGCTGTTTTTATCTCAAACACACCATCAGCAATGGTGTTGTGGACAGCTGTGTGGCAACTCTATTAAGAAGTGAAATGAAGGAGTCAGTCTTAATGGGTCGAATGGAAAGACATTGCTCCTCCCAATGGCAAGATGCAGCACTGCATGGGGGTGAGAGAAACATATTAATAGAGGCACTGAAGTAAATTAAAGGAATTCAACTTAACCTCTTTGTTTTGGCAGACAAAATGTAGGACAGTAACAAAAAAAGAAAAAGATTAAAGGGAAAGACATGAACTAAAATTATAAAACAGGTCACCTTTCACACTTTCAATGGCTAAATTCTGACGGGGAGTAGCACAGCAAAAAGATGTATATTATGACACCAAAGATAGTGAAAGAGAGAGTGTGTGTGTTGCTTTCGTTCTCTCTGTTTCTCTGTGGCTGTCACGCTCACTGGCCCAGATGTTTGCTAATTACCACCAATGTTAAAGACGCTTTTCATCTGAGTGATTAAATAATCAAATAATTAATTCATTAAGCAGGGGCTTGCACTGCCTCTTGTCTCTGTTATACCGTCTGCCAGGGTGAAGAAAAGAGTAGAAGAGCTGCAGGAGAGTGGGAAGTACGCTGCCGGGAGACAAGGAAGGGTCCAAATGACAAGACAGGAAGACAGCATGTCTTCCAAAGGTGTCGGTAAAGTTATAAAATAATTGATCACAAATACCCATGTATTTAGCAATTTTAGCCTAAGCAGTCTGTGGTGGCAGAGAGAAGGAACGCGGAAGCTAAAAGCCTTTATCAAACAGATTAGACTGCAATAACAGTGCCAAGGAGCTCTCACACCATAAAATGGTCATCCTGTCAAAGCCCAAATGCACAACTGAGCCTCTGTATTTATATGTTTCATTATCTTCCATGGAAAATTAAATTAAACAAAAGCCAAATGCAGTGGAAGAAAAGCTTCATCTACGTGTAGGAGTGTGTTAAAGATGGAGAAAGATCATCTCTCATTACTTGGAGAGAACATTGCAGTGTGTTACAGAGTCAGACCAGACAGATAGATGGAGCAGAGATATGAGCCGATGGGGGCCAGCAGGAATGAGAGACACAGAGGGATGAAGAGAGGGACAAAGATGTTTCATCATATTTCCACTGGTGTACCACCACCTTCAAACAAAGCCCTCATACACATACGCACACACACATCCAGGCTTTCGCAGCGCTCATTTTAAACACTCCTTTAGCCATAATCATTTTCATATAATTCACTTTCATACAATTCCTTCTCCTAATCATTATCAGGCCCACTAACGTCTTAATGACTTCATAAATTTAAGCTATAAAAAGTAATGGAGAAAGACAAATGAGATAATTAGGAATAAATCTTAGTGGAAAGCCATTTATCAAAACATGGAGAGGCCCTGAATATTCCCCACCATTAGGCTTTGCTGTAATTAACACGGGCTCTCAGTTATGAAGGAAACCTGGTAGCAGAGATATTAAGATCCAAAAGCCTCACTGTTATTAAATTGACCGATGAATCTGCGACGTATAATATGATGTGGATTATTAGGATCCTTTTTAATTAAAAAGAGCGTTAAGATTTTTTTTTTTATATATTTAAATTTTTAACGCTTTAATGGTGGCTTGAACTCATCTCTCTGTGGTTATGGGGCAATGAGACGGAGAGAGCAAGAGTAAAAAAGGGAAGAGAATGAAACAGAGGGAGAAACTAAGCGAGTGAGTGAATAAGTATGCGTCTGCATGTCTGTGTTTGTGTGTGTGTGTTTGGGGGGCGGGGGCAGCAGCAGCGCAGGGAAAAGCAATATCTTTCGTTCGTACTTTCATACTCTCCTTTGGTGGAGACCATGTAAGTACATGAGGGGAAACGGCGTTCTAATTTAACAAACTCCAAACTAATGCACATATGGACTAATGCATATACAGACAATACATTATTAATTCTTATAATCTTTAAAAGTGAAATGTAATGCTTTGCTTTGATTAGTGGGAGTAAGAATCACATTCAGCGTTTTTTTTAAATTCAAAATGATATTTCTTTGTCTCTTTCATCTCTTGCTCTCTCATACCACACAGACATACACACAACCGTATCTTTTTCTTTGTAAAAATATACAACACCACTTTCAAAAGGCTGTCAAAGAAAAAAACTTTTAAATCTGGTTCTGGATCTTAAACAATGTTTTTTGTTTAACATTCATCACATCTCCATTGATTGTTTTACATCCCTCTGTTCCAAATGTTCTTATTCTTCCTGCTTATTTAGTGAACAAAAAATATGAATGTATTGTACTTGCCAAGAGAGCCATGCATTTTCAAAATAATTTTGTCCATACGAACATTTAAGAAATTGTAAGATGTTTTCATTTGGCTGAAAATATGTTAAACAATGATTTAATTATATGGGATTGCTATGGCCTTGAATCAATAGATAAGATACAATTACTGGATTTATTATATTTATGAAAGTGTAGACATACAAGGCACATACAAGGCTCTGTCTTGTGCTGTTCACTCTGCATTCAGGAGCAATGGATAAGAAGATGAAGAAGAAATAGAAGAAAGATGAAATGTGTGTTTCAACGTATAGAATCTGTAAAATACTTTTGAAGGCAAGGGCCATTGCTGCCTTATGCAAATTATCTTCATGGAAATTACATGCTAACCTCCAATCACTGACCAATTAATGACCTTTGGGGGTATCTTGTGAGAAATCAACAGCACTAATTTATATTTGACAGGTCCCCTGGTGCATGCCGGCAAAGTTTGTGTGCGTGAGCGAGTGAGGTGCCCCTATGCAGTTGAGCTCATTACCATAGAAACCTAGTGTGCAGACGTGTGAGTTTGTGTCACCAAATTGAGCATCCTCACCACATCATATTGTAAATGTTTGCATTACCCCACTTGTGTGTTTGCATGTTTGATGCGTGTTTGTCCATCTCAGTCCAGTCTTGGTCAAACTATTCTCTGCTACTGTCTTTACACTACTAACTTCCTCAGCTTCTGTCATGTGCCATCAATCATTGTAGCTAGTACATCTCTCAGTCAGTCTTGTCTGTGTGTGTGTCCCATTCACTCCTTAACTGCTTTATCAGACTTCTGCACCAGCAGCTCTCATTAGAACATTAATTGAAAAAGTGTAATTAATCCTGAGAGGTGGTTAGACTGGACCCTGGCCAGAGAGAGAAGAAGAGAAAGAGAGAGAAAGGAAGGGGGTGGGGGAGTGGAGGAGGGAGATTGGGTGGACATACAGCAGGGTGTTCATGACCCAACACTGCCCCCTGTTGTTGCTTCACAATGTGTCAACCTTTCAGCCCAGACAATGCTGCTTCCCGAATAATAAATCATTTTTATTTTAAAATTATTTTAATCAAACAGACGTAAATATTAAACGTCGAGGATTACAGAACAAAAACAATTTTTTGAGTTGAATTATTTTTGAAAATTATTTTTATGTTATGTCCATGTTATTATGTTTTCATTAGAGAACGACAAATCGTTTAGCCACAAGGAGGACATGGACATTCAGTTCTCCAGTCTGTATGTAAACATCATTAATGCTGTGTTCCCTTTGCTACAGGTCTATTTTATATGTCAGACGGACGTCCATTGCCTTGCGATGGACAATTACTTATTATTTGTTTTCCAGATTTGTGATGACAGTGATCAAATCTGCACAGCCAGAGTTAATATATGTTATGCAATGGGCTTTGATCTTTAAATGATATGGTTAATTGAAATCAATTTACAATTTAACCAAAATGAGCAAGCAATTGCTGAATTTTTTTAAAGTAAAACCTTTTCACACAGACACATGTGCTCATTTGTACTGCTCAGTAAAATTAGGATGAGGAAACAGAAATAAGTGAAGAGAGATGTCTTGTACCATCTCTTCCGGACCCCCCGTTGAGAGGAGATAGGTGGCTAGCCGAATGAGGAGTGGGAGGAGCAGAAGGCCTGCTCTATTATTCTAATCCTTGGTTGGGTCTTGGTGACCTTTGGAGGGATGATTGTTTCTCATTTAGGAGTGTGAGATGTGATCTTCCCACCCGTTTGATCCCACTCACCTGACCTTTGTAAATTGGCTGTTAAGCATATCGCAACTCGACCCTCATGCCTCGCACATGGCTTGTCAATACACACTCTGTAGGCCCCATACACACACACACAGAATTCAGTGGAGACAGACATGTGTTTTTTGATAGGTGCCAGTTTTGTCCCATGATTAATTCTCATTACAGAAAGTCCTTGCTATGGTTATTCAGTTTTTTCTCTTGGTGTGAAAAAAAAAGTCTTATGATTTTGAACACAGGTGATATTTTTCTTGTCACGCATACTGTGTGCGCATATTTCTTGTTAAAGAATAATTTATATGCATACGCATGCCATAAAAAGAAGGGGAAAAAGCACAATAAAATTGTCCATTGTGCCAATCACCTTTTCTTGGCCTGGTTAATGAGTGGCAGCGCTGAATGGCAGTGAGGTGATTTTCCATCAGACTGATGAGAGGAGAATTAAAGCCCACAGCTTGGGGTCTGCAGAATCTGCTGCACCATTACAGAAGGAAGAAGGTCTGAATTAATTTGGCCTGGCCACGATTCTAATTAACAACTCAATCCTGCACAGCCCGAGACAGAGGGAGAGACAGACAGACAGACAGACAGGGGAGAGTAGGGAGGGAGAAGGGGGCTCATGCATTGTGTGGAAGCTTTTCTCTTTCCTGGAGAATTTTCCAAGAGATTGGTTCATCTTTAACCCTAGCTACAATAAAATGTTGCAACCTCAAGCATTTTGAGATACCCCACATGTATTTGTCCCAGATTTTTCCAGAGCTCAGTGTCCCTCCATCCAATTCCTCAGCCCCTACCCAAACTCATCCACTGGACTGTGTCCTGTGGTTCTCTTAAGCCATAGGTTTACTGGGGACATTTCCCTGGATTAAAATGATGATTTCATTAGTCTCCACGGGTGTCAGGTTTCAATCTAGGGATTATGTCCTGCAGATTAGAGGCCAAGGCTGTTCTACAGCATCTCATTAATATCTAATAGAACGAGAAATGTAATTTGGAAAGCCTTTCTTTCTGATTACTAAGCAAATGAGTGCTTTTCTCTTTAAGACCATAAATTGGCCTCTGAGCACTGTCTCTGTCCAAGGTTTAGCTTTCATCCCCAGGCTGTTTCACACACAGAGTGTCCCTCACAGCCAGCCACATGAGGAAGGTCAAGCTAGGTGTAACAAATTGTATCTCGCTGCAAGCAATGTTAACTCAAATTAGTTACATTTTCAACTAAATTCTGTAACGATAAAGCATAACTGAGACTAGGTTACAGCACATCTTAGACTCTCCTTGTCTCAAGGGTGAGCTTGTGCTGAGATGTGACTTCAGCAGCACATGCCTTCTTCTTCTTCCCTCTCAGAACATTAGAGCCCTGTCCCGTCAGCCTTTGCTGGCCTGGGCCGGTCCCCACAGAGGCCTGCTCTGAGTGCTGTGGGCCTCCTGTCAGTCAGAATGCCCCTCAGCAGCCACCCTCACTGATGAAGTGTGGACAATGGAGAACAAGGTGGGCGCAAGGGGAGCTAGCCGACTTAATGAGCCAATTTCTCAGATAATAAGATTGGTGGGTATGCTAATGTTTCTACCTTAAGGAGATAATTATGATGTAGAAGACCGAATATTTTATCTTAAAGCAACAGTGCACCTATCTGATTTTTTTTTTCTTAAAGAGGGTATATAGGGAGGTGAGGGGTGGGGAGAGAGTAGGGGGGCGGGGGTCTTCTGTGTTTGAGCTGTGGGACAGTAGAAAAACAATGCCAACAGAGCCTTGATGCTTTTAGTGTGTGGTGTATTTTTGGGCTGAGCCTTTGATCATGCTGAGCATTTGACACAAGGAGGAGAGGCAGGGGACTTTCAGCCTTCATAAATATTTATCTCATTACTGCAGGCGGAAAATCACAGAAGAAAGGATAAGGAGATATCAATTGATCTTTATTGTTAATTGACCCAAAAGTATACTCTCAAAATTCATCAACAAAAACATTGTTTGGCGCCCTATTCCTTTTGCTGTCCCCTCCCTCTTAGTTTTTGATTCAAACTTTTTTGTCCTCGGGCCATCGCAACAACTCGCTGGTAATTTTGTTTTTGTGTTTAACTTTCTTATCGACACAAATCCCCAAACCCCCCTCTTATTCCACTCAATTTCCCAAATGGAACATGCTCTGCCACCTTGATGCGTATAACTAGAGGTTAAATGATAAAATGTGTTATTGAAATGTAGCCCTGCTGATTATGACTGTAGTTCGTGGCCCATTCCAAATAGCTGGGGGCAGACAAGAGGGAGCGATGGAGACCTTGAGGGTTAACAGTTTAATACAAGGGGGGAGTGAGAGAGAGGGACTGACTGCTGTTAGTCCAGGTCTCTCTCCCTCACCCTGCTCTTTCACTCATTCCCCCTCTCTACCCTGTGTTTTACCATTTTAATTAGACCATATCAAGCTCAATCATGTAATTAAGAGCTCAGCTGGACCAGAAAACAAGTCAGCCATTAGCCCCGACCTGCCCACATTATCCACAGCAGCTGCTAAACTGGAGAATATATAACACACAGATGCCCACATAAGTGTCACATATTTGAGAAGCCACTCCTCTTCTACTTCTTCTGAAGCCATGACTCCACTATTGCTGTGGAAGCCTGTGCAGTTTTCTATTTTAAAATCAACCAAAGTTTTAACCAGCCCTTGGTTAAACTTCCCGCACACAATTGACAGCATGCCTGAATATGCACACACGCCCGTACATGCAGGCACACTGTTTTTGTACTGGGAGGAATCTCCGCAGTGACAGGTATCCCCCAGGTGTTTTGTCTCACAGAAACACTTTATTTTCTTTGTTCCTAAAAAAGTGCAAAGTGAGAGTGACAGCCCGATGGCCCTCTTTTTTTTCTTTTACAGAACGAACACACACACACACACGCACACAGACTCTTGCATACAAATCTTTTTATCAGACTGATGGATGTGAACAGCTCCCTCACCTGCTCCCAGTGAGCACTGTTGCCTTTTGTGCCTCCCTCTAGTGCCAGAGTTGCCTAATAGAATTCATGTATATGTAAAGATTCTTGCACCCTATTATGTACAATAAACTGCTTGCTTTATCCGTGGCAGCACCTGGTGAGTGGCACAATCTGCCAAACACACCGTTTCCAAATCAAATTTATTTAGTTAGACTGCCATTCAAACCCACTCATGTAAGCTATCATGTTACACTCTGATCTGAATAACTACAGGCAGGAATTCATTTTATAATTCATTTTATATTCACAGCACTGCTACATCCAGCCCTCTAACAGGTCTGTATCAATAAATTGTCAATTGTAGATGCGCTTCCATGCAACAATGCTACAATGCAAACAAGGTTCATTTTCAAACACCTGATTTGAATAAGCTCAACAAGGAAATATCGGGCCGCGCTGCTTCAGTGGTCTTTGTATTGCTTCCAGGAAAGAGAGGTGAGGGAGGGGAAGAACGGATGGAGCAGACGGAGGAGGTGCGGGGACACTTTTGCAGGCGGTGCGATGCTGGGCCGATAGCACCAGAGGAATGGCAGTTAATTTGAATATGGCACCTCAAGCCACAATGATCATTATCATCACCAATTCAAGGAAATAAATGAGAAGAGGGTCTCCAAAAATAGCGATCAGAGCCTTTTGTGCATAGCAGGTAGGCCCAGTGAGGGGGAAGGGAGAGTGTTCGCTTCCTCATTATCGAGGGCTGGGCAGAGGGATCGAGAGAGAAATTGCATTAATGTGACCACGGACACTCTTTTCATAAGCACCCAAACACACACACACACACACACACACACACACACACACACACACACACACACACACACTTGCTTCCTTTCTTTGTCCCTTTCTTTCTCACTCTCTCTCACTATATGCCCTGTTTAATTTGAATGCCAGCGGGAGGTAATTTAGCCATGCTGCTGTCACCTGCAATGAGGGCAGAGATAGGGGTGTGAACAGTGAGAACAGATTGAAACTAGTGATGCTCGAGACCTTTCCTTTCACACTCCTCAACACCCCCCACCCCCCATCCATCCCCATCATCTTGTCACTCTCTATATATTTCTTCATAAATGCTAATAGCCATCTTTCAATCTCCCTTTCTTTCTTCTTTGGACAGCACATATCCTGCATCCCACACTTATTTCCGCATCCCTGAATGCTCTCTTTCTGTGATCCTCCTGCACACCTCTCTTGTCCACGCTCTTCTCCAGCCTGCCGCGTGTCCATTGCTTGGCTCTGTCTGAGGGTAAAGGAGATGGTGCTGATGACTCATCCTGCCAGTCGTTTGATTCATGCTGCTCCAGGCTCTCATCTCTCCGGAGAAATTACCAGTCATTTTAATCGGACCCACGTCTCTAATTCATTACACAAGCCCATCCTGACACATCCACACACGCATCCACACACACATACTCACACACAAACACACACAGACGCACACTGAAAAAAGTCTCAGTCAGATAGATACCTTCACATAGTCACCTCCGTCTTTGGTGTCAAACGGCACTTAACGTCCCTGTCAGTCACACATGTTCAGAGGAGAGCTGAAGGAAAGAACGAGAGGGGATATGGGGTGAGGGGGTATTTAGCTTGCAACACATTTCTCATCACTTTTCTACACCGTCTATTAGTTCTCCACTTAGTCCTCTCCTGCATTCCATCTGTTCTTATCTGTCTAACTTCCTAAATGGGTTCCCTACTTCTCTTCTCAAATCCCATAATCCCATTCGCTTTTATCTTTACTTCCAACGTTCACTATTAAACAGATAGCACCGGAGTTAAAGGTTTGCTGTTCAAAAATCAATAACGTGGTAATTTATGGGAAGGAGGTTTTTGATTTTTCAATAGTTTTACTTCCACTTTTTAAATAATGGACATTGGACTTTTACACAGAGGTGTAACTTGTATTGGTTTTCACAAAGTGTGTTGCTTCAGTGTTCTTAGATCTTTTTGTAAGATGTTACTATGGTATACTGAAGTATAATTACAAGCAGAGTTTATGCAAAGAGTCAATATTTGTAGTGTTGACCCTTCTTTTTCAAGACCTCTGCAATTCGCCCTGGCATGCTGTCAATTAACTTCTGGGCCACCTCCTGACTGATAGCAGCCCATTCCTGCATAATCAATGCTTGGGGTTTGTCAGAATTTGTGGGGTTTTGTTTGTCAACGCGCCTCTTCTCAATGGGATTAAAGTGTGGGGAGTTTCCTGGCCATGGACCCAAAATTTCGATGTTTTGTTCCCCGAGCCACTTAGTTATCACTTTTGCCTTATGGCAAGGTGCTCCATCATGCTGGAAAAGGCAATGTTTGTTACCAAACTGTTCTTGGATGGTTGGGAGAGTTTCCCGCACAGACTTTTCTTGACACGTCGCCCATGTAAATTTAACAGTTGCAATTCTAAAATGTTGCGACTAAATGAATTTATCCATACAAGATATCAACGCCAATAGTGGAATAATAGTGGAATAACACCATTATGCTGAAATTGTTCAAAAATAGTTGTCATGAGTTAGTATAATTAGTTCTTTAGAGAGCCACCGCACACTGTTTGCAATTTTGAACTAAATTATATGATTGTACTACGATAAAAACACATCAACTTAATATATTGGTGCCAATTTTCCGTAGAGAGTCTACCACTGTATCTCTGCTTCACTCCCTGTTGCTGGGAGAGTACGTACAGCAGGGAGAAAGGCAGACAGCCGCCAACAGCCACATTTGTCAAAGTTTCATCTAGCCCCCGTTTTTTGCATTTCTCATTTAATTGACTGGTAGACTTTGGGTCAGACTTTGAGGTAAAGTTATTTAAGGGCACACGGTATCTCAAGAACATGAAGATGCCTCTTCTTTACTGGTTTGCGAGATTTGCGTTTAATCAACCTGTTTCAATGGCCAAGCAGTATTCCATCTTGACAATGGTTTGCTTAAAAAGCTGTTGTCTTTTGTGAGGTAGCCCATCAATGGTCATATTGTGTGTTGGGGCTATGGCCATTTAAATAATTGTGTTGTACAGCAAGCTTGTTTCAGTTCACTAAGTGTATACGTATACTTTGCTATATATTGTCGCAAACCAGGAGGAGGGGCCAAGCCAAGACTGCCCGGAATGTGTGTCAGGTTGAGGGAGGTAATAGTGTCATGGCGGGAGTGGTAGACAACTTGCAGGTACCAATACTGATTTTATTTCGTATAGCCCAAAATCACAAATTTGGCTCAGAGGGTTTTACAGTCTGTACACATGTGACATCCTCTGACCTGAAACCCTCACATCAGCACAGGAAAAACTCCCTTGGGGAAAAAAGGGAAAAAGAAACATTAGGGAGAACGTCAGAGGAGGGATCCCAGCAGATGGACAGACTACAATGAATGTCATGTATGCAGAATGAACAATGTAAAATACGTATAATACATTCAATTCCTATAACAGAAATGATTCAAATAATTGCGAGTATCAAGCCAGGTGTATGAAATGACCACTGCAGGGACAACCACCATCAGATAGAACCACCATCCACAGCAGCCTGTGGGGAGGGAAAGCACAAAGACTTTAGGAAAGGGTAATGTTGGTTTATGATGACAGTAATAGTTAACTGAGGGCTGATCCGGGCTAACCTGAGCCAGCCCTAACTATAAGCAATATCAAAGAAGTTTTATCTTAAAAGAGCTGACCGAATCTTGCCCCTGGACTGACAGTGGAAGCTGGTTCCACAAAAGAGGAGCTTGATAACTGAAGGCTCTGGCTCCCATCCTACTTTTTAAAATCCTAGGAACAACAAGTAACCCAGCATCTATGGAGTGCAGCTGCCTTGTAGGGCAATACGGTGTTACAAGCTCTTTAAGATACGACGGTGCCTCACCAGCAAGTGCATTGTAGGTAAGGAGAAGTACCTTAAATTCTATTCTTGATTTAACAGGGAGCCAGTGCAGTGAAGTTAATACAGGAGTGATATGATCCCTTTTCATAGATCTTGTTAATACACGTGCTGCAGCATTTTGAATCAACTGGAGAGGCTTAAGAGATTTACAAGAGCAGCCTGATAACAAAGAATTATAGTAATCCAGTCTAGAAGTAACAAACGCATGAACTTTTCTGCATCACTTTGAGGAGAGCCTTCTTATATGTTTCATATACACATAGGCTGTCTTGCCAAACTAGCCTAGATCCTTCTGATTTGGTGGAACACCATAACCGTTCAAGTTTCCGCACAGTTTTCTTTAAGTTCCGGGTTTGAGGGTTGGTAGCGGGGGAAGCAGTACAACCAAGAAGCCTCCGCGTATCCGGAAGAGCCGATTAGTCCATGCCTGCGCAGCACCATCAAACCAAACGTCCTCCTCGGGGAGAGAGACAGATGAGGAAAACCCGGGCTCAAGGGGTGCTCCAACAAGGGAAGACCCACGCCTGGATGGGACTTCGCCGAACCGAAAGTCTTTTCGGAGTTCCCTCTGGCTGGAGAAGAACATTACATTACATGTTATTTAGCTGAGAGCTTTTATCCAAAGCGACTTACAAATAATTGCATTCAACCATAGGGTACAAACTCAGAAGAACAAGAAAGAAGAAAGTGCAATTTCCTCAAATAAGCCAATTTACCATTTGCTATAGATGAGTAGCGTTATAAGTACAATTTAAGTGCTACAATTTGTTAGTCTTTTAGTCGAGGTAGAGTCTGAAGAGGCGTGTCTTTAGTTTGCAGCGGAAGAACTGACGGCTCTCTGCGGTCCTGGTGTCTTCAGAGAGCTTGTTCCACCATTTCGGAGCAAGGACAGCAAAGAGTCGTGATCTAGTCGAGTATTTTGCTCTCAGTGAGGGAGGGACGAGCAGTTTTGCAGATGCAGAGCGGAGAGTGCGGGTCGGGATGTAGGGTTTCACCATGTCCTGGATGTAAGCTGGACCCGATCCATTCAAAGCATGGTAGGTGAGCACCAATGTTTTGAACTGGATGCGGGCAGCCACCGGTAGCCAGTGAAGAGAGCGGAGGAGTGGAGTAGTGTGGGAGAATTTCGGAAGGTTAAAGACCAGTCGAGCTGCTGCATTCTGGATGAGCTGCAGAGGTCAAATGGCGGTAGCAGGGAGACCTGCCAGGAGCGAGTTGCAGTAGTCCAGACGTGAGATGACAAGAGCCTGAATCAGTACCTGGGCAGCCTTCTGAGTGAGAAGAGGACGTATTCTCCTGATGTTGTAGAGCAGGGGTCTTCAACATTTTTCAGGCCAAGGACCCCCAAGCTGATGGCGAGATGGAGCAGGGACCCCCTATTCTACAGAGTTTCGTCCGCCATCTTTTATTTTTGAGCTTTGCGCTTTTACGTGAGCATGAACGTGATCTGATTGGCTGGTGCCTCTGCTGTCGTATCAGCATGAAAGGTGCTGTGAATGAACCGGTCTCCACCTTGAGAGCTGCTGTGGGAAGCTGGGTGTGTGTTTTGCGGACTGAAAGATAATGTCTTCTCCATTAATTTATCTGTTCGCTAATTTATCTGTTATGATCCGGCTCCAAGGCCACAACAAATACGAGAAACCACGCTACAGGGATTGTCAGCCAACAATTTTATTTCTCCAATGAAACCGATTAGACCACCGAAACCACCATTGCGCTGGGGAACCGGAGAAAGCTAGATGTCGCCCAAACACTCCGAAAGGGGCAGGTTTTAATGCACTCGGGACAGTGGAGTCCCGAGTGCATTAAAACAATGCAGTCATGATTTGGTAAATCATCCTCACAAGCAGCTTCACTGCGAGACAAAACTGTGTTACCAACACACTGACTGAGGATCATCTGCCCGTGCACTCAATTCCTGAGATACCCGGGTATGATATGCCTTCAAAATTGATTTTACAGTTTGGTGGACACGTTCCAGCGCTCCTTGGATTTGCGCATGGTACGCAGAAGACTGATTGTGCTGCACATGAAACAGTTTCAATACCTGTGCGAATAAGTGAGAGGAGAAATTTGACCCTTGATCCCTCTGAATGGTTCTAGGAATGCCGAAGATGGATATGAACTGACCCAGAGCACGCACCACTGATTTTGCTGTTAGCGTGCGTAACGGATATGCTGCTGGGTATCTGGTGCTGCTGCACATAACAGTTAGCAAATACATCGCACCCGACCTTGAACGAGGAAGAGGGCCTACACAATCAATAATCAGGTGCTCAAATGGCTGGTCTACAACAGGAATCGGATACAGGGGAGCAACTTTCACTTTCTGATTTGGCTTACCAGTTAATTGACAAGTGTGGCATGTTTTGATGTAGTTTGCAACACTTTTCTTAATCTGCGGCCAAAAAAAATGTCTAAGGACCCGATCATACGTTTTACCAACCCCCATGTGCCCCGACTCATCATGAGCAACACGCAAGACCAAATCACGAAATTTGGAGGGAACGACAATCTGATACACAGGATCTCCCACAAAGCTCTCACAATGTGGCACCCACTTCCGAACAAGTACCTCATTTTGTACGAAGTAACCATGTGCCCGATCTTTCACCTCATCCACCCGCAGAACAGACTGAAAAAGCTCCTTTAGCGTACCATCGGCTCTTTGCTCACGCGCCAATTCACTATGGGAGACAGACAAGGGAGTGTTAGACAACGTCATTACAAACAACTCCAATGCCTCACTCTCTACGTCTTCCACTTCTATAGGCTCTGCATAATCAGTCGGCCGCTTCATGGCGCGTGTTACAGCGCAGGCCGTGAACACTTCAGGAAACTGCTTTTCATTCTCATCAGGGCTGTTACTACCCAGCGGTACTGGGACCACCACTGGATGTACCGCGCTACTTCCCCACACACGTGCTCCTGCCACATCATTTCCCAGAATTACAGTGACACCGTCTATGGGCAAAGCAGGACGTACTCCCATTTTCACTTCGCCCTCAAACAAGTCTGAATGAAGTACAAGTTTATGTACAGGAACCTGAAAAATAGACATACCCATGCCCAAAACAGGTACAAAAGATCCAGTATCAGTTTCCTCAGAAAACGGCAAAGCAGACTCTAGCACAAATGAATCAAATGCTCCCGTGTCCCGTAAGATAGTCACTGGCACCCTCTTGTTACTTCCAACCAACGACGCATGTCCTTTTGAAATAAACGGCAAGTATGAGCTTAAGTCAGGCTTTGACATCACAACTGGTGACTCAACCCTCGACTGGTCTGAAAGCACATTGGAAATTGGTGCCGCTAGAGCCACCGGCTTTACACCAGTTACATCTTGCCTATTCCGTAACTTAAACGCCACGCAGTCGCTCTTCCAGTGACCGTATCTATGACAAAAATGACACTCAGAGTCACGGACTCCATGATCAACTCTCTGTTCTCGAGGCAAACCCCCACCTGACGCCCTAGAAAAAAACATCCCTCCTGCAGGTGCAACATTTCCCCCAGACAAAGCATGCGTGCGGACCTCGACACCGCTACCTTTGTGGGTCAAGAAATAATCATCCGCAAGGGCAGCAGCCTCCCCTGCTGTCCTTACCTTCCGTTCACTTATGTACATGGCAATTCGTTCTGGAACTGAATTCTTAAACTGTTCAAGCACCATCAAGTTACACAAGTCATCAAAATCCTTCACTTCTGAAGCCGAGCACCATCGACTAAAGTGAATCCCCAAATCACGGGAAAATTCAAGATATGATTTATCTCCCTTTTTCCAACTCCTAAAACGCTGACGGTATGCTTCAGGGACTAACTCATACGTTTTCAGTACAGCAGTTTTAACCTTTGCATAATCACCGCTGTCTTCCAGAGACAACGAGGAAAAAAAACTCCTGAGCACGCCCAGTTAACACACATTGTAGCAAAACGATACGGTCTGAATCAACCCAGCCCCTCGTGTCTGCAATCCGCTCAAACAACGTGAAGAATACATCCACGTCTTTCTCACTAAATTTAGGCACCAAGCGCAAACTATTCAAAATATCACTTGAATTACCGCTGCGTCGAGCAAACTCTTCATTCCTGGAAAAGTCACAGAATTTACCTTCTTTTACTAACCTCAGTCTCTCACTTTCCAAATCTAGCTTTGCCATTTCGGTTTGTTGCCTCATCTTTTCTAGTGCCAACGCTTTATCACCTTCTGCTTGCTGCCTCATCCGTTCCAACTCTAACTCTTTCTCCTTCTCCAACTTCATCCGCAATATCAACATTTCTTTTTGCTGTTCAAAATTTAAAGCTACACTATGAGCCATATCCTGCGAACACTCATCCAAAGCCAAATTAGTAGGACTATGTGATTTTTGTACAGGTGTTAAAACACCCATATCATACAAATGTGCCCTTATAGTAAATCTAATGTTTTCCTTTAACCTTCGGTCGCCTACACTGATTTTATAATGGTCAGCTATCTTTAACAACTGATCCCTAGTACACTGATCCAAAAATTGCTCCGAAGGAATAGCAATGAACTCATCTACTCCTGCCATGATGATGAACACCACCTGAAGATTGCCCGACAGCAAATCAGTCCCCGGTAAACAAAAGAATGTATAGTATTGACCTAAATAGTGCGCAACGCAGACCACAAAATAACCTCGAAATTGAGCATCCCCTCTAAACTGCCTAACCCGATCTATCTAACTTAACCCTAGTCTTCAGGAGTTATTTGCGGCGGGTATTTACGCACTAAAACCCAGTAGTTTGGTTAAGCGACCAGCAAGCTGGCAACTTCGCCACAACCATGGACGTGCTCCCGAGACAACCGCTCCAGCCACTTTCACCCCACACTACATTCCTGTGCACACGCATCCTAAAGAGGAAAACGCGCTATTCCTGCAGGGGAATTTGCTCAATATATACATTTGCGCAACCCAAAAAAAAAGGTCAACACTTACCTTCCTTGTCCCGTGACTAGACCGAAACCAACTTGCACCAATGATTCCAAATCATTCCACAGCTTGGTCATTTCCCTTACGTAGGTTTCCACACAAAAAAACACATCACTTAACCTCTGCTCATAGTACAATTTCCAAGTTTGACGAGCCCCCAATTTGTTATGATCCGGCTCCAAGGCCACAACAAATACGAGAAACCACGCTACAGGGATTGTCAGCCAACAATTTTATTTCTCCAATGAAACCGATTAGACCACCGAAACCACCATTGCGCTGGGGAACCGGAGAAAGCTAGGTGTCGCCCAAACACTCCGAAAGGGGCAGGTTTTAATGCACTCGGGACAGTGGCCAGCTGCGTCTGATCTGCCTGATGGCCTCCACTCCACCAGGAAGTTCACCCTGTAACACACACACCCACACAGACAGAGACACACCCACATATACCCTGGCAGTGGCCCTGGGGCCGTCACAACAGTATGTTGGATTTATGTTAATGTGTAACAATACAGAAGACAATAAATACAATTCTGAAGACATTCAAATTTGTGGAAAAAAAATTGTCTTCGAAAATTTCGCGACCCCCCCTGCAGTACCCCCAGTACGCGGACCCCCTGTTGAAGACCTCTGTTGTAGAGAGTGTATCTACAGGATCGTGTTGTCGCAGTAATGTTGGGAGTCAGGTAGAGTTGGTTGTCGATTGTGACGCCGAGGTTCCTAGCGTAGCCCCAGCCCTGGTCAGTTTGGAACTGCCTAGTTGGAGGACCCAAACCTGGCACAAGCCAGGCAGAACCTGGGAGTGATCGAGGGTATGCCAGTAGAAGGGGCGAGTGTTACTGCTAGTTGCAAGGTCCCTACGAAGTGGTTGAGAGGGTGAGTATGGTGAACTACAAGGTGAGGCAACCTGGGAGAAGGAAATCTTTTACCATATCAATATTTTAAAGAAATGGCATGTCCCTGATGGGTCCTCAAGGGCAACCGTAACTGTTGGAGTCCCAGACCCTTCCGCTACACAGGGACCCAGTTAGGCACAGGCCAACGACAAGACATGGTGGAATTGACCAGTCAGTTCAATGGGGCGCACACAGCTGATCCAACACGACATAACCACCGAGCCAGGAAAGAAGGTGAAGCTTTGACCATATCGCATCCCGGAGGCAAAACGGGTGACCATCAAGGAAGAGGTGAGAAAGATGTAAGAAATGAGGGTAATTCAGGAGTCCCATAGTGCCTGGTCCAGCCCGATTGTTTTGACTCCCAAACCAGACAGCACAGATAGATAGAGATACTGCAATGATTTTAGGAAGTTAAACAAGATCTAAAAATTTGATGCCCACCCCATGCAAGAGTGGATGAGCTGCTAGAACGATTAGGTCCTGCCCGGTTTGTGTCCACTCTAGATCACACTAAGGGTTACTGGCAGATTCCCCTCACTGACGGAGCCAAGGAAAAGACGGCCTTTGCTACCCTGGAGGGCTTGTATCACTACAAAGTCCTGCCCTTTGGAGTCCACGGAGTGCCAGACACCTTCCAGAGATTGATAGACCAGGTGCAGCGTATACAGTCCCGACTGGACCTCTCAAGACCACAGCGGTCTTGAGAAGCCTACGGCCGGCGGGCCTGACTGCCAATCCCAAAAAATGCCACCTAGGTCTGAAAGAGGCGCAGTACCTCGGCTATACCATTGGGAGAGGCACCATAAGACCCCAGCTCCGGAAAGCTGGCGCATGCTTCTGCATCTGCGTCTGCATCTTTAGGCTTGCGCGTGTTGCAGCAATTCACCGTCAGAACAATAGGTGGAGTAACGTATTTTGTCAAATACGACCTAGAGAGTCACGTCTTTGTGTGTGGAAGTTGTGTATTTATTTATTTATCATTGCCCCGTGCATCGCCACTTTTGGTTTTCATGCGGACACATTTGTCCCGTATTTTCCTCCACAACTTTGTGCACCCCTCGACCGGCAAACCAACGTTTGTGGCGATCACCCTCCATGAATCAATAGCCAATGATTGTAGAAGTGGTCATATTTACTTATTTCTTCCGACAAAAGCTCTTCAATCTGATCTATTCTCTCTTTGTTTTAATAATGGCGGTATTGTGCTATGAAACCGGAAATGTGAGACTTTGGAAAGGATGTAGTTAGCAGAGCAATCACAGCCATGCGGGCTGCGAGACGCTAGTTTAGAAAAATGGGTCAACGCACGCAAGGAGGGGTGAAAAGGCACGCAAGGGGCTCTTGCGTCTGCGTGTCCTTGCGTCTTTCTGAAAACGCAGAAGCATAAACTAGGCTTTAACCAGCAACTAAACGGCAAGTAAAAAACGTTTCTTGGACTAGTGGGATATTATCAATGCTTTATCCCCCACTTTGCTACCATTGCAGCCCCTTACATTAGATGACCAAAAACAGCCACCCACACCATGTACTCTGGAGTACAAGCACAAAAGAGGCATTTGCAGCACTTCAGAGGGCCTTATGCACAGAGCCGGTCTTGAGAACGCCAAACTTTGGGGATTCGTTCATCGTGCACGCAGATGCCTCAGGATCAGGGGTGGGAGCAGTACGGTCTTAGGTAAGGGGTGGGGAGGAACATCCACTGACATACATTAGCCGTAAGCTGCTACAACACAAGTTTCATTATTCAACAGTAGAGAAGGAATCAATGGCCATCAAATGGGCACTAACCAAGCTGCAATATTATCTCCTGGGCAGAAAAATCACCCTGGTAACTGATCATGCCCCCTTGAGGTGGATGTCAACACAAATGCCGGTTACACGGTGGTTCTTGGAAATGTAAAAAAAAAAAAACCTGCACCTGCAACCCATCAACCAAATCAAGGAATGACACAGATATAGAGGACCAAGAAGCAGGAGAGGAGGAGGGTGACTGAACGGCAGTTCGAGGGAACCCACTCAGCATGGAAGAAGTCCAACAACCGGGAGGTAATACTGTTCCTTCGCGCCTCTACTCTGCTCTTCAACAGGACAGGTCACAGAGGACCTGAGATCCCGACCGGGAGGAATCTTTTATTGTTTTTCAACCCCAGCCCCTTTTCACTACGTTTACTATTAAAAGGATTGTAGCATTAAAGCTACTTTTCTCTTGTAATTTAGTCATGTCCAATACAGAATTTTGTGTTCAGACTTAATTCTGAATTTGAGGAGGGTTTTTGTTCAATTTGTTCCTCCAGAGGTGGGATCTTTTCTGGAATATAATAATTATTGACACATTTTCATGGGCTAAAACAAATGAATACTTATTTATGTTTTACATCATATTATTTGTACATTATTATATGTACTTCAAATAATACACATTTATCTGGAAATGACTGTACATGTTTTTGTAAAAGCCATTGAAATGATTCAAAACATTAAAACTCAGAAGACCGTAAGGCCCAAACAAAAACAGAAAAAAACAGATATTCACTACTATCACAAAGCAGATATCAGAATAAATAAATAAATACCCTGAAACACCACCATCATCAATATGATAAGCCAATGCAGCCAAAGGGCAGAAAGATCTGTGAGGAGTGACAAGATTACACAGCAGCGTCACTTACAACACAAACCAATTAAAACATACAGAGAGATACACACACACACAACCTCCTGGAGCTGAACGGCAAGGTTAAATCCAGGGTGAAAATACTCAATTCTGTGCAATTCCCTAATTACAGGACCTTTGTGAAAAAAAAGTAAACTTTAGTGGCCACTTGCAGGTCATCATGATCTCTACCACACAATGTCCTGTGTGTGTTATACAATGCTTGTTTACTGTGGGCCAGAGGTGACTGCACAGAGGCCAGACATTAGCTGATGGGAAGTGAGTGAGGAGGAAGTTTAGAGGAGAGAAGGCCACCGTGTTGGTGCAGGCTGGGACAACAGGAGAGGCTTCTCCTGGCTCTAATTGGCTCTTCACAAGGAGGAGAGGTTCATAGTGTGTCAGTCGTCCTTCCATATCCGCTCCTCTCTACTTTACTCCCTTGCTTGTCATCTTCCTCTCTTTGTCAGGAGGAAACTGTGATGGGTCATTGATCAGGATTAATGGCTTGTCTTTTCGATTATTCTTTCGTCCTTTAATAACATTTCTTCTTATCTCTTATTTTGTTAGAAAATTAAAGATATTACATGGTTATTTGCAGAATTTATCACGTACCATATAATGAAACATAGAAATCATAACATGTGAGTATATAGATGCTTATCGTGGGAAAAAATGAAACCTCTTTTAAGTTCCTCTCGATTCCTCCTGCACGTTAACTTCCTCGCCAATCCTCCCTTCTTAAAGATTCCTGAGAGCAAGCCAAGGTGTACAGTTGACAGCAGGCTCTAGTGATTAAGTCTTTTCATTGGCTAATTAGCCCCTACAGCAGTCACACACAGGCGAGGCAAACAAGGACCGACTCAAATGATCAAAGACACAGCCTGTCAGGAGGCTCAAACACTCTCTGTACCTGTGGGACAGTCACACAGAGACACACACACACAGGCACCTGTGGGACGGTGTTTCTCTCTCTCTGTGTGTCTCACAAACACACACATAGACACACACTCATCACGTATTGTACCTGTGGGAGATTCCCAGAGTTGAAGTGATGCACACACCCACAGGGACACATATTAACCAGAAAACAATTTTAGATTTGGATTTGGATCAGGAATCAGGAAACATTTATTGCCAATTTGACGGTTGGTGCATAGCAGCAGACAGTACGACAATGGACATTAAGACAACAGTGCAAGATGAATAAAATAAAATATAGTTGTCACGGTGTGGTGCACTTCCTGTCTTATTTTGTAGTTTTCTGCCACTCGTGTCCCCAGGTAACTTCACTTCCTGCCTGGTCCTGTCATCCCCTGTGATTGTCGGATTGTTTCCACCTGTGTCCAATCACCTTTACCTCCCTTGTGTATTTAAGCAGTGTGTGTTGTTTGTCACTTGTGGCGTCATTGTCCTTTGTCACGGATGTCACCTGTCTACCGTCTGGATGTTCCTCGTTCCTGCCTGCCTTTTTGTCCCCGGTTTGTGTGTGTGTTTTTGCCCATTGGCCTTTTACTTTGGAGTTTTTGACTATTAAAGTATTTTTCGTTAAAGTCTGCGTCCTGCCTTCCTACCCAACCCTGACAATAATGCTATAGGTTAGTTTAAAAATAAAAGAATAAAAGTTTTTAAAAAGTTACATAAAAAAAGTTACAAAATTAAAAATGAAGTGCACCAGCGAACAGAAAGTGACAAGTGAAAGTGACGTGTGAAAGAAAGTGACCGGTGGAATGTCAGTCAGTCAGTGGGGGACCGGGCTCTGTTGATGAGCCTCACTGCCAACGGGAAGAAACTGGGTCAGGTCTTAGTCATGATGGACCTCAGCCTCCTGCCAGATAGAAGGGGCACAAACAGGTTTTGTCCGGGGTGAGAGGGGTCGGCTACGATCTTTTTAGCTCGCTTCAGGGAACAAGTCCTGGAGGGATGGCAGATTTCAGCCGATCACCCGCTCTGCTGGGCGGATGACATGCTGCAGCCTGCCCTTGTCCTTGGTTGTGGCTGCAGCGTACCAGACGGTGATGGAGGAGCAGAGGATGGACTCGATGATGTAAAAGTGCACCATCATCGTCTTTGGCAGGTTGAATTTCTTCAGCTGCCTCAAGAAGAACTCTGCTGAGCCTTCTTGGTGATGGAACTGATGTTCCTGGGTGATGATGGATCCCAGGAAACGGAAGGAATCCACAGTGGTGACGGGGGAGTCACCTAGGGTGATGGGGGACGGGTGGGACTGTTCTTCCTGAAATCCACAACCACCTCCACTGTCTTTAGAGCGTTGAGCTCCAGGTTGTTCTGACTGCACCACGACACCAGATGGTCAGACTTCCATCTGTAGATGGACTCATCCCCATCAGAGATCAGACCAATGAGGGTGGTGTCATCCGCAAACTTCAGGAGCTTAACGGACTGGTGACTGGAGGTGCAGCTGTTTGTGTACAGGGAGAAGAGCAGAGGGGAAAGAACGCAGCCTTGGGGGGAACCAGTGCTGATGGTCCGGGAGGCTGAGATATGTTTTTCCAGCTTCACGTGCTGCTTCCTGTCAGACAGGAAGTCAGTGATCCACTTGCAGGTGGAGTCGGGCACGTGCATCTGAGAGAGTTTGTCCTGCAGCAGAGATGGGATGATTGTGTTGAAAGCAGAGCTGAAGTCCACAAACAGGATCCTGGCCCCAGTGAAACCTACCATTACCTCTCTAATTCATCACCAGATGAGACTCTCAAACGTGATGCCAGATACACCTGCCTTCATTTCACATAGGAGGCTATTCAACATTTTATAGGTTTCTTCCAGAGATAAAGGGTTTTGAAATGGGGCCTTATTCTCACCTAATGAGCTTGCAGATAGTAGCCTCCATGGTCATTTTCCTGTTTTTTTCCTTATATTTCCTTCAGATCTTTGAATCCCAGTAAAGCCTGGTTTATGCTTCTGCATTTTCAGAGCGACGCAGAGGCAAGCCCCCCTTGTGTGTCCCTTGCGTCGCTTTTCTCACCTCCTTGCGTCCTTGCGTGTGTCGAGCCATTTTTCTAGGTTTGTGTCGAAAGCAACGCAAGCCTCCCGCAGCGCACAAGGCTGCGATTGGTCTGCTAACTACATCCTTTACGGAGTCTCACATTTCCGCTTTCATAGCCTGATACCGCCATTATTAAAACGAAGAATGTTTACGAGAGAACGGATCAGATTTAAGAACTTTTGTCGGAAGCAATGCGCAAATATGACCGCTTATACAAGCCGTCATTGGCGGGGTGTAGAAGCGGGTTGGATTCACGGAGGGAGATCGCCGCAAACGCCGGTTTGCCGGTCGAGAGGTGTACAAAGTTGTGGAGGAAAATACGGGACAAATGTGTCCGCGATGAAAAGCAGCAGTGTCGATGCACTGGGCAATAAAGTCTATGATTCATAAATAAACAAATAAATAAATAGACGTGACTCTCTAGGTCGTCTTCAACAAAACACGTCACTCCGCCTGTTGTTCTGCTGATGAATTGCTCTGCAACACACGCAGAACCATGAATTGAAATGAGTGTGTCGACGCAACGACGCAGACGCAAACGCAGAAGCATGCGCCGGCCTTAACACCCCGGCAGGAACGTCAGGGTGTCCAGCTTTAGTTGCCAGACATTGAAGCCTTAAAGCAAAACACTACATCTTCAGAAGTGGGATCCTTGAGGAGTAATCTCTTGCCACCGTGAGGAGGTGGCAGCAGACGCTTCTCTATGGAGCAAGAACATGAACCATCAAGGGCCGATGGAGAGTGGAGCGGAGGTTAGAACACACAAACAGATCAAGTCCCAGATTTGGAAACTCTGCTTTATTCCTTCACAGCACAGCATGTCCCAACATGCATTGCGGGCCAACGAAGATTTTTATTTTCATCCATCCATCCATTGTCAAACCGCTTATCCTGCACACAGGGTTGCGGGGGGGCTGGAGTCCATCCCAAACTTCGGGCCGAGAGACAGGGTACACCCTGGACTGGTCGCCAGCCAATCGCAGAGCTACACAGAGACACACAACCATTCACACTCACATTCACACATCTACGGGCAATTTAAAGTCCCCAATTAACCTGATCCCCAGAGCATGTCTTTGGACTGTGGGAGGAAGCCGAAGTACCCGGAGAGAACCCACGCAGACATGGGGAGAACATGCAGACTCCACACACAAAGACCACTGGGCGGAGTCGAACCCAGGACCTTCTTGCTGGCGACAGTGCTAACCACCACGCCACCGTGCCGCAGATTTTTATTTTATTCTTTAAAAATGATTAAGATAGAGACAGGTAAGCGCAACATTCACTTTTAAATTTACAGTGATGGTTTCAACTCACTAGAATATCTACCGATTTAAATGATAGAAAAAAAAACAAAGGGACTTGCATTTTAGATGAGTTTCGGTTAAATTACGTGACATTAGTAACTGATGAACTTTACTGGAAGCTGCTGCGTTGTTAACTGCAGCTGTCCGCCTTTAGACCAGAATGGCTTGAAAAGTAACTTTTAATGCCTTTACTTTCAAAGTTGAGACATGGTAAACGTTGACTAAAATTGTACTGAGTGTTGTGATTGTTGTACAAGTCATTTATAATTCATATTATAACAAGAAATAGACTAAAATGAGAACTTTTTGTTGTTTTGCTACTTTCATTTTCTAACCATACATTCGTTTAGTTTTGAGGAGCAAACGTCTAGCTGCATTGAGTCCACCGGCTTTATCTGAAAGGGCAGAGGAGCAGTCAGAGCTACTGTTCCCAAGATGTATGTGGAGGCCACTGCCAACTTACGTTAGAACCACAACGTTTTTGCTTGCTTTGGGGTTGTAAGTGGGCTGAACCCCTTTTGAAAAAAAGAGCCTTTCTAATTGGATTGTGGATGTAATTCTTCTGCTCCTGGCTGCTCCTCATGCACGCTTAAATTTACATTTAAATGTAAATACAGTTTTATGAATTCTAGATTACTAGTTGAACTTTCTTCTTATAGCTTGTGTGTTAATTCTGAGGTGAAGTAAATTAAGATTGAGATTTTCTGTTTTAAGCCAGAGCATTTTTAGAGCATTTCATTTCATTTAAGAGTTTCCTTGCAACTACTCAGTGTAATATTTTGACAGTTCTGTAAACACATTTAGTTGTTTTTCCTTTGCCAAGACTCAGATGAGAAGATTGACACCAATATTATTAAAGATTTAACTTAGTACTTAGAAGTAACTTTTGGCAAAACAGCAAACAAAACTATTTCCCAAAATGGCAAAACACAAAGCCCTTGTAAATGAACAGACTATTAGATCACAACTCCCTTTTTAACAGTAGTCATTATATAACGATAAGAAGCTAATGCCGTCAACTTTTCCTAAGTGCATTCTGCTTTTGAAATAATGAATGGCCTTTTTGTATAAGACTGGGTAAGATGACGGTCAAATCAAGTAATGGTTTAAAATGTTTGATTTTGAATGCTGCTGATGGACACCACAAAGCAAGAAACATACCAAGCATAGTAACCTCTGTGCTAGTAGCGGGCCAACCGCACTAAAGAACAGTAATGGTTCTAATTCCAATAAAGAGAAAATTCAAGGTCACACTGTGAACTTCCTCCCCATCAGAAGACTACAGAGACTGCCTGGGAGAGTGCATAATATCCTCACAGCTATTTTTACCCTCAAATTAAAATCTATGACATGTTGAAATGACTGCAGTGTGCAAGAGGGGTATTCAAAGTAGACACTAATGACGCTTATTAATGGCGTGAATGAAGTCTTGACAGGTCGTGTGTCATTCTGCAGGCAATGCTCCACTGGCATAATGGCTAATGTAAGTGGGGATAATTATATATATTATACCCTGTCTTATGGTATTTTGGCAGGAGTATGAGGAGCCAGGCAGTTAGAAAGGAGAGTGAAAGTGCATTCTCTTTTAGAGACAGGGATGTGCATGTGTGTGTTTGTGAGCGCGCACATGCATGTATATATGTTCACCATCTGCAGCTGTGCTCCAAGGAATGAATAATAGTAAGACAACAGCACCAAACAGTGGTTGAACAAGCCTTCTGCATAAAGAGACATGTATCAGATAAACAACATTGACGATTGTTTCCTGTGTTTTGTTCCAGGCAACAATGTGATGCTTAGAGACACAATATGTATTTGAGGGTGCTGCATTAATTAAACAATAAATAAATAAATAAAACAAAGATGGCTTTCTTTTACAGAATAAATGTGCGCTTTATAAATGTGATTAGGCATGTGTGGGATGGATTGAAGTTTGCTAGCTTTGTCTGAGACAGAAGCGACGCAAGCGACGACCATTAAATCTGTGTTAGAGGCCCTGAGCTGTCAGAAAGAGCCTCATAGATCAGAAGAGAGAATTAGGAAAGGTGAAAATAAAGGAAGCCATTGTTTAGAACTGAAACATTAGAAATAAAAAACATAAAATTGCAAATAAAATCATGAATTATTATTATTACAGGCTTGAACTAAATGTCAATATTCTTTCACAACAAATAAAAGAAGAATATAAGGGAGCATTGTCTTAAACTAAATTGAAGTGACTAAATTAAAATCCTGAAATAAAAATCCATCATTTGTTCACTGGCTAAAAAAAACAAATGATTAGTCTGGCTGTTTGTATCATTCTCTTCATCTTCATAAAACTATTATAAGGATGATGATCATAATTATTTTTTAAATTACAGTATATCTTATCTTATCTTAGACCATCTCATTGTGTTCTTCTTACTTCACCGATAGAGTTGAGTACAACTTTCTTTACCCCTGTAAGGGAAATTGTATACAGCGGGTCAACACATATCATTTGAGGGATGTGTGTGTGGAGTACCAGAGACAGCTGCGAGGGGCCAGTGGGAGGTGGTGGTGGTGGCGGTTGGAGGGGGGAGGTTGCCGGCTGAGAGGAACTTGGTGGATCGCTCCTCGATGTGATGTTGGCGGGAGAGAGTTGGCTAATTGGAGCCCGGCGGTAGAAGCTGTTCATTAATGCCTCTGCCTCTTGGTCCCCCCTGCTCAAACACCTTGTCTCATTTATCTCTGTATTTACCCCCCCCAACTCCCCTCCCTCCCAATTCCAACACAGGACCTCGGGACACACCAAAGGTTCAATGTGGAACGAGGGGAAAAGAAAGGGAGAAGGAGAGACAGGGAAGTGGGGAGGGGGAGAGAAAAACAGGGAGAGAGGGAGAGAAACTTATGCTCAGTGGGAATTAACAAAGCACTTAGTAATTAAATCTAAATTGACATTCTGGTAATTAGCCTCTTGATTAGGAGCAATAACACAATTAGCCAACCAGTCTTTGCTAATTGTTAATTAGTATAAGCAAAGTTATTGTGTGTGTGGCAGAGGGAGGCATGTAAAAGAACAAATGTTAATCTGTGTCTCTTTCAACAGACGCGTCCCCTCTTTCTTTTTTCTTGCTGCCTCTCCATTAAGCTAGCAGGCAGGTTCATTGCCTTTCTCTTCACTGAAGCTGCATTCAGAGGCAGCAGTCAGTAATTAGCTAAAAGTCATATCAAGGATATCATCAGAGAGCATGCTGATCTGTGCTGGCACATCTCCATGTCTACCTTCATTGAAACATTCCTCTTCTCCGTCTGCATTTGGCGAGGTGTCATAGAGGGGGTATTTGTTCTGAATGAAGATATGATGTGGATTAAATGCAATCATAAAAGGGGAAAAGAAGCCACAGTGTTGGACATGAATCTCATGGAGATGTAATTTATCTAAAAGGTTTTAGTTTATGAAGCAGGGGAACATAGCACCTCATTAAGGCCGGGGAGGCGAGAGAGGACACAGGAAAATAGCTGAAGGGATATGTTACGTTCCCCAGTTTTCTGTGTTTGGTGGCTTTGTTTTGTGCCTTGACAGGTGATTGATTCCAGGAGCAGCAGTCCCCAGACTGGAGATCTGGCCCCACCCACTCGTCAGTGGCTGCACCTGGATTCCTTCCCTCGCAACACATAAAGTGGTGCCATTTTGTTATGAAGCTCTCGCTCGTTGGGTGTGGGTTGTAGAGCAGAGAGTGACTTGGAGTCTCTGTTAAATCTTGTTCTGTGTGCTTGTGAAAGCGCTCTTCTCATTTGTGTTTAATCCTGTTTTTTTTTGTCTTTTGTTCCCAGGGAAAAGGGGAAGCACCTTGGGAGTGCGTAGGCAAGCTGCCCATGGGTCTACACCACCCGTAGTCATCCTCCTGTCTAGAAACACTAGGCAAGACCTGGGCGGACCACCCTCTGTATTTGGTTAGTGAGCCTTGCTAGTGCTCAAGCTAGGTTAGGGGGGGGGTGTTTCAGGTCAGATAGGCAAGAGGGACTATTTTGTTTTGTTCATTGTTTTGGTTCCGCCCAGCCCCTTTTCCCAAGCAACCCGTATATATATATATATATATATAGATATAGATATATATTAATAAACATTCCTTTTTACGGGCTATATGTGTTCTGGTCGTCCGTGTACCTACACGCACCACACCTCTTTCCCCCATTACCACATTGAGATGACGAGCGGCGGGTCGTTGCATTCCCTCCTCCACGAGGCGTGCGTAACAGGATAATAAAGATATTCCAGGAAGTGGTCTTTACATTGGACCCAAGTGAAAAATGTGATATTTTGGATGGACTAAGCAGTACAATGATTTTAATTTACACAAACCCAAAGCTAATCAGACAGGATTTGGGGAATATCTTCTCTTTGGTAAGTTTATCCCTTCTTCATAAACACAGCAGTTGCACTTCAAAATAAATATGCCTGACCGTTAATCTTCTGTAACTTGGCAAAATGGTCGCTACGCTGGTTAAGAGAGTTAAGATACACACGCCTATCAGCCACTTTGTAATCGTTCACACACATCAGCACCCACAAACCAACTTTCATGGTGATAACCCTGTGCGTGGTGGTATGTGTGTGGGTGTGGGTGTGTGTGTGTGCATATGCGGATAGGAGCATGTAACCAGCTCCAGATTAGCTGGCCTCCCAACACAAATATTTGGCAGCAGGATGAGCTGTCTCAGGACGCATCGGAACATGAAATTAAGCAGGAGAGGTGGGGGTGACAGAAAGAGCTAAAGCAGCCTTGCTGAGAGGAGAGGTCTACCGGGAGAAACAGGTGGTGCTAAGCAATAACCAACCAAACCATGTTGCAGATCGAGATCCAGATAAAAAATAAAAAAGAGAACAAAAAAAGTTGGCCCTGCTTGCATTTATACTCAATTTCCTGTAATGAAATTCAGAGATGAGAAATGCAAAAGGCGCGTGTGTGAGTAAATGTGTGTGCGTAGGTGTTATGGGGTCTGCCTTGTGCCGGGGCTCCTGCTGTGCCCCACCCACTGAGGCTCTAATTGGATGCTTATTACCAGGCCAGCCTCCATCTTAGGAATGATGGATTCATACCACGCAGAATTCCATTAATCATTCCTTACTCACAGTCCACTCTGAGGAGAGGGCAAATTCATTTCTTGTCCCGCCGAGCGGCCACCATAATGAATATTCATGAAAGGAAATTTGGGGTCAGGCCTAATAAGGGAGGTAATTTGTAATTTGCGCTGTTCCCGCTTGGGTCTTGTTCAGCAGGTTAACCTATGGAACAGGCAGGCACATGCGTAACACACACCGGCACAGAACACCCTGCAACCCACACTTAAACATACTGTATTTTCACTCCCAACCTTCCAAGTGCCAGTGAGAGTCATGAACATATTCTGTCTCGGTTTTGAGTAATAACAGAATATTATAGTAATATTATGAGGAATTATTGCTGAATGTCACCCCAAAAGAGTATGTCAATGTGTTCATCTTGTGGCTTTAACGATGGATGTATTCGTTCTTCAAAAACTTCAGGCACTTGAGCTGAAAATGCTGATCGGTCGTATTTTTATTTCTTCAGAAAATGTACCGTGTGACCATAGGACCATGGCCACACTAACCAAGTAGAAGAATTTCAATCCAGCAAAAACATTATTTAATGAGGACCACTATTAACAGTCGAGCCCTGGAATAAAAACAAAGAATGACAAATGGTGTTCATCTTTTGCAAAATGGCGGATCTTCTCTGCCTGACCAAATAAGCCCTTTAGACTGTTGAACAAAAATCCCTATCAAACAAAAAAGGTGTTTTAAGAGAACAATAACAAATGCCTTCGCTCTCCTTTCGTATCACAGTACTTCACCCCCAACAGCATTTACTGCTCCTGAAATTATGCCCACCTGGCATCACTTAAAGTCACTTAATTAATAATTTATCAATACATTTGAAGTGATTAAAATTCATGACCAGAAAGTGTTTTTAAAATAGTGCCCTAGAACCCTCAGGGTGTCCAATCAGTGCATAGCGTTTGTTAGATCAGGAAGGAATAATTAATTGTACCTGAATGTTTAGTGGGGTCAAGCAGTGGGGGTAGCCCTGAATGTGTGTATGTGTGTGTGTGTGTATGTACAGTATGTATGTGTGTGTGTGCGTGTGTATATTTCTGAGAAGGGAATGTGTTAATTACAAACACGCTGATGCTGATACCACAACACCTGTGTGGAGTCAAATATAGTATGCAGACAGCATACTAGCACACACGATTCTATGTGTATCTACATTTATACCAGAAATACACACACATCTCTGGTAGCATCCCATCATTTTCTCTGCTACCCTGTCATCACCTTCTTGTCGTCTCTGCCCTTCCTTTTTGTCTCCATCATCAACCTCTGTTGGAAAGATGAATAGCCATTAAGTAACCATGATTTAGATGTGAAGTTAAAGACCTGTCACTTACACACATGCATACATGCACACATGACCAACATGATTGACAACGCAGAGGCTCCACGCTGGGTCAGCATACGGGTTAGCATTGTGGAGATATGCATATTGGGAATCCGAGTTAGAACCATTTGTTGCCAAGTATGTTGCACATATAGGAACTTCTTGTCGGGATGGTGCAAAACATAAACAGAAATAGACACAAATAGAGGTGGATTATTCAGTGGATAGTAACAAACCGGATTTACTAGTATGATAACAAATGATACTAATCAAGTACTGATTCTATATTCAAGTATTGAAAAAATTCAAATTTAAGCTTTTACGGCACTGCATTGCAAATGCTGCTTAACCATGTTAAGGAAGCAGTTATATAATTATTCTATAATTTGTACAGATATTTGCATGCAACTAATCTTGATCTACAAAGTAATTATAACTATGAAATAAATCTAGTGGAATTATATTCACCTCTCGGTTATGATGTGGTGGAAGTTAAGTGAAGTCCAAGCATGTGAATATAATCTTTCAACTACACTACTTTAGTAAAAAGCACAAACGGTAGAAAACATTTTTTTTTAAATACCAATTCTTTAAATGCAGTTTTTTGTGGTGTTGCTATTTTCCATTTGTAGACACAGATGCAAAGTTGCTGACCAGGTTCAGGGGATTAATAACCTGTTTTTGACAACTTTAAAACTGCTGAACTGAACACTGAAGGGACCAGAGGAGGGCAGAGGGTTGAGAAAGAAGCGCCCCTGCAAGAAAGACAAATGCCATTTAAGGTCTAAATAAGGAACACGGTGTGTCTCGCCATAAAGGTGAGCAGACGGGTCTGTGTTTCTCCGTCCTCTCATGTATAATACATCTTTCTCTGTTTCACCCCAAGGTTCAGAAGCCCAGGGCCCCAGAGAGTCACACAGTCTTTTAAAGATATGTGCTCACTTAATCACTGAAGAAAAGGGCCCCTAGAGCTAGCCTAATATTATAATTAATTAATTCAAGCAAAGAGGGGTATTAAATTTCCTCCCTCTTAGGATATCAGCAGAATACATTGACCTTTGTTGAAATCACCCTTTAATTCGAATCAGGTTTTCAAGCCGCTTACAGACGAAACTTGTTTCTTTTTCCTCTTCCCTATTCTTTCGCTTCTCTTTGTCCCTGCGAGTTTGTGCAAAAGATGAAGAAATCTGTGAGGATTTGAGTTTGTTTCTATACTGTTCGTCCATTTTGTGTCTCATGATTCATGCTTTTTGTGCCTCACCCAAATCATGCACATGAGAGTGTGCCTGAGCATATGTAGGTGAGGTGTGTGCACAAAAGTGCTTGTGAGTGATTCCTAGTTTTATCTCCCTGCTGTAACACAGAAAAGAACAGAAACTTTTCTTATTACCAGAGAGAGTGGGGGAATAGCAGGCAGCTAAGTCTCTGTCTATCTCTTTCTCAGTGGTGTAGCTGACTCCCTAGTGTACTCAGGGTCTTCAGTAACTCTGACTGAAGTTCAGAGGGGTTAGGTAGTATACTCAAGAGGAAGAGGGGAGACAAGAGGGGGAGGGGGGTGTTAAGCGGGATTGTAACGGTGGCAGCTTTAAAACAGAACTTTAAATCTCCACCTACTAGACGGAGAGATAGATAGAGAGAGAGCGGGAGGACAATGGCGTCATGTGGCGTGCCGTTATCTTCAGGTCTCTGAAAGGCAGGAGAAGAGAGGATGAGAATAAAAAGAAGCTTGAAGAAGGGCATAAATATGATAACAGCTCTGGGCTGCATAATCTCTGCAGGATTTCTGCTGCTTTTCAGGCAGGTATGGATTTTTTTTTAAAGCCAAATCTTTGCGACCTTTTAAGTTCAGCGAAACAGCTTCTCAATCACAAAAACACCAAACAAAGTGAAAGAGGATTTGCAAGATGAATGGATGAGTGGATGGCTGGGTGGATGGATTGGCTGATAGAGAAACAAACACAGCAAAAGAACAAATAGATGTCAGGAGCTTAGGTTTGAATGAATCCTGTGTGTAACCATTAGTTAGTCAGTAATCTTCATGGTTATGAAGGACGACAATAGGTCCTTCATTTGAGGTGAAGCTCAAGATAAATTCCAATTCTAAAAAAAAGACCTGCAATGAAGAGATGATGCAGGAATCATCACTCTCAGAGGCACTCAATCAGCGGCCAGAGGCGAGGATGGAGTAGTTAACCTTCAAAATGTGACAAATTCTATGTCAGACGAGTTATTTATCTTAATACTGATGTGCTTAATTTAACTCCCCACCAACCAACCTACAAAACCAAGAGATGTTGAGGTATTTGTGCTCCATCTTTCATCATTCAAACAGCTGAACAACAGTTTTCCCATTATAATCCCCAACCGGCTGCCGGTGGAATTTAGAGAACATGCCACATCTTAATTTTACAGAGGTTGCACCAGATGCTCTTTCTGCCAGTGGATGACATTCAATGCAATTCATAACAACTTATTTGTTTTCAGCGTTAAGAAATGTCAGTCAGGCCTAGTTGGTTTTCTACTTCAACTGTGTTGTGGACCACTAACTCCCCCTACTGGCACTGGAGAAATTACTGTAGGAAACCAGGATACATGGCACCACATTTTGGTAAAAAAGCAACAACGAAATGACTCAGTTCATTTATAATTCATTATATTAATGTTAGTTAATTTTTCAAAATGTATTTCTTTTTTTACATTTGTTTCAATAGAACAAAAAGTTAAAGATATTGGATATTTAAGGTAAACTGTGCATGTGCACAAACTCCTCTCAGTAGCCATCTTACTTTGTGCAGGCGGCATCCAGTAAATCCCCATACAAGCCACTCCTCACTTCTCCATCAGCTGCAGAAGAAAGTCAGTTAATCATCTTCTATACCGCTCGTCCTTAGAGGGTCAGGAGTCAATCCCAACTACATTACATTACAGGTCATTTAGCTGACGCTTTTATCCAATGTTACATTACATTTTTAACCCATGGCATTTTACGTGTTTTTGCCTGGGGAGCAATTAGGGGTTAGGTGTCTTGCTCAGGGACACTTCGACATGGGGCAGCCGTTCCCAGCGCACCCTCTCTACCCTTGCACCACGTCACCCCTAGTCACAACTAGCATCGCACAAGAGACGGGGTCCACCCTGGACTGGACGCCAGTCAATTGTAGGGCTGACACAGAGATAGAGAATAATTCACTTCACCATTCACACACCTACGGGCGATATAGAGTCACCAATTAACCTCTCCTGCATGTCTTTGGATTGTCGGTGGAAGCCGGACCTTCTTGCTGTTATACTGTTACAGCCGTAATGCTGCTAACTAGCACACCACACACCGCTTGCAGAGGAAAATTAAAAAATAAAAGTTTGAATGAACAATGAAGAATCATACCACACCCCACCAACTGCACAATGACCACCCAGAAAAAGACTGATCCTTTCACGCCACAGTTAATGGCGGGGACATTATTCATCTCTCCAGCCTATTTGAGATACTTTTCTTTGAGGAATAGCGGCAAGAGGGGTTGAAGGGAGTCAGAGAGGAGTATTAAATATGTAGAGGAAGATGGACAAAGGTGCGGCAGAATAAAGAGGGGCAGGAGAGGTGGGAATGAAGAAGGACACTGGGGCTACAGAGTTGAGACCGAGTTAGTTAGTGAGAGACTGCGAGGGAGAGAGAATGGAAGGCTATCACGGATCTGATTCAAAGACTAAACAGCTGATGCTAGAGGCAAAAGCCAACACTAGAATAACACATTGAGGAAGAAGACAATGTGATCCGACTGCATCCCCTTAAGATAGATTATGGATGCAGGATCATGGAGCGGTCGCTTTGAATGCGTTTGTGAAATCTCAGTATCAACCTTTCAAAGAGTCAAAGCTACTTTTACAATGACTCTGCCTTTATTCAAACGTGTTTAAAAGTAGGGATAAAAACCACTATACTTTCTGGTGGAGTCCATCAACCCAAACTGTAGAACAACGGAAGCAACTAAATAACTGAGGAAATCGAATAGTTTTAGAGGTAAAGCCCAAAACTTCTGAAGGTCCAATCTGCGGTGCTGATGAATTATGGAGCTAAATGTAATCTTGTGTCATGGTGCTATCTTCATTACAGGCTTTTTGAAAGCGGGCCATCAGGTCCTACAGGAGTATGTATGCCTGCAAAAGCTATAAAAAGTGGCTCCAATCTTCATCCATGTTACAAAACCCAGTATTTTTGGTGTGACCTCCAATCTGCCTGTCGGGAGAATGTACAGTCTGTGGCCTGAGCAGAAGAGATCATAAAGCAGACTGTGATTGATGGTATCTTAATGGAGAAGGATGGATCAATAAGTAATATCAGCGTGTTTTAATTCAAGGCAACACACATAAACCTTTACCAACTTCACAATGTCACTCAGTGTTCCTAAAAGTTTCCTCCACTTCCCTTCGGACAAAAAGAGATAAATCCATCAAAAAGTCGTCTCAGTTTTATAGTCCTCCCTCCTTCCCTTGCCTCCTTACAGTGTCTCTTCCTTACAGTGTAAGGAGGCAAGGCTTACACCCTCCCCATCTCCATTTTGATGTCTGTCTATTAGCAGAGGGTGAGGCCTTTCCTGCTCTCACATCCAGGGGCTAAATTAGCTCAATCAGCCCCCTTTCACCTCTCTTCCGTGGGCTTCAAGCTGAGTGACACACTGCTCCCCTGGGAGGGAGGACTCATACACACACACACACACACACACTAAACCCATCGGCCAGAAGACGACTATGGAGGGAGGGATTGTTGTAGGGACAGGGAGAGGGAAGAATAATAAAAAGGATTGGTTGGAGGAGAGGAGAGAATTAAGTGTAATTTCTCCTTGCTCTGATAGAGGATGTATTCTCAACTCTGAATGGAGCTCCTTGTTTAACTTAAGAAGGAAACCTCAGTGATTATTTACTTCTCCCTATTCCTCACCCTTAGGGCACGATGCAGCTCAAGGTTCTGTACCAAACCCACTTCAAGAGGCCCGGCCTTCAGAAAAAGAAGTGATGAGTGTTCCTCGGCATGTGTCTCTTTATTCCACAACAAGCACACTTCGCTAAGGCCAAACTCTGAGTACCCGTGCCATGATTTTTCAAATTGCCCCTCCCTGTTTGATTTGTCTCAACCCTTCCCCTCTCTCCCGCTCACCAAACAGCCACCCAAGTATCTAAGGAAGTGCAAGGCAGGCACTTCTGCAGCATTAATAGCAGTGTGTTAGGGGGAGAGATGGCCGAAAAGGTGGCAATCGGAGTGAGCCATACGATCTACTCTTTGTAGCTCTATAGGGATTTATTAGACTGGGGAGTACATTAGCATCATAAAGACCCTGGAGAATGGGCGTGTGGATGGGCTGCAGGCACCACCACTACACTTAAACATGCTCTGCAGCATCACTCAATCTGCGTATGTGTGTGTGTATGGGGAAGAAGATTGCCCTAATTTAACTTAAAAAAGGCTGTTAAATGGTTTTATGGATCATCCTGATGCCTGTGGACTAATACTTCACAATATATAGGAATGAGCAGCGAAAGAGAAGAGGCCCAAAAAATAAGGCAGGTAAAATGAATTTAAGAAAATGATTTTATCTAATCTGCATCAATAAATGTAATTTGTCAAAACCTTTTATATTTATTTTTGTTTAAAGTATGTACTGGTATGTCCTGCTAGGCCCGAGATTTTATGAAATGGGAGGCCACCAGAGTAGGAAATAAAGAAAATCAAAATGCATTGCAGTTGTTTGCTGCACAAAAAAACATAGCTTGCATTTCTCACGTTTGCTCGCCAATTGTGTGAATACACAAAAAATAACCTGGCACATCTACATTATGGGTCTCTGGTGCGGTCTGGTGGACATATAATGTAATAGCATTCATTCAGCTGTTATGAATCTGTCTGCCTATAACAAATTACAAATCCAATGAGACAGTAAAATAATGAATAAATGCAAAGAACATTTTTACTTACTTTCCCTATCTTACATTTCACTAATGGACAAGATATGGACTTGACACTATTCTGCATTTACAGTACCAACATTTTAAATGTCTTGTTACAAAAACTCCCCAAATGAGATCTCAAAACACACACACGCCCAAAATGTTTCATAAATTGCATCAATAAGAAACACTAAGTCAGGGAATGGATTCTGGTGAAATTTATATTCTCAGTAAAATCAGAACCACTTCTACCTGTGTCGTTTGCTTTGCACAGCGTCCTCTAGTGGAAGAATAGAGGAGGCCTAAGCAGTTCTTTGGAGTGTTGGCTGGGTGAAAGTGCAACTAAAGTCAAACTGTGGCTGATAGGCAAAAGGCACAACTCTGGGAGAAAGACAGCGACCGATTCAGTCAGTTACACCAAGCCATGGCAACCATACCTCCACGGCTCAGAGTTTATTTGAAGTCGGTCATCTTCTAGTTTCCATGGAAACCAAAGTCAGGAAGGACGGGGGCATGGCAACCTGCTTAAGTCCGACCAGAACTATTGGTGAAGCTTAGATTCATCAAATGAGCAATTTGAATTTAATCAAATCAAATAATCAAGTTTCTGTCTGTCTCCCAAATTCAAAGTTAAAATAGAAGGAACAATAAAAACCCAATCATATAAAAATGGCATTGCAAATATACATAATCTCTTCATCTCTTTAAAGTCAGTTCTGTTCTGTAGGTCTACAAACAGTTCCCCAATCAATAAAACATTGTGGCCGGTGTGCCTTTTCAGTGTGCTTACAGAAAATGGCTCGGAGAGGAAAGGGTAGTTTTGGAATAAAATTGTAATAGATCTAAAACAACAAATACAAATAAAATACATTTAAGTTACTGAAATAAATGTGATTCCATAATTTTTCATTTACAAAGTCAAAATAACAGTTTCCAGTGCTTTGAGAGATAGAATAAACAAACTATAGTAAAGAAAACAAACAGTTATTTTAATCAACCAAAAACAAAATCACCATAAACATTTCTTTCTACCTTTAATCAGTACTGATTATAAGCTATATCAAATCAAAGCCAAGCCCCAGGTTTACCACAGCAGAGATAAAAATCTGTTCCACTTCAGCCCTCCCTCACCATCACTATGACCGCTGCAGCGAGTGGAAAAAACAGATTCCCTTTAAGTGGTAGTTGGAAAAGCGGACCAGAGTTTTACCTCTACAGCCGGCATCTTCCATCGACTCGTCGGGGGAGAAACTGAATAGCCGGAAACTTAACATGCTGATTTGAAAACTGCCTCAAGGCAGCACTGTATGTATTGAATGTATATGAACACTATGAGGCATGTTTGCGAACCTCGCGAGCCTCTGCACATTTAATGCATGCCTGCTTGTGAACAGAGTGAGACAGTGAATGCATGCAAATGCGTGCTGATGTTGTGCATGTGGAGATTACACAACATCTGCTGTCAGTTGAGACAAAATATCGCTTTCTCTTTACAGGATCGAACCCGGTCAATTCATTTCCTTCAACCGGGGCAAGCTGATTCCTACAAATGGTGAAATAAAAATGCAGCGTTTGTCTCCTGCCTCGACACTGCTATAGATGGTACAGAAGCAAACCTCGTAAGCATCAATAAGCATCATTAGAGTTGATATTAAATATGAAATACTAATGATGATCTATGAAAAAATTTAAAGGAACACTGATAGGGGCCATGAGCTGGACACAGTTCAGGTTAACATCTGCTACTGCTTAAAAATGATCCGCCCTGTGTATTCTGTTACAGTACCTGAGTATTTTGACACCTCGCAGTTTAGGACGACCCGCTGTATTCTGAAGGCCATCCAAATGTTTTCTCCACAGTAAAGCTCATGACTCTGTCAAGTGTTAAAGGTGTAGAAACCGGGGGACAGCAGTGTGTGTTTCGGAGAACACAACGACTAAAGCCAGAAGTGGGATTGCATGCGATAAATTAAAGGGGCTTTGCTAAAGCCTGGATTATCAAGCTCCTCTGGTGAGTTTTCCAATGTTTCCTAAAATGTGGGCGCTTGAAGAAGACACTTTGGCTTTAAAAAGGCTATCACGGATCTGATTCAAAGACTAAACAGCTGATGCGAGAGGCAAAAGCCAACACTAGAATAACACATCGAGGAAGAAAACAATGCGATCCGACTGCACTTGTGATCCTAACTTGCCCTCTATCAAGTGAAACAATGCACTTGGTTGTCCTTGTATCTAATAACTTCAATCTATTTAACTGCCGGTTTTGTCCCTTGTTCAATTGTGATTCAGAGCAACCTTTACGGAAACAAGGCCGAGTGTGCAATATCACTCCTGAGCTGGCAGTGTTGTTCCACCTCTTGTAAATTATTTGTTGGGCAAAGATTCAAGCTCCTCGGTATATTTCACATGCGCTTGTGTCTATGTGCAAACGTTTGCACCGTACTAATCATTTTTTAGTGTAGGCTATGATGGTTGTGTACCTTCTTTTGTTTGTGGGCGGGGTGTAACTGTACCATAAATGAGTGTCATTGGTGTGCGTTCAAATAGTGTGATGTGAAAAGTACGTGTCTTGATGTGTCGCAGCAAATGTCTGGTTGCCGTATCCTTTTTGTTGTATGTGGTGTATTGTGTGCCGACGTACCGTTACTTTTTAAAGTGGTTTTACCTTTTCACTGAAACCTTTTCTAAAACCTCTGCATGTGCTTGGCTCACTTTTGTCTGACCGAATGTGTGTGCTGGTATGCACGTGCCTACAATATATCTCCATCCTCTATGCTGAAGCTGGATCTGCGACTGGAGTCCACCGAGGCTTCAGGCGACATCGCCGAGAGCAGTGGGTCTCCTCCCATGGGCGACAAGGGCTCGTCCATCATCAGAAAGCCCAGCTCGCCTCTCCTGCCATGGACGTCCAGTCCACCGAGGTCGCCTAGCCCTGACATGCCGTCTGAGAAGTTAGGTATCCCATCACACAAGTCCAGCGACTGGGTAAAGTCAAATGGCTGGGAGCTGCCCACAGCTGGGAATTGGATCGGTGGCTGGGGCTGCTGCATGTGTTGGGGGAGCGGTGGCAGCTGCCTGTGCGGTTGCTGAACCTGGCCCTGGTGATGGAGTTGGCTCTGCTGGAGGAAGTGGTGCTGCTGGACCTGTGGATGAGCCAGGTTTTGGGGTAGGTGCTGTGGATGGTGGTGGGCTTGTGCCATGGAGTGAGAGAGGTTCTCCTCTGGGCTGGTCTCTTGTTTTATGTAAGAACCCATCGGGTCAGGCGGGTTCAGGGCTGAGGGAGAGGGGCTGGGGAGACCATGAATACGAGCCTGCATCTCCAACTCCTGTAGACAGAAAGCAACATTGTCAGTCCCCAAGTATTTGCTGTGATTGTGTTTCTCTGCATGTGTGTGGGTTACCTGGATGCGTAGCATCAGTTGTTTGTTGGCCATCTCCATCCTTTTGAAGTTATTTTCCACCTCTCTGGATCTATGTGCGTCCTTCTGCATGCGTTTGATGTACTCTACAGATGCCCGCAGTATAGTGCCTTTGTTCCAGCGCATATCACTATGCACACAGTAAAGTATACACAGGCCATTGCATAGATAAGTACCTAGCAGTAACACACTAAATCTCCACTGAAAGTACATTGTTTTAAAAGCAACTCACAGGTCATTGCTTTTGGGAATCATGGTGCCCAACTCCTTGATACGGTCATTGATGTTGAATCGCCTCCTCCTTTCAACTATTGAACAGGCAAGAAAAGACAAATGGGGGAGAAAAAATACATGAAGATAGTAGTGCTTAGCAATGAAAGGGGAAAAAACACATCCGTGAAAACAGTAAACATGACACAGGGCTGCACTGTGGTGTATATGATAAAAGTGCTGATAAGCTCACACTCTATATATAGGGTGAAGTACAAAAATGGACAAACGTTGAGGAGCCCCCCCCCCCCACACAAAAACACATGAACCCAGTCACAGGCAATTACCCTCAAGTGCCAGGACAGCACAAAATTACCAGGTTAACCATCCACCCACTAGTTGCACGATCAGCTAAATCAGGGTGAGGCTATAAAAAAGTGTTTTTGCATGAGACAGGTTATGGTGGGTGTGGGTATGTACCCTCGTTAACACCATATTTTGAAAACTGGACGTGTGTCCTTCTGCTCAGTTCACCAAGTACATAATGTTGTGCTCAATATATAAATGTGTTCAATGTCTGATCTGACCCAAACTTTGGGGGTTATAAGAGTAAAACATTTTGTTTTCCTATGATAGGAGCCTGCATGCTGAGGCAAAGACTTACTCAGATTGTGGTTGTCTTTCTTCTGTCTCTCCTTGGCCTGTGCACGGATTTCTGTGTCATTGCAATAACAAAGAGTGATTAACTAATAGCTAACACTGATATTTCTCAACAGAAACAGTCTATTAATTGTGTCACACATTACAACATATATTACAGGACAAGGTTCTGTGTGGGAATCAAATCTTTTGTATCAACAAAAGATTTGATTACTAAGATCACTTAGTAGTTCAGTCAAAGTGTACAACTTTATCTTTCGTACCTGACATTTCTCGTTTGACAGTCAGGTTGGCTGGACAGGAGTTGCTGGTCATAGCGATGGCTGGACCCTTCATCCCCGGACCTGTATACACATCCAGGTGACTGGTAGAAAGGGGGAGCTGGGGAGGATGCACACACACACACACACACACACACACACACACACACACACACACACACACACACACACACACACACACACACACACACACACACAAAATAGTATAATAATAATACAAATTAGTACAATCACTTCAACTGTACTGAATGAAAAACCCATTGTTGTACACCTTTATGCAATGCTTTGTTGTCCATACAAAGAATGAACACTAAGGAAACTAAAGGAATTAAAACACAAAGTAATGTGGAATCAAACTAAGGTTACTATTGGAATAAATATGTTTACAGCTCCATATACCTTGGTAAGTATCTTTATAAAGGCTGTGTTCGTGTTTAGTGTGCTGTAAAGAATAGATAGTAGACAATAATGCAATAATATCACACCTAAGAGGAGCCTGCCAAACACGCAGCAATGATTGACTATGGCTTTATTCTCTCCCCTGCCTGCTGCAGCTTCTGGACTCACACGGGTGGAGTGGGTTGCTAACTCTTGCACTTTGGACGAAAGCTGTGATTTAGTTATAAATAGACTCCTAAAAAGACGTGATTTCCGTTTAATTATATCATATAATATGAGTGTGATGGACTTTTGATGCCTCGTTACAAATTGTATTATACGTCGTGAAGTTTGGGAAAATGTGACACGGCTAATGAGGACTGCAAGATAAAGATGTTGAAGGAAGAGATACCTTATCTGTTTGCTACTGTGAAATGTGAACTTAAACACATTTAGACTCATAAACACACACACACACACCCCTCTAGAGGTTTACTTCTGTATGTCAATGATACCTCTTTGTTAAAAATCTCACAAAAGACCGCATAAATGCAGTATAATCTAGTGAGAATAAGATTATATTGTTGTGTTTTACATTTTTGCCAACTGGACCTACGAATTTGCACGTTAAGCTGTTTATATATGGAAAATCCCATCTCAATGGGTTGCATTGATCTTCATTGGTGTTTCTTACAGGACGTTATAGACTGTGATGGGTGGACCTCAGACCCTGTAGGGGGACCAGGGAATGCAAACAATGCACATGCCTCAATCTACTGCACTTTGAGGGAACATTTAAGAGGGTGGACCTATGAAGAACTTTGTCCACTTGTTAACAATGATGTGCTCTAGTAAACAATTTAACCATATATGTATTAGTTGTATAGATTCAAAAGGTGACGACATAACAAAAAACACACTCTCAACGCATAGAAAACAAGCTTGAGCTCCCTGTTTCAAGGTGGGTCGAAAGAACCCAATTGTTGAATATTTCAACATTTTTCGTTAATTACCTAGACTGTGACATTCATCGACATACTACAGCTGCGAAAAACCTGATATTAACTGTGTTTCAGTGTTATTTTTTGAAAACAAAGCTGTGAACATTTATGACAAAAACCCAAATAAAATCTGATCACAATGACACACCCTAGTATGGTTACTCAGTGTCTTCTGCTGATGATATAAAATAACGGTTACAGATGAACTTGTATTCTCAGCCTCCTCTGTGTTCTGCCCTGACCTCCCATGTCCAGACAGCGTATGTGTGTCACAATGCAACACTCCCAATGAGAACCCTCCTTACTCAATGGAACAAGCAAGTCTGATCGGGACACGGTATTGCTGAGTGTAACCATCCATGCAAACTCACACACACTTAAGAGTCAAAATGTTCACTTGTGCCTGGTATTCAGTGGCATTCCCAGCTTTTACTTAACTTTGAGATTCCAAGAATTCCATGGAGTTTGCTGCTTTAATCCTCATCAGGATTAGCAGGTAATCACTGCTCACTGGTCTGTCGGTTTGGAACAGGCTCTGAGTTTGGTTCCAGTGTGTTTTACACAAAACAATGTACACATCATCTTTTGTATGTTCTGATGACTATTAACATATTGATCTGCACATTGAGTTTCTCTTCGAGCTTCTTTATTGTTTGAGTTTACACACACAGGCCCGTGCGCACTCACACATTCTCATCAGGGTTGATCATTTGCCTAATCTAATCAATCAGTGTAATGTTACAAGTACACATTGAGTAAAGCCATCAACGGCCGAGGACATATTATCAGATAAAATAACAAGAGGATTTTTGGGTGACTTCCTTCCTTTTTCTTTCTTTTTCTCTCTCACACGCACAGCAAGTGAAGCAGTGAGTCAGATAGACAACCACACACAATGAGCTGAGCATGCAATAATTGAAACTGCTAATATTTATACTTTAGTTGCATGGTAAACCCCAACGAGATGATCAATATCAACTCAAATAAGCAATCAATTCTGGTTTTGAGTCTTGCAGAACCATCCATCACATATACAAACACAAAAATAAAACCTAAAACCTCCCCTATCCCGCCTCCCCTGCTGTAGCTCATTTTATAATCAGGCACCCGAGGCCGGGAGTTAGCGCTGTTGCTGCATCCTGTGATTCACTCAGAATGAAAGCTGAACTTCCACAGTAACAAAAGTCATGCAAAAGGCTCTTCAATGTCTTACCAGCTGAATCTGTTCTCCTTCAAAAACTTCCACAATGGCATACGTCTTATTCATCTCCTTCATTCTCTGCTACTTCCCTCACTAGGCCAGCGGTGTTTCTTCTTCTCTCTCAGGCACCAGCGCACACACAGCTGTCTCTGGCAGTGCCACCCCTGTCCTGAGACACTGACCTCGGCAACAGTGATCCTGTCTATCTTCTTCCTCCGTCCCCCTCCGAAAAAGAGTGAACTCCCCCTAACTGGACTTTCAGCTTGTTTTCCTCTTGCACAAATTGCCCCCATCCCCCTTTCCCTCCTCCTTTCTTCTCCTCCCCCTCACTTCTCCACCTCTCTATCTTCCTCCGAACATCTTGTAAACAAGTTGAACTCTAACTGCTAGCAGTTTAATTGTTAATTTTCTGAGTTTGTTCCCTCAGACACAGAGCACACCACAGTCCTCGAGTGACATGTCTTCCCTACAGTTTTAACTAGGTCCGTCGTGGATTAAGGATGGAATGTTTAGTGCTTAAGTCAATTACACAGTTTCATGTGTGTATGTGAGCTTGAGTATATGGGTGCATTGGGACATATATAACTATGCAGAAAAAGAGTGTCAACAAAACTGGTTTATGGTTTGATTTCAATGGCTACAAAAATATTGTAACGCTCATTCTGTTTTAGGAGGAATACAGCAACAACACCGTAGCCACACCTAATCACAGCAACCCAGAACATTAGCATCAAATTAAAGGAAAGACATTTAAAGACTGAACAGAATCTTATAATGTGGTTGCAGAAACGACTAAAAACGTCTGATAATTGATGACTCGACATGACCTGAACCAAAACCTATAGCGTGTATAGCGGACAAAGCCACTAAATATTCTTTGAATGATGTACAATATTATTGAATTGTAGAGGTGACACATTAAACGTATATCGATATATTGCAAGTTTATTAGAGTTAACCATTTTCAACATGAATTATGATTTAAAATAAGGTAATTTCAATTTTAATAAAGATATCACTCAAAAAATGAATGATTTCTTGCTAGTGGAAAACTAGTTTATAAAGAATGTAGTTCCCTCATTTGTATTTCTTAACAAGTGTCCTTTTAGCAGATTTTCTCTGTACAGCCCAAATTCGCAAATAGGTTTTAACAGATTTTAACGGTTTTTACAATCTCTGCATATCACATCCTCTGTAGTTAGACCGCCCCAAGCCCCCCCTCCCACCCACACTTCAAACGTCCTGAAACAGGTAGGTAAGTGTTTGGTGAACATCTAAAATATGCAACTGAAAAGGGAGTCCAAAGTACATCATATGTATAGAAGACCATTAAGTCAAAATAAGTCTTGAAATCACACTTTGCAGGGGGTTGGTTGTACTCACTGTGTTTGGCATCTGGACAGGGTCGATGTATGCCTGAATATCGTCGTAATTGGACTGCATGCTGATGATGTCATCAATGACCTCATCCATCTGGAAGAAAAATCCTGGGTTTGTACGAATATGACAAGCTTCAAGACCTATCGTTGATCATTTTGAGACAAAAATGCAACTAATGTGTATTTACATGCAAATACCCTACAACACTGAAGAACACTGTCACTACCCAAGTGTTACCAAACTACCAAAAACCTGCTGTCATGCTGCATGAAGGCCTCCGGGTGCATGTCTCACTCAAGAGAAGACCTTTAAGACAGCTATCATTTCACGGATGCAAACGGTCAGACTAGAGAAGAGAATGGGTCAAAGTCTGACAGGTTCAAAGGGCCTTACATTCTGCTGTTCCACTGTCACTTGTTAAGCTGTAATTAACATTGCAAGGCCACAATGGAGCCTTTAAATTGCAATGATAGACAGTCTCACCTTAATCCACACGCCACCTGTACGCACAACACATTAACAGCAACGTATTCACAAATTTCGCTGCACCCAACCAAAGAGCTATTAAATCATTATGACTTCTATAAAATACGGATATCATGTCACTTAGATGGCTGTATTCGATTCTCATAAATGTATATCAGTGTAATTAAGTCATATTTTTGCGATATTTGTTCAATCTGGTTCGTATAAACCATACTTTATAATCTGACCAGGAGTTTATGTGTACGCCACTGTCAGCCCAAACTCTACCTCTGTCTCGTGGCTGGAGCTGATGTTGAGCATGGCCATGGGACTGTTGGGGGCGCTGTTTCCAGACATGAGCTGCTCAGTGCGCATGTGTGGTGAGCAAAGGGGTGGGGGGGCAGACGATGAACCCCCTGTAGGTCCCATATTGGTGGGGGGAGAGGGCGGCACGAGACCTGCTACTGCATGGATCGTCTACACGGAGAGAGAGAGTGAGACTGATGATGGTGCTAATGAGTGAGTCAAATGAAGGGGATCCATTGAGAGACAAAAAATGTACAGAGCACAGTGTAAAGGCATTCAGAAAGGTACCTGTTTGGTGGCAAAGGTGGTGGACAGGTATTCTTTCACCTGTTGCCTCCGAGACTGACGGATGTGGTAGTCTGTGGGATTCTCGAGGTGGGTCTGTACCTGTGTTATGGATGGATAGTGACAGAAGGGAACAATTTCCTATTAAGTTTATTAGGCACATTGATCCCATTCTTAATTGGTACTGTTTATGTTTGCCTTTTATGACGCTTTGGTAGAAACAATATATACAACATTTATAAATTAAGTAATTTAAGGTGGTTTAGAGACACCATATGTGATCCAAATAGAAATACAAGGAGGAATACTGAACAATAATATATGATATAAATAAGTGGGAAATGAAAGACTTACTATAAAGTATAAAGTACTATATTTTCCCAGAAAAAAATATTGAAAAGGTCTTGGACAAAAGGTTTAAACCGTAGCTTAATGTGAACACATTTTAACTTGTATCTTGAGGTAAAGATATGTTGTGAATATGAGCTAAAAGATTGTTTTTACATAACCATGTTGGTTAAATAAATACCAATAAACAGTGCTTGAAGTGGGCCGGTACTCACCGGTGCGCAGTACCGGCACCTCTACATTTTACTCTAAAGCGTACCGGCACCTCTTCTTGCGTACCGCTACATCTCGCATGTAGGGTGACGACCGGATTTTCAATGCCCTGTTCGGCGTCCGGCGCAGCATCAAGCCGACCGTAACGTACTGCCAACTTTTTTTTTCCACTTCAAGCACTGTCAATAAATATCACTAACAAATAAAGTACATCCGTAGATTTGAGCAGGTTTTCTATTTTGTAAAAGCGCAAACACCACAATAAAACAACAAAGCAGTGGTAACACTGGATAATCAGACACATATTAACACATAAATGGTTAGAGTGTCTTATCAACGCAGCATGGTTTATAGTCAATATGTAAACATGTACGACCCCGAGCGTATGCTTCAAATGGCCACCTTATCATCTCTGTTCCATAACACTGAAACAGCACTAGGACGTTGCAGCATTAAGTCAGTAGTAAAGCCTACAGGAGTAAAGCCACTAAAGCCTCTGGTGTGGCTACATGGAGCAATGGGCTGGCCTCATTCCTTCACATCAAAGAGTAGAGCTCAGTAGAGAACAGGCCCGCTCCCCGTTACAACAGAGAAAGACTCAACCCCTCAGCCATCCAACCACCCTCTGTTTTTCAACCAACAGCAAGATTATATCAAATGAACCAGAAACTCTTTAGTTAAAACATGTTTTTAAACCTTTATGCTAATTTGTGTGATCGTTTTCATTACAGCAGGTATTAACACACTGGTAAATGGCTCAGGAGACGCAGATGCATTTTAAGTCAGCGTAACAACTATTCAGTCGTAACTATTTGACCCATTCGGCCCAGCACTGTCAGCATGCATTGAGTCCAGAGAAACAGAGGGGCTCTGGCAGGCTCGGACACTGATGGACAGACGGATCGCCTTCTCAACAAAAGGAAAGGAAATACACAGACAAAGATTTCATAAACACTAGTCATGTCATGTCATGCCATTTAGTTGAATAGCATAATGGAGTATTGCGCAAACCCATAGAAACACACAAACACAGACCAAAGATAAGCACTCAACAAGCATCTTTGGAATCAGGCAAAATGTCCCTTTAGCTTCATCAGTCCCTGTCTGATTTAAACTATGTACATCGCTACGGTCTGTTTTTTCGCGAAACATGTCAAACATCTCTTATCTGGCCGTCCTCCTCCCCCCTTCTGTCTGCCTACCTGTTTGCTGATCCACCGCATTTTTCTTGCTCTGCTTTTTTTCAAATCTGTCCCTGATTTTCCCCTGTGTGGCAGTGCTGCCTCGTGAGTGGCCACAATGCCCCGTAAAGTCCTGACCACCTCTGCTGCGCCCTGCTGCTCAGCAGCATGTGAGTGGATTAATGGAAGTGCCATAGCCCCCCTGTCTTTTTGAAACCCCTCCTTAACCAACATCTTTTCTCTCTTCCGCCAATCCACTTGATGAAATCGGTTTAGCTTTTTGTACATAATGAACCAAAATTAGATTTTACTCGTTAATGTATTACTACTGCACGGTGGTCCAGACTGAAGTTGAAGGATGGTTTTCAATTAGCAATGGTTTAAATCACAAATATCCACTGTGTTTGTTTTCCAGTTAAGAAACTTCACCATACATAATTTTCGATAAGTCATTCCCAGACATTCACACAATAGCATGAAACGCTAATTGAATTACGTAATGAGTATATGAGCATTTAGAAAAAGATCTGAACTTGTATTGGCCTATTGAGTAAACAACGTGACAATAAATCAAAGCAAGTCAAATGAAGACATGAGCTGATAATAACAATAATAGTTTGTTGCAGCTCTACTGACCTTAAGAACCTCCACAGGGACCTGCATGCTTTGGTGATGCTGTGGGGTGCTAATGGCTGGCGTGGGTGCAGGTGGAACAGCCATGCATTGCTGCATGTATTGCAGGGCTGCATTCTGCTGCTCTATCTGCTGCCTCTCGCGCTGCTCCTCTTGCTGCAGCTGGTCTCGCATCAGCTGGACACACAACATACATGTCACAGGAATGCTCATTAAGACTTATATTAAGACATATAAGCTGGCTTTAGTGTGTGATGTTACTTTTGGCCTTTCTCTGCCTCCCTGCTCATTCAAGAGTGGACATAAAGAGCTGCTTGAAGAGCACAACTGGTGACTCACACATCTATTAAATCCCCTTGTAAGAAAGGTATGTGCAGTAAATATATGAAAATATTAGGGCTGTCAACATTAATGCAACCATGCAATTACTGTGGCGTAGATTAATGAACAAACTATTTTTACATAGTTAACGTTTATTTGTTTACTTCCGGTTTAACCGGAAGTTGACCAAGGAAAACGCAAGCTGCAGTCAGTTACATCAAGATGGAGAGAGCTTTTTGCATTGGAAGTAAAACAAATAGTGGTGTGACATACTGTGCAGAGGGATTACTCTATGTGTCAAACAGAAGGGGGGTGAGTGGCAAACGGACCACTTAAAGCACTGCTATGTTAAGCTTGCTGCTAGGCTAAGCTAGCTGCTAGGCTACTTCCATCTCAACATCTAACGTTACCCTGCGCGGCACAATCTGCACAGAACCACCACTGTGTCCCTAAAAGACAGTGGTTTGAAAACTGGCTAAATGTGCAGAGATTGTTGGCTCTTCACACACAGCCGTTAAATGATGGAGAGTTGAGAGGAAAGTGCACGATGACAGCAGGTAGAATCGCTAGTTCAACATGTTTAACCCAGTGGAATTCTGCCTCCAAGATGATCAAATGTGTGTAGTTTTGTGTTTAAAATAACATTAATAATTAAACAACAGTGTCTAAAATACACACTTTCTAAAGTGATTACTCATTACTTTTAAGATTTAGTCTTTAGAAGAAAACAGCATTGTAACAACAACATCCATTTAATTGTTTTTAATCTATTGCACCAAATTTGCCCTTTAAATGAATGGCAGAAGCACAGAGCTCTGACATTGACCAGAATCCAACAAAAAACAACATTAAAATAGTTTTTGATACTAAAAAAGCAAATGAATACCTTGTAGCCTACAGTCTGAATATTGGGTAGTTGTATTGTACCTGCATCCGCAGGCCAATCCGCGAGGCCATTGCGGGGGGTCGAGGGGGCAGGGGAGGGCGAGCCGACGTCAATGCACCGCAGTCCAGCCCGAGAGGTAGAGGAAGCTGTGGAGGAGCGAAGAAGGAAGTGTGAGGTGAGGATTCCAACAAGAGAAGTATCTATCAAAAAGAGGATTCTGCAGTTCAACTGATCTGATTGAGTGGGCATTGTTAATAGTTGCATTATCGATAAGAGAAAGAAAAAAGGCAATGTGTGTAATGTTATGATACACTTTTTTTAGGTACTCTTTACATTATTACTTGTCTTAAGTGTCATGTTAGTTTGACATTAAAATTGATCACAAGAGATAACTATGAGACTACTATGTCCATTCAGGCTAGGCTAAATACATCCCTGGGCCTTGTATTGTCTACACAAAGATGACAGTGATTCTCACCTAACTCAGACACCTGTAGGGTATGGAACCTAGGGCTGTCACGATATCAAATTTTTGTTGTGCGATTATTGCACCAACGTTTATTGCAATATGCAATATTATTGCAATTTTCAGACCATATGTTAACATAATAACAATATAATAGCATAGTAATACAAGTATGCCATTTCAAAGAACGTTGTATTTGTCAGAATAGTTAGGCATTAGAATCGGAATGTGAAAAAATATATCCTAGTTAAATAAAACAAAAGAAATAATATGTGCAAGGGACACGGAGCAGGGGAAGCATCGGGCTTGGTGCAATGCGGTCAGGTTCGAGAAAATGTGTCTAGCGGAAAGGCGCGCCGCGGCAGCCGGGGCGGTTTAACCAGGGTCTTAGACTGCTGTCTGCATAAGAACAGCCTACGCCATAAATCAGGCTTTGCTCATTTGAAGGATGAGCAGTGTACATTCTGTCTTTAAAAACAGACCACAAGGATTTTCATGCGTAGCATTGGCGATGGCCATATTAACTCATTATTTAGCAAAAACAATCAGCAAAAAACGTAATGTCTTACGTGTTACAAAAAAAAGTTAAAAATGCTGCTTGCAGGAGCCGCAATTAAGTTTATGTGCAAGTATTTAGATAACTAATTGTTGTGCATCTTATTTTTCTTTCCTGTTTGTACAACAATACCAAGCAAAAACAAACTTCTGGTTTTCTGTTTGGAGGCAAGGCTGCGAGTCAGACAAACTGGCCACCAGATTAAAAAAGAAATGGAGGTAAATCCTAAGAACAGTCCATATTTCAAACCTTTCAATAATTAATTTATCTGAATAGCTATATGTACTAATTGTCTCTATGTCATTATGAGTTGGATTGAAGAGCTATTCCAGAAATCACAAATATTGTAACTCTATTCAATTGTTTAAACAGTAACACATCCCCTAAATTTGCGAATTCACATGAATCAAGGAAACTGTGGTAAATCATTAAGCAGTTGCATTTACGGAAACAGGGAAATAACAGTAAAATAATACAGTAAAAAATAATTAATTAACTTGCATCTAATCTCTGTGTAGTTCTAACTTTATTCAATAAGATTTCATATGAAATCTCGTGTTCGAATGTAGACACTGCGATGACGTTAAGTTAGAAGTAACTCTGACTGGCCTCCCCCAACTCCGTACCCCCCCAAAAAATGTATTGCAAGGTACTCCGTCGAAGACGCTGGAGAGGTCATGTGGGAGTCATGTGGTCTTGTTGTTCTTGAGTGATCATGTGAGCAGAAGGAACGATGGGGAAGACCCACAAAACTCAATAACTCCTCCTCTTCTCTCTCACGCATACACACACACACTCACAAATGTGTACACACTCAGTGGGGAGTCCCACAACGGACAGTTCCTCTTTTGCAATGACTTGTGTTCATCCCCTGGGACCCTGAATGACTAAGCTCATCTGAACTGTCAGAAGTATAATGAAACCTTTTAAAGGGCCAGTTTTCTACTGCGCACAGATGTCACTACTGTTTGGTAACGTCCGGTGGAACAACTACACACAGAAAAGCAGTGACAGGAACATCTAGCTCTAACCCAACCAATCAGGATCGGATTCCTCCCATTCCTCACCAGAAATGCCATCTATAGCCTTCATGGTCCTAAAGAGCAAAATGCAGAGAGAGAAAGGCAGAGAGAGAGAGAAAAGCTCATTGTGCGTGAGGTACAATAAGAAGGGCAGCTCCTATTGAAGACTGAGGCCGCCTGTTGTCCGAAGTGTATTTCATTTCAGCACCCGAGGGGGCACACACTGCCCGCTTTGTGCCCAATAGATGTCCCTCATGAAAAACACACACCCATGCAGAACACTCCAACGCAAACATGTACCAGGTAGTAAAGAGGGTGCACCGGGAACCGCAAGATTGGCAGTTCGAACTCTGCCTGCTTCCATTGCCCATGTCGAATGACTGCTCCCTGGTTTATAAATGTAAAACCATGGGTTAAAAATGGAATGTAAGTCGCTTTGGATAAAAGCGATAGCTAAATGACATGTAATGTAATGTAATGTACCAGAACTTGGGACTTATAGGCCAACTCCAAACTAGTAGCTCCTAAAGGTTGGCGCATGCGGGTGCGTCGTGTCGACGCACTCCTTTCAATTCATGGTTCTAAAAGTCTTGCGTGTGTCGCAGAGCAATTCACCACCAGAACAATAGGTGGAGTAATGTTTTTTGTCGAAGACGACATAGAGTCACGTCTTTGTGTGTGGAAGTCGATGGTTTGTTTATTTATTTATCATAGACTTTATTGCCACTGCTGCTTTTCATCACGGACACATTTGTCTCGTATTTTCCTCCACAACTTCCCCTCGACCGGCAAACCAACGTTTGCGGAGATCTCCCTCCATGAATCAGAGGCCATCCACGCGTCCTTATAGTCCGCCAATGACGGCTTGTATAAGCGGTCATATTTACGTATTTTCCCGATAAAAGCTCTTCAATCTGATCCATCCTCTCGTAAACATTCTTTGTTTTAATAATGGCGGTATTGTGCTATGAAAAAGGAAATGTGAGACTTCGGAAAGGATGTAGTTAGCAGACCAAACACAGCCTGTGTCCTTGAAGCATAAACTAGGCTTAACTGACAAAAATGACTAAAACACAAGATTCACACAATGGATTTTTCTATAACGCTCACAACTATTGCTGGATGTTGGAAGCTTCAGCAACAAGCCCTCAGGAAATGGTGCGAATGGTCAAGGTGCCTTCTTATACTGACACAAGTGTGTATGACAAATCGGGTGATTCAATTGCTCAACAAGGTATGAATGCCAGCCAGAGGAGGATGTGCACTTCATGTCTCAAGGGTCAAAGGATAGACAGGTAGGCTGTACAATCCGTCAAACTCAAGAGGGAAATTTGTGGTGAGCAAAAGTGATCATAAAAAGCATTAGAATTCTAGAGTTATGGCCAAAAAAACGTTTTTTTTGTTAGGTCACAGTGACCTTTGACCACCAAATTCTAATCAGCTGAAGCTTGAGTGCAAGTGTACATTTGTTGAAGAAATTTGCAAAAGGTGTTTCTGCGATATCTTCTTCCCAGATCGACGTATGAACAACCCGTAAACATAATGCACAGCATAACAACTAATGCCTGTAGCTTCACATGCAACACTCAAAGCCATATAATGTGACCCTTCAGCTCTGCAGAGGGAAATACGCATGACACCATGTTTACATAACTTACTTTCGGAAATGAAGATGTATGCTTTCTATGTAGCCTTTAACCGTGACTAAGCATTGACACATAATATCATTATACATCTTTAACACATGTCCGTGCACACTGATGGGATATCACATAATGATATCATATAGTGACACACTGCTACCAGGCAGCATGATCCCCCAAATGGGCCTTCCCATTGCCTGGCATCCACTGGGATAAGTAGGCATCTGTGACGCAGTAACAGAACACAGCGGACATTGTGTTTCCACCACTGTGATGTCCCAGCGCCTTCACTTCAAACAGCCAGTGGGAGGATAAAGAGCGGAGGAAGCCCAGGTCAGAGGTCCACTCTGGATTGTGCCACTGATTAGTCACAAACATACATGCCAACAAAGTTTAAAACATGAAACATGGAATAAAGTAAACATGCTGTGCACGGCTTTAGTTCCCTCCTATACATACAGGTGGAAAAAGTCCACACATTGACAGACGTAAAAGACACACACTCACACACACTTGGAGGGCAGTGTGCGACCGTGGCACTTTTTCTCAAAGACATGTTGTTAATTTGTGGAGTGTGTATTTTTAGAATTGACTGTGCCCTGCCAAGAAAGGCCTCTTCAGGCCTTTCATACGAGTTTAACCTGGCCATTCCCTGCTCCGAGACACAAACACACATGCATACAAAAACACTGTTTAAGAATCGACAGCAAGAACATCTTTGTTCAAGTAATTTTGTAGCCCTCCTTTAACCATTGCCAACCCCTTTTGATACGAAGTTCCACTCAGGTCATCACTTTAGTCCATCTTCCTGTAAAGATCACAAAAGGTTCCAAATCCAACACTGCACTGTCCACATCACCAGCATAAGTGCACATTCACACTCACATAGACACACCCTTTCCGCATAAGCTATCTGTCTGCTTGCTCTAAAGACTAAAATAACCCCCTCTGCTCTCTGTTCTCCTTTTCAGGAACACCCTGTTCCCCCGAGCCTGGCTGAGTTGTTTGGTTTTGTGTATGTTTCTGCACCAATCTGTGCGTTTGTGGGCAGTTGGGGTTTAGAGGGGGACTAGTACACAAAACGTAAAGCTTTGCAGCATCTGTCGCCCTTACAGGACGTGTAAACAGATCTAAAGTTTCAATATTCTCTAAACCACGGCCTCACCCATTCAACGGGTACGCTTGGTAGGATTATGTGACATGGCTGGCATGGCAAGCATGGCGTGCTTACCCATTCCTCTTTGGTCTCACACACACAAACTGCGGTATCCCATGGTGACGGAACACACATTCGCACATGCAGTCAGGAAGACTGTTATTTTTAAACACACGGACTGGTATTATGTTGGGTCAATTGCTGCTTTGAATATAAAAAGGTGTTCCTGTTATCACCTAACATCTGTACCACTTTCATCAGACACTTTAGTTAAAGAACACAGAGTTCATTAGAGCCAGGATTGTCAGCGGTGTGATATCTCGCTAGCCCTACAATCATTAAATGGTAGGGGTGTAACGATTCATTTTAACATTGATTCGATTCGAATCACGATTCATGGTTGCCGATTTGATTCATGGACGATCTGGGTTAATTTAGAACGATTTGATTCGATTCAGTAACTTTACTGGACAGTGCAGGCAAAGATTCTGAGATCCCTGTTGTTTCTTGTAAGGAAATCAGGTTTAAATTAATTATGGATATTATAAACAAGCAAACAACAATTGATGACAAATGTATTAACCTTTTATTTGAATCAAGTGCCATTTTCAATGTAAACATTACACAATAATTACACAATGTTTGGATCAATTCACAGAACCCCGGATTTTCAACCACATTGTAGGGTCGCATGTCTTTACAGATAAACTTGGCAATTGTTACTGTGATGTTGAGTTTAGTGCTGGCGAGGCCTGAGGTGTCTGCAGAGCTGGAGTTACCTTCTGCTGCTGCTGCAGCGATAACGCTGCTAGAGGTCCTGACTGTCGGCGTTGTTTAATCCCACGGCGCCTTAGTAGATAGCCAGAAAGATTTGTCGCGTTTCCGTGTTTTTTTATTTGGCTTCTACATATTCTACAAACAGCGACCGACTTATTTAGAACACCTCCGTGTTTGCAAAAGCCAAAATGTTTCCACACGCTGGATCGATAAGTTGGTTTGTAAATGTCTCGCTCGCATTCGTGTCCTCCACGCTGTGTTTTGTTGTTGTTCAGAGTTTCGAGCGGCTGCAGCCGCTGCGTACTGACGTCACAGAGAGGCAGACTGAATCGAGTAACGTTTAACGTGTCTAAGTGCTAAAAAAAAACAAAAAAACCACACATCCACACATCCACACCGTTTTTGTACTTAAATCCAATGTGCAGTTTCCAAGTATCGATACAATCGATTATGTACCATTTCAATCGATTTGTAATCGATATATGTCGTCCGGAAGGCCGATTTGCGGAGCACAGATCGATTCAGTTGGATCGCAGGAATATAAATCAATTAATCGATTCAGTGAATGAATCGTTACACCCCTATTGAATGGGCATACTATTTCTACTGTATAATAAAGAAGCACTTTAGGAACTGAGACAGACACATATAGACACATGTGCATTACCTGTTTAAGAGGAAAAGGAGTTCACAAAGGGGGGAAATACGCTCTGCTTGTGCTGCTGGCTACATATCGGGATGCTGGCGATAGTGGATGTCAATCTCCAGGACGTCGCGGGACAGAGAGAGAGATGAAGACAGGCGATGGCGGTGCGAACTGACATAAAAGAGGGGACAAACAAAAACAAAGAAAGAAACAAAGAAGAAAAGATGGTTGGTTAAAACTGCAAAATGGACAGGTGGAATAAAGAGCTGTAACAAAACAAAAGCTACTGTGATTGTGAGTTTGGAGGAGCAATAGGACAATAGTTGAAGCACTCAAGCAGCTGACTTAGGAAAGACGCAAGCTGCATTATGTTGCTGGAGACAGTTTTGTTGCAGGTGGTCCTCGGCCATCATAGGGTCGAGTAGCGTTTCAAGCATGTTTTTTCAAAAAAAGACTAGGTCTCCCTTACTCTAATATTCAAAACACTACAGCGTCTTCCTTTTTTTTATACAATTAGCAAGTTCGGAGTTAAGGGTCAGGGTCAGTCCTGAATTGTAGTTAACTTCTGTACTATTTGCACACGTCAACTGTCCGCAGTGCTGCCACCAACTTGTCACCAACTTTTCGAAGGTCATCTGAATGAATCCCCATAACTCATCAACATTTTGTGCCTGTCCCCTTTTAAAAACAGTCTTAAATAATAGCTGACCGATCTGTCAATTCAGTCCCGCCAGTGATGTGCGGTGATGTCAGTAAGAGCGAGGCAGAGTTATGACAGCTCGATTACCTGATTTGTTGTTTAGGCTAAAGCGTCAAATATGGCGGCAAATCACTGTCAAAATGCAAGACCGCAAATCAGGTTGATGCACACGCGTAAATCAAACATCCGCGGGCAAATGTCCGTCTCGCGAGATATTTGTCGCTCGCGGGACGTGAACTTCCTTGCGAGGCTAATCTCTGCTCGCGCTCGAAGGTGTTTTCTACGTGCGCGCAGTTGTTCTTTTTTACAGTGAGGGGGCGGAGCCAGTCACAATGGTAGATCTATATCTAATTGGTTACAAACCCCATCTTTGGATTGGCTGGAGCTATGCATTCACATAACTATAGAAGCCCATTTCCGCACTAAAAAAAGGGGATAGAAAGTCGAAATTATGAGATAAAACGTTGTCAAAACACAAACAACACCTCTCTGTAACCGTAGTGGACCACAGATGACAACCAGCTACAACCATAATTTACCATCATTACCGGCACTCCTCCGGCCGCACATTAAGACCAATGCGATTGTAACATTATTGATGACAAAGTAATTATTGCGCAGCGGGCAATTATGTTTGTCAGTCTGCATCAATGAAAACACGCACTGCTGAATATGAAGGCAAATGGCTTCCACCACACTTCAATATTAAGCACAAAATAGTTTCTGACTGACTGATCAATTGAGTATTTGTACATAAAATCCATCCGCCGCTGTTTTATCATGAAGACGGCGTTGTGAACTCGCCTCAGATCGGTGATATCGGCGAACACGGCCGTCATTTTGACTTTGAATATCGCGAGGATTACCCTTACAACGTAGCTGGCATAGTGACGTCATCTGCGCAAATGTCTAGGAATATCGCAATTTGAATTGGTCCATGTTTGAAACGTTACGTAGATGATTACTGGCATAACCTATTTGCGTGCAAAGGCCCACCAGAGTTGTGCTTTTTGACGTACAGGTTGTAGAATACAGGATCGAAGTGCGCATGCGCAACATGGGTTTTTTGCTTGACCGCAATGAATGGACAGTAAAAGCACTGCTTATTCTGCCATTTCTTTGTATTTGATTATGCGTAGCGGCTGCATTCGTCATCGTAACATCTAAACAATTGGAATAACACACATATTGCATATATAACTACAAGAATAAACAGTGAAAATATGAATATACTGTAAGTTTATTAAATAAAATGATGTAATAAGCTTGGCAGGGCACAGTCAATTAAAAAAATACACACTCCACAAATTAACACCATGTCTTTGAGAAAAAGTGCCACGGTCGCACACTGCCCTCCAAGTGTGTGTGAGTGAGGCAGTGCCTACCTTGCCTACTCTGACTGCACGTGACTGAGTCCCGCTCTCTTCGGGTCAGGAGAGCACAGACTGATGTGAAACCAGCGAGGAAAGGACAACAACAGGCTAATCGGCACAAACACACTAACCACCACCATGTCAAATCAAAGTACAACTCAATGAGATCTAGGAAAGACAGTAGACTAGCAGCGACAATTACAACCACAACGCATCATTTCCCCTTTCCTTTCAGTTTTCACAAGCCCTAGCTTTGACGGTGGTGAAGCTCCTTTCTTTTGCAGGTATCCCCTGGAAAAACTGAAAACTGTTTGTAATGCCACACCGTCTTTAGATGGAGATCTTTGCTGGTAACATTTTGGTATCAATGCCTGCTTTTTAAACAGAACTTGAAGGATAAAAAAGAAAATGTTGTTCATTCTGCAGTCAAGAAGGCAATTGTTCGTTCACATATGGTAATAGAAATAATGCCCATACAGCTATATTATTTTGCTGCGGGTGTGGTGCTAGTATCTTATGAGCTTAGCAGCACTGCAAATACACAAAATACCTCTAAGCACTCAGTTTCAGGCTCAAGCTTCAGTTTAACACGTCCTATTTTGTAAATTGGTTTTGGCAAGTTAACATGGAGAGAAGTGTCATTCTATGTGGTAACATTTAGTGTGTCCCCACCGGGCGACCACACAATCAGTACCATCGCTCTGACATTCTGCCTCCACTTAGCAGCACATAACAAACAATCATTATATTACTAAACAATGAAGTAATGACTCAGTATCTCTAGAACCTATTCCTGTTTTTACTGTTGCCATATTACAGGTCATTTAGCTGACGCTTTTATCCAAAGCGACTTACTATATATTCAAGTTTAAAAAAAGATCTATTTGACAACAAAAAAAACTCACCTAAACCGCTCAGGCATGTTCAGTTTCATTTCTGGTTTTACGCCGAGTTAGCCTGATTGAAGCTCAGATTAACTTTAATACATTAATTAACAGAAGAACAGGTATAACTTTAGATACTTACCGGCAACTCTTCAACTATCCCAAAGACAACATAGTGTAGCCAAGACAGATCTGCTCCTCCACGTGTTTAACCCTGCACACACTCCGTGACAGTTGCCAGTTGTTTGGCGACTGGGACCAACCGACTAGTGCATTCATGTGCCGTCTCACTAGTTGTGACGGCACTCCCCCCTCCGCCTACAGGCTGCAGCAGGCTGAGTGACAGTCACTGTTAGTCACCTTCTGCCCTCAGCTTCCTATTCCTCCTTATTTTCCTCCTCCTCCAATTCCCCTCCTCTTCCTGTAAATTAGCCTGAATGTCGTCGTCTTGGGCAACAACAAGGAGAGCCCTGTGTCCAGTAAAGTTAGGGTAAGCGTTTCCCCTCTTCCGCTCTAATGCGGAACTCCTCCTTCTGTTCAGCCTCCTTTCTGAAGCTGTGTACAGCATTTGCATTTAGTAACGCCTACATGTGTGCATCCATAAACACCGAAAGACTAAAGGCCCTCAACCCAATTTCCCCATTTCCACTGATGGAGAATGTGTTTTTCTCAGCTATAGGGCAGTGAATCAGCAAATTCACTTCTTTAAAATTGCACAACAGCACGCTACCACCCTACCACTCACAAATGCAAATACTAACCTGCATGCTCAGATGACAATAGGACTTAAAAGGGAAATAATATCATATATATTATAAAAGGTCATCTTTATACCATTCAGTATAGATCATTGATTTATTATTGGATCAGTGATAATTATTATTACTACTTATGCCTTATCACACACACCCTGAAGCATTGTGCTGACCAGCTGGCACAGTGTTCACTGACATCTTCAACACCTCCCTGGAGACATGCCACGTACCAGCCTGCTTCAAGGCCTCCACCATCATCCCTGTTCCCAAGAAGCCCAGGATTACAGGACTCAATGACTACAGGCCTGTCGCCCTGACCTCTGTAGTCATGAAGTCTTTTGAACGGCTAGTCCTGACCCACCTGAAGTCCCTCACCGACCCCATCCTGGACCCCCTGCAGTTCGCCTACAGAGCCAACAGGTCTGTGGACGATGCTGTCAACATTGCCCTACACTACATCCTCCAGCATCTGGACTCCCCAGGAACCTACGCCAGGATCCTGTTTGTGGACTTCAGCTCTGCCTTCAACACCATCATCCCGTCTCTGCTGCAGGACAAACTCTCCCAGCTGCACGTGCCCGACTCCACCTCCAAGTGGATGACAGACTTCCGGTCTGACAGGAAGCAGCACGTGAAGCTGGGTGGTTGTGGATTTCCGGCGGAACAGAGCCCCACCCTCCCCCATCACCCTGTGTGACTCCCCCGTCACCATTGTGGACTCCTTCCGTTTCCTGGGCTCACCACCCAGGACCTCAAGTGGGAGCTGAACATCAGCTCCATCACCATGAAGGCTCAGCAGAGGTTGTTCTTCCTAAAGCAGCTGAAGAAATTCAGCCTGCCAAAGACGATGATGGTCCACTTCTACACGGCCATCATCGAGTCCATCCTCTGCTCCTCCATCACCGTCTGGTACGCTGCAGCCACAGCCAAGGACAAGGGCAGGCTGCAGCGTGTCATCCGCTCTGCAGAGCGGGTGATCGGCTGTAATCTGCCGTCCCTGCAGGACTTGTTCGCTTCCAGGTCTCTGAAGCGAGCTAAAAAGATCGTAGCCGACCCCGCTCACCCCAGACAAAAACTGTTTGTGCCCCTTCCATCTGGCACGAGGCTGAGGTCCATCAGGACCAAGACCTCCCGCCACACGAACAGTTTCTTCCCGTCGGCAGTCGGGCTCATCAACAGAGCCCGTAGTATAACATTCTACCGGTCACTCCCCTTCATACTGCACATGTCACTTTAACTGTAATTTTTCACTTTGTCGCCACTCGTCACTTGGTCGTCACTCGTCACTTTGTTACTTGTTCGCTAGTGCACTTTATGTTTAATATTTTTTAACTTTTTTGATATTTTAAATTTTTAACTAACTTTATTCTCTTGTTTTATACTAACCCATAGCCTTATTCTACTAACCCATTGCATTAGCATTTCATTTTACTTTATTTTATTACTTGTGCACTGCTGTCTTGTTGTCTATTGTTACACTGGATGTAAGGATGTATATCCTTACATTTAGGTGGGCAGATAAAAACACTTGTCCCTGTATACTGCAGGATAAGAGCATCCTACCAAACTATATAAAATGTCTTTGTTTACCTGCGTAAGGACACACACGCACACAAAGACTGTACTGGTAGAAAGTGGAGCTGCAGGAGTCTTGACTTTTCAATTGGCTGACCTTAAAACAGTAAAACGGCCTCTGAACCAAGTGCAGTAAGATTGGTTTACAAGAAACAGAAGTCACTCACATCCTGAAACACTCCCGCTCTGCTCTCATCTGTGCCTGAACACCCATGTTTATGTCAGCACAAGCAAACACACACTCAAACACTTATTGGACAGTGATAGCTGGAAAACATGCAACAAATCAAAGAAACAACAAAAGGTATACCAATGGCTACTTGCTGACAGGACCATTAAAGGAGCTTGCTAGTGGGGGGATTGTGGAGAACATAGAGCAGAATATTTTCACAACCCCTAGCTTTGGAACATGTGGAAAAGCTTTACATGGATAGATCCAAAATAAGGAGGAAGCACCAATACAATTCTCAACTTTAACTCTTTAACAACTTTATCATCATTATTTTAGATATTAATCATATTACTTTACTCATAAACCGACATTACCCTCTCCTAAAATCTCTGTGCTCTCCCTCCCCACAGGATTCTGTGGATGGTGGTTCTATCTGATGGTGGTTGCCCCTGCAGTGGTCCTGCTGTGCGCCTGGCTTACTACTCACAATTACTTGAATCATTTCTGTCATAGGAATTGCATGTATTATACATTGTTCATTCTGTACACATGGCATCCATTGTAGTCTGTCCATCCCGGGAGTGGGATCCCTCCTCTGACGTTCTCCCTAAGGTTTCTTCCCTTTTTTCCCTCTTGTAAGGGTTTTTTCATTTTTTGGGGAGTTTTTCCTGTGCCGATGGTGGGTTTCGGGGCAGAGGATGTTGTATGTGTACAGACTGTAAAGCCCTCTGAGGCAAATTTGTAATTTGCGATTCTGGGCTATACAAAATAAAATGACTTGACTTGACTTGACTTGAACTCTGTTGTCTGTCATACTCCTTTATAAGGTGACGTGACTCAACAGTGATTTCAACAGTCAAGCTGCCCAAAAAATACTGTCCCTCATGTAACCTCAACTCATTACACTGGAATGCAGAGTGGCACACTTTGAAATCAATTAGCAAGTCAATGCCTCGGGTTGTTACACACACATCTGCACAAACAGGCTGTAAAGGCCACATGCAGAATGCCCATTGCGTGCAGCAGCTTGTTTGATGGATTCCCTATGAATAATGCATTGAAACAACTCTTCCATCCCCCAACTATTAGTAACTCTCCATCCACACTCTCATCAACCCCCCTGTATCCCTGAAGGCAGAAAAACACAAACACAAGTTTTAAAGTGCCACTCAGCTAGGTAGGCCTATCACAACACAGGAGAACACTGGGCAGCATGCTTCAGCAGTACACGGCTGAAAGGCATCTCTTGTTTGTACACAAAGCATTTAACAATAGGGCAGTTCTCATAGGGCCCGCAGTGTATTTACTGGGCTATTTTGGTCCAGGGGTAGGACCCCCCCACCTAAGGCCCTCAGATCATTGGCTGTGTTTCTGTCAAGTCTGACCAATCATAAGGCTTATATGTAGGAGGGAAATTCATTGACTAAGAAAGCCTTGTCCGCTTTTGACAATGGCTTATGGAGGAGGCAGGACCGAAACACACACATGCACACACATGCGTGCTTTTTCAAAACACACAAAAAACCAAGATCTCTTCCAGTTGTCGACCAGACAACTTTTCCTTCGTCAACTCCGTTGGTCATCATGGTTGCAAAGACATTGCAAACAAATATAACATACGTGGACCATCATAGACCATTATTGTAGCTCCTGATGGTAATTTGTCTGGTGGAGGTTCAAACCAGCACGGCTGACATATGGCTATTTTTAGTGGGAAAAACATTGCATGGCCAGGGTTAAAGGAGATGAATTAACAATTTGACTATTTATCCATGAATTGTATACATAAAACGCTTAATTTTGTCTGAACAGTATCATTCATTATGATATGCGCAAAAATGATTTGACTTGAGGATACCCCAAGTTGTGTGCATTAATATTAAGCCATCAGTAGTTTAATGATTCATTGTCTTTGCATACTATGTGTTTGTGTGTGATAAAGAGAAGGTAGTGCAACAAGCAACCAACCAGCTGCACAACATTTCTTTTTGCATCAGTGAGAGTCGCGCTGTACGTATGTTCAGATGGAATGGAAGGCATTTGGGAGATGAGCTTTGAGATAACACCTGCTCCTTACAAAACTCCTCTCCTTTCACTGTCTCTCATTCTCTTACTTTCTTTGAAAGTAGTAACCATTCCAATGAAGAATGAGCTCAAGGAGGGGTCAAGAAGACGATAATAATTTAGTGAATAAATAAGCTTATAACAGGAGCTGCGTGTACGCGCCAGATCAGCATCCATTTCTCGTACTGACCAAATATGGGGGCCGTTCATGGTTAAGCAGTGCAGTCAGAGGAATGCTGTCTCTCTATACACAGACCCACAACCTTATACAGTAGATCACTGTATTTCCCCTGCAGGAGATTTTGCTATGGCTAACACTAACAGATAGGAAGGAGATCCCGCCCAATAAAAATGTCAATAAACTCAGCCAGAGTAGTGCAGCTACTAAAATCCTGGTGCTTCTCAGCGTTACTAATCTGAAATGTGAAGAGCGACCGCCATCGAACGGAGGAGGAGCAGCCATTGTTATTCACACAGGTTCGTGTAACAACTCCCTTAATTTTGTTAAATACCAGCAGCACCTTGCTGCAGCACCTTGTACCCTATTATAAAAGGTATGTGTAGCAATAACAGCACACATTGATGCTAACTTGTAATGTGCGAAAGGTCCTCCTTGTTCATCTACTATGAACCCATTTTCCAGATTATACAAATTGTCCTTTGTACAAAGACCAGTCACTGAGAGCATCAAAGGCATCCCGTTTTAGACTAGCTCAGTCAACTAACAACAAATACGTGGAAATGGAAACAACTGTGACGTATAAAACAACAAGAAGTGGAAGTGACAGACTGTTTTATTCTTAAAAATATAAATAATCCACATGCTTTGGAAATATTGGGAAAGGTTGACATGGAGAAAATCTATTCCTTAGTGCAATGAAAGCAAAAAAAGGATTCCTTTTCCAAATGAATCTGCATCAGTGTGTGAAGAATCCAAACGATGGAGGCAGGATTCAGGAGTGTAGACAGTGGACGAAGACTTGATGTTAAAAGGTTGCTCCACAATCAACAGTAAGAGCTTGTTTTTGATTCTGATCTGAAAGCCAAATGTCGGAAATCCTGTACTTCTGATTTACCAAGAGCAAAGATTCAGAGAAATGTGGCCGACGGTGTTTGAGCGAGAAGGCGCTATGAGAAAATAAGAATAGAAGAAGTTGACACTGTAAGGGATGAAAGCCAGCCCCGGGATTTATACTAACCACATGCTAAAGACAATCAGCAAGTCATGGCTGCCCTATTAAAAAGGCAGAAGTGAGATTAAACATGAATTCATTTGCAAAGTCATGTCATGACCAAAAATAAAACCAGACAAAACAAAAAGTTATTGAGCAAAGCGGCTTTTCTGTTTCGATTACAATTAGGGGAAAACCATTGGAAAGAACACTTGGAATTGCATCATGGATAACCTCTTTGGATCCCCAGGGGTGTTTTATTAAGGGGGTGCAGCGTTCATTTGAGTTAGTAAGAATGTGTGTGTGTGTGTGTGTGTGTGTGTGTGTGTGGGTTTGTGTGGGTGTGTGTGTGTGTGGGTGTGCGAGCGGGGTTTGTGTTTTGCTTCTGATTTTCTTGACGAAAAACACACAGACAGACATGGTTTGCTAAAAGTGAAACTGCAAGAGAAACAAGTGGCAATGCCTCATATTATTTATGATTTTATGATATTGCTTTTGATTAAGAAGACTGTACTGCAGTCACTATGAGGAAAAAACACATACTGGTACTGTATGTCTGAATAAATCATGGTTGAGATTATGAACTTTATGTGAAGATACAAATGTAACTCCTGAAAATAATTGTGGGTCATTGTGTTGCAGAACATCCCTGTAGCTCACACCATCAAGAAAACTATCCAAACGTACATGCAGACCAGCTGCAGTGTGTGCTCAGAGATGCATTTGAGACTCTGTTCTTACTGATAAAAGAGAAACCACATAAGACAATCACTGCTGTCTGTCAGTCAAAAGAGGATATGAAACAGTGGAATGGAGATAAGATGAGGAAGTGGAGTCATACACTCAGCACATGCGCTAAAATGCCCCACCCACTCTCGTTTCTGATAGATCATGGGGTCATGTTGTCATATAGCACATGCTGCGATGTCATTTCTTGTGGTTTAAAAAGGCCAAGCTTTTTTGACAAACATATTCAGTAGTTGGTTTTCTGTGGCTTTTTTGCATTTTCAAGGAAAAGAACACAAAGACACTTCCTCAACAGTTTTTCTGGTCTAGTCACAAAGCGACAGAAACACTGTCTGTGTCACGGGAGATTTTTCCCCATGGCAGATGGCAGAGCTCTGTTTACGCACACCTGATGCTCTTTCACACTAGAGTACATCCATTGAGCCTCGTCAGTGTGCTTATGTGTGTGTGCGTGTGTGTGTAACGCTCCCTTTATTTACCTGAGGAAAATGAACCCTCGTCTCCAACACTTACAAGCGGATGTCAGTCCAATAACTCAGAGAACATGACCCACGCACACACTTTTCCATACTCACCGGATGTAAAGCCTGCTCCTATTCACGCACTTTTGTTTTCCGATTGTACACGTCGCACACTCAAACATTAAAGCCAGGGGGAAATAAATTATCCAATACAGCCCAGTACTTTTGCTAACTAGGACATCACTGAGACCATTTATTGAAAGTGTTCAGCCTTACAGTGTTAACTGACCCCTGACCCTTCACATTGTGTGCACTCGATAACCCCACGGCCTCCTCGACGTGTATCTGTCCCATTCTTACCAGTGCTTCTACGCTGTACAAAAGCTTGTGTTGGCAACAAGCACCGGTAAAGATATTAAGCATCTATTCTGCTGGAAGGCAACTGTTAACTGCATCCGACTTCTTATGAAGAATCTGAATAGAGTCATTTTACAAACAGCATATATAAGTCATCTATTTAAAGCCCTTGGACAGGATTTCTTAGAAACTTTATCAAAACACGGAGAAAAGCACATGATAACATTACAAGCCAATAGTTCAATCAAGTTAAAAGGATTCATTGATATGTGGCAGCGCTGTATTAGAATATAACTTGATGCCAGTGAAACTGCACAGTAGACGTTTTGATCTGGTTACACAACGGAAATGTTTTCATTTATAGATTCACTAAAATGAGGAGGCAGATAAAGGCAATGAAAATCCAAACACAGATAGTGGGAGAAAGGTTGTGTGTCTCTCCAGGAGGACGGTTATTCAGGTTTAACCACGTGATGACATAACTGCTATTTGACTTGCGCGCTACAACTCTGCAGCATTGTCGTGTGGAAGAAGGCTCCGCCTCGACACACATCAACAACACATTCACTTAGTGTTTGGATGTTTTTCAATACATAAATGTTCCTGCATACATACTGTGTGTATGTAGTTCATTAGGCTAACTTATGCTTCCTCTCACCTAGCCTGCACTTCGAGGAGCAAGGAGCTAACAAGGAGGAAACATCGGTGTATGCTTCAAGTGTGTATGTGTGTCATGTATATGCCGCACCTCCAAATAGTTTAATGCAACTGAAACTACTTAAGACCAACGCCCTGGAGACAATTATTTGCCATTCAACATGATGGGCTCCTCCATCCTCACAGCTTTCCCTTGAATCTCTCCCACCCAATTCCTCCAAAAGACCCAAGGGAGGGAAAGTGGGAGACGTGTTAGCATAATCAAAAGTGGAGGCAATAACTTTGGACCGTTCAAATCACGGTAAATAATTCTGTATGGCAAAAGAAATCACAAGTGTGGCCTGTATCACGGAAAATTATTCTATATGGAAAGAAATCAGGACTAAACCTAAAACAATTTAAAGTGGATTACAAATATCCTACTTTATTGCAAATGCTTTGCCCTTGTTCTGAAGATAAGACATGTAGTTCATTTAAAAAACTAACTCACATTAATTCCAGGTAAATGTCGAATGATATTATTAGAATAAAACATTGATATTGCATTACCGGATCGCATTGGGCATAATAACAAACTGCTCCTCACACTAACTATTAATAAAACACACAGTATGTAAATATAGCCCACTCTCCAGAGGGGACAAAGGGGGCATATGCGTCGGTGGTGCTTTCATTACTTCTTGTTTTTTGGAGGATTTCAGAGACAAGTACTTGCATAGGCAGCAGAGCCTGGTGCGTAGGGGTTACAGCGCCACAGCTTCTACATAGCAGCGTACACCGGGGCTGAGGGGTTGTTACTGACACCAGCCTGGCCACTGCTTATAAATGGCAAGAGGGGAAGTTCTCCACTGATGTAAAAAGGGGAAAGTGGTGCATTATATTCTAACCCAGCAGGTTTCCAAACAGAAACAGTCCAGTGCAATTTTATTTGGTACTACTGTATTGTTTTCTTTTAGTGTCATGCGCTTGAGACAAAAGCTTGCCTTTTGATTTGTGACGCTCCCTCCCTGTAGCTTATTTCGGGTTTTAGGATTCATGGCTGTAAGCACATATGTCGCTGGTCTGCATTACAGAGATGGTTAAATACATATTTTTGCAACAAGGTGGCAACATGTAATAGACACGTGCAAGACAGTGTTGGCTTTAATGTCCTCAGGAAAAAACGACAAGTTTGCTGCTGTATATTTAAAAAGCATCGCGACACTTAAATCTGGTCAAATACTCACTTGTAATTGTCTATTGACCATTCCCGTTCCCATGTTACTTATGCAGGAGCACAAGCTACATTTGACTCAGTGTAGGAGGTAAAATATCAACTCACCCGCTCTGAAGGTCAGACCGAACGAAGTAGAGAAGTCAAGTTAGCGAACAGTGCGCGACCGCTTCTCTCGTGCGCTCTGATCACACAAACGTGGCGGGCAACTATCGGAAGGGAAAAAAGTCGCGTTTCGAAAGAAAAAGTTTCAAGTCTCTCTGTATTTACGCAGACTGCCACAGCGTGTTCCACCATTGGCACTTCGGAGGTTAATTTGTTTTCGTTTTGTGCGTCGAGATGTTGTCACAACTGGGAGCGCCTGAGGTCACCTGCACCAGCACCAATAGCGAAGCGCGGAAGGGCTTGTGGGAAGTGTAGTTGTTGTCATGTCTCCCACTGACTGGTATTCCGAGGCAATGACGTGATGCCTGTTGACCGCGTAGGTTTTATGAGGTCCTCTAACTTTAGCCAAAGACTTCCAACATGACTTGAGGGTGACAACTTCATCTTTACCTATTATGTTTTTTTCTTAGTTTGGACAGGTGCCCTTGCATTTTGCAAGCGTGAAAACATAAAATATCACATTGTTAATTATAGGACCACATACATAGCATCAGTTCTGTAATGTGGTTTAATTGACATTTCGCAGGAGGCATGTGTGTAACTGAGTGATTGTGAAGACCACCGAAGGTTTGACAGCTACATCAGCAAGTTGAACGCCAGTTCTCTGACTGCGGTTAATGTTTCTGTTTCACTGGAATAGTAGTTTAGGAGGATAGAGTTTAACATTCAAACTCAGGCCAGTCAACCTGGGATTTATTTAACATCAGACAATGACAATAAAATTGTGAAATGTTGAATAAAATGTGAATGAATACATTCCAGGGGTTTGCCGAGTCCTCCCATATTGAATTTCTGATGATTGGCAAGCGAGAAGGGCTGACAGGACAGTATTTCTAAATGTAGGGTGAGGAGGGGTAGTGTGGGTGCCACCAGTCCATGAGCTTTACGCTGTGTACTGGATCCAGCACCACCTGGGTCCCGCCCTGATCCCCCCTCTTCTTCCACCGCTGGAGTGGCGTGTCCTGGAACATCAGACGAACGCGGTGGTGGCGCATGTCTGTGCTAACGTTGATTGTGAACTAAAAGAAAGACAGAGACAACCCAGTTCAAATTAGGAATAAGTTTAGGATCTTATTCCACTTTCATTATTAACTAGTTACAGCCAAGTGGTTGAATGCCTCCACCAAGCCGTTAGTTACAGTTTGCAGAATTATTTTAAATGTCATAACTTCAACTTTTGATCCCTTTCAACATGTGTGCGGTGTTATCATACAACTATATGGCCAAAAACGAATAATGACATTTAACCACCGAATTGTAATGAGTACATCCATGAGTCGACTCCACACAGCAGCCTCTCTGTGTGAAGTCTGCATGTTCTCCCTGTGTCTGCGTGTGTTCTCTCCAGGAACTCTGGCTTCCTCCCACAGTCCAAAGACATGCTCTGGAGATCAGGTTAATTGGTGACTCCAAATTGCCCATAGGTGTGTGAACGTGAGTGTGAATGGTTGTTTGTCTCTGTGTCAGCCCTGCAATTGGTTGGCAACCAGTACAGGGTGCACCCTGTCTCTCGGCCCATGTTAGCTGGGATAGACTCCAGCCCCCCTCCCCCGTATGAAGGATAAGTGGCTTTGAAGATTGATGGAGGAAATACATGAGTTCAGTGCTAAATTTGAAAAGATTATTCAGGTATTCTTGAGACTGCCTTCATAAGAATGGAAGGACAGACAACTGAAAAATATCACAGCTCCAGCCACATTTATTAGAAATGGTATTTTCAACCTTTTTTGCAGACGATTAATAAGCTACAAAAGACTGAAAAATAATACAATTATAAGCATATAATGAGAAAGACACTGCCAGTGGGTGGAAGAATCTGGAGGTTTTTCAGTGTGAATCACAGAAGACAGACAATACTTTTATTTATTTGACAATTCATCTTTTACGTGATAGTAATCTGCGCAGTCTATAAGAGTTTGTAGCAGAGTTTGTGTGCTCTCTCTTCCATATAAAAGTACTACCTATTATTCACCAAAAATTAATAGCAACTAACCAGGGAGAGTATCATGCCCATGACCACAGGGGTGAAGATGAAGTTGAGTGTGGTGACCTGAAGCACGTAGCAGTCAGAGTCTGGGTTTGTGTGGACATCTTCGTATTGTCTGGGCATGTACAAAGACTTGGCACAACCATTTTTACTGTGTCTTTGCTGGGGAGAAGATGAGCAAAACAACCAAAAATACACTTGAAAGCAGTGGCAGGTTATTACTGACTATCTAAAAAAGGTTATCATATTAGGGAAGAAGTGCAGTTGGTTTAAAACAACCGTTTTTTACCTGCTTAAGAAACTTGAAGTTGAACTCCCACAATTGCTCAGGCCGAGTCCCTGACACCTTTGTGACCCAGAACAATAAACACTGCAACAGGAAACATTAAGCGCATAAAAAAATTCCATATTAACAGGCTATTTTAACTTTGAATATACACATTTCTTCTTAATGTCTTTATTCTTAGAAAAAAAGTAAGCTAAAAAAATAAATGATACAAAACACTTGACTAAATGTGTCAAGCCTAAACAGGGGGGCTCTATCATGCTGTGTTCAACCTGGTCTGGCTCCCTTTAAGCTACCTGGATATCACATCAGCAGGCTTTGTTGTTAGCCCCGATTATTCTTATTTATTAATAAGAGCATTTGCTAGGGCTAGATTTCTTAAGCTCCCCAGCGAATCACTAACTAATAACAGTAATTGTAAAAATCACAAAACATGATGTTTAATGTTATGTGGTTGAATACACATTAAGTTATTTACCTTGGAGTTGAGCAAGGTTGTTGGTGTGGACTCTGGCAGAGCAGGAATCTTTGAGACACGCAGGCTGAATGGCTTGTACAAATGGAAAAGCGAGCGAATCACACGGGCACGTAGAGAGCACATCCTGTCAATGCAGTCGGGCTTGAGGCGGAATGGTAGATCAGCATCAATCTTGTAGTGCCTGTGAGAGATGGAAGAGTGATAAAACAGGTTGATTGAATAAAAAGGTAATGTTTATTGATTATAAATAAATCATAAACATTATATGTAAGATAGTTGTCAATGTGACAAATAACTTATTACATACTGGCTTTTGGAGGGGACCGGCAAATTACTGCTTGAAGTATTTCTTCAACCAACCAACTGGTAACTTCACAATTATTTGTACAGAAAATAGTTTAAAAAACGACACGTACTTGTCCACCATTAACTGCACGTCAATATCAATAAAACTCCCTCACCTTCGGTAGAGCCTTGTCCAAAAGGCAGCGGTGCATGTGACTGTCCAGGCATTCCTACAGATTAGAGCAAATCTGCCCACATCCTCTGGCCGAATATAGGAGGCGAGCATTAACCAGACATCCACTGGATACTCCCCCCCATAACTGCTCTCACTGCTCTCTGTGAAAACATGCAAACAAGGAGTTTACTTCTCAGTCCTCCCTTGAAGGACTTATTCCTCTATGTGCATTACAGATTTTACAGAAAAAAATACCCTTTCTCCTCTTGTTCTTCTTCTTGTGTGCCACTTTAGTATCATGCTCTCCATCTTCTTCTGGGTCCAGGTCATCACTGCTGTCCAAACCATCCTCTTTGACACTCAGTGAAGACGATAGGACCTCCTCTACAGCACCCTGAGATGCCTCCAGGCCACAGAGTAATTTTACTGAAACACAGTGTTAAATTACCCATTTGAATCGTCTGTCCAGACGTGGCTAAATGACTGTAATGAAATGTAATATCAAAGCATGAAAACACCCAAATGTCAGGCTGTGACGTTAAACGTTCATGTTACCTTCTTTCTCGACTGCATTTGCAACAGCCTTCTTCACCCTCCCTGACTTCACAACTGCTGGGTCGGCATCAGCGTAATCGGCAACTGTCACTAGGGGGGAAATATATATAATGTGCATACTGTATGATATATATACATCAGCAGATCCACCTATGACCAATAGCGAGAGAAGGCTGACTTAACGTTACGTAACCAGTAACGTTAAATTAACTTTGACGTGGATGTATCTACCCGTTAGCTCTTGCAAATACTTGAAAACACTCCCTAAAAGGTCACCCTAGTAAATACTCACATTAACTATACTGTAGTATAAGTTCCAGATTTCGTCGTTTCAATTGAAGAGTAGAAACCATTTCAACCGCATTGGTCTTGAGTGCTAACAGTGGGCGAGACTGTGTGGGCTAGGTAGCATTAGCGGGCCGGCTAACGTGAAAGGGACGTTAACGTTACCTGATTCCGAAAAAACGTCCCCAGCTCTAAATTTCAGCCGTTTTCGGTTCCCTTTCTTGGGCATGTTGACACGAATGATCTGCGAACGCTTAACGTGCACGTGGTTCCTGCCATGTCTCTATGGCAAGCTGAGGTAGAGAGAAAGAAAGAAAAAATTGAAAGCAATTGAAAATTGTTCCACCAGGATCTTCGGCCATCATGGAATGACATAACTTCCAAAGTAACGCGAGAGTATCGTTGTTATTTTCATTCTGCTGCTTTGCTGCCCTATGCTGGCCATTTCAATCATTTCTGCTGACCAATGGTGAAAGTCCATCTCGCATTTGACAGATGTTTTAGATTCCTTTGGAGGAACATTAACAAGTTTGAAGCAGCTGGACCTTTCTTCAGAATACTTCACCATGTTTTTAGTAAAATTGTTCCACTTGTTTCTCATTTTACATTTTAATATTGTGTATAGCATCTGTTCATGTATATATACATTTTTATTAACGTGCATCCTAAGTCTATCTGATATGTAACACACAATACCTCTTGCTCGCAGTATTCTTTGCTTCACTGGGGAGCCATGACATTGTTTCTGTTTCACTTGTTTCATCTGCCCATCCATATTTCATTTAACAGCAATATCAGCAAGTAGATACTTTCTCACCCCGCCCCTCTAAGGGTTCTAATGCACACCAGCACACGAGTGCGTGCACTTGCAGCAGACATTAGGTAGTTTTAGATAACGAGCATCGGTCAGAGAAGGAGGACAGAGTGACTTACATTGTTGTCAGACCCATGAGTCCCAGTGCTAATAAAATCCTGCTGATGTGCTGTGTTCAGTGACCTATGTAAGTAGTTGGTGAAAATGCTGCAGGCAACAGTGTCCCAAAATGGCTTTTAACAACATTGTTGTCAAAGCCTTTAAAACTCAACTGCAAAGAGCACATCTCTTGGACAAAATTCTATGAAATAGATAAAAATCGTTTGAATGCTGTAGTTCACAGAAGAAATAAATAATACACCGACATAAAAAAAAAGCTCCCCTGGATGTAGCGCATTTTTGATACTCAAAAGCATGCTCAAAAGAGAGCATGTGAGCTATTACATTACTGTAAAGTCCTAAACACTGCATCATAAACAACATAGCTACAGGACTTGCTGTCGGGTGCGGAATGCATGTGGCAAATACATTTAGTGAGAGTCACTGATAGTCATTCAGGTCAAGGCGCAGCTAAACAGTGCAGAAAGACGCCTGTAATAATGTATAGTGTTCCACTTCCTTTTAGATCCTGCAGGGCGCGCTCCTTACTTTCAATGCGATGTCTGCCTCTGTGCTCGGTTAAACTGGTGCTGCGAGAACGCGCATCGAGTCTCAAGAGCTGTCGGGTCATGCACGCGCCCAGTGGTGCTGATGTGAAAAGTGAATTACATTTGGCCAGTTGAAGGTCAAGTTAGTGAGAGCTGATGAAGCGTGATACCATTGTTTACAAATAATGCTTTAATATTGTTAAACGCCTGGAACTGCAGGTTAAACGCTGGGAGTTGCTGTCTTATTTCCGGAGCTGTAGTTTAGCAGTGACCATTGTAGATTCCCCCGCGTGCGGCTCAGTGATCATGTGTGTGTGCGTGCGTGTGGGAGGAGGAGTGAGCGTTCGTTCCGTGGCGCTGTGTGGAGAGATGGAAGCGGAGAAGGCGGATGCAGATAAGACTCGCTCTCGTTGTCCCCAAATCTAACGATGCAGATTCCACGTTTCCTCTCGGATATTTTTTATCTCTTTCTTTTTTCTCTTCCCAGCAACGTGCAATGATCTCCGTTGTTCTCGCGGGCCCCACCCCTCCAAACGCACTGGTCTATCTCTGAACTGTCAATCATATCACGCCGGGATTTTTACATGTGAGTGCATGGCGCGCCGAGCAGGGCGGATCTGCTCACGGGGGGCTGAAAAACGCCGGTTAATATGAACGAAAGGTCAACCATCATCTCTTCGACCCGATAACTCTGATTAGGTAAGGCGATTTAAAAAAAGGATGCGGTTTGATGCGCGAGGAATTCAGTGCAAGGAGAGTCAGAAGCGTATCGACGAACGTATTCGAGATCCGTGCTTCGGGTCGATAAAGGGCCCTTTATCAGTTACTGTAAGTCTATTGACCAGGTGTACAAGACGCACATATTCTCAATCCCCACAGCGACACTGCTCTATAGCGTTGCCCGAACCACAGAGCGGGTAAGATGATGTGCGAGGTGATGCCGACCATCAACGAAGGAGACTCGGCCGGTCCTCCCAGAGGCACCAGCGGCGTCCCCAACGGCTCGGACCAGGAGGCCAACTTCGAGCAGCTGATGGTCAACATGCTGGACGAGAGGGACAAGCTCCTGGAGTCCCTCAGGGAGACCCAGGAGACCCTCATTCAGTCTCAGACTAAGCTGCAGGGGGCGCAGCACGAGAGAGACGTACTCCAGCGGCAGATCAACGCCGCGCTGCCTCAGGTGAGGAGGGGATGGGGGGCTGTGGAATGTCGATATTTTGGTCCAGGGGAGCGGCAACCTAAGTAACAAATAGGGTGTTCAAGTGGTGATCTTGAAACCCATGGTTGTGAGGCTGGATTTTCAATTTGGCAAAGTGGCAGACTCATGCTGTTTTGAGAGTATGCACCAAATGACAAATGATCTTAAAATGCTGAGTTGGCGGTGGCGCATGGGGTAGAGAGTGTGCGCTGGGAACCACAAGGTTGGCGGTTCCCATGTCGAAGTGTCCCTAAGCAAGACACCTGATCCCTAAGTGCTCCCTGGGCTAAAATGTACAAACCATGGTTTGAAAATGTAGGTCGCTTAATGACCTGTAATGTAATGTAAAATGGCATAAATGGACCCTCAACCTGCTTTATCTAATATAACATATATACATATATAACAGCAAGGCCTTCTTTATTTCAGCATTGTGGTTAGCTGTTGCCTACCAGCCAGGTAACAAAATACATTGAGATTGCTCAGAACGTGGAAGGCTAATAGGGGCTGAGCGCCTCAAGGCTAATTAGCAGGTTAGTACCGCCATGGTGGTACTGATGAATTACACCATTCCTTGATACACCACCGCTAGAGCTAGACCTGACAGAATTGAAGACAACAGTTCTGCTGGGGAAGACACTGCTGCAATGAAATCACCGCAAGAATAGCTTTGAAGATGGTGACCCATGCCACTTCAGAAGCTCATAAATAGCAACGTGTCAGGAAGTAGGATCTAAATGTCTAGTGGGTAGAAAAGTACGTTTAAAGGTGGATGAAGGGTTTTTGCTAACTCAAGGAAGAATGCCTATTCAGGTGTGCAGGTCCCCTCCAATTGTTGAGATCCTTGCTGGAGAGAACGGCAGAGCCCACCGATCATTGTCTGGACTTGAACAGCCTCCCCTCTGCATGCGGTGACTGGTCTGTCGGTAGTAATTTCATTGAAAGATGCTGATGGTAAACTAGGATATTTTTGACGTTTGTCACCCGTGTGTGTGTGTGTGTGTGTAAGTGTGTGTTTTAGGGAAAGAATGCTGAATAAGGGCTGGTGCAGTCAGTGAGGATGACGACAATGAAGCCTCAGCACATAAAGCTGCGTACCCTCTGACCCTGCGGTCTAAATACGTGGCATGATGTCACAGTACGGTGTGTGAGTGAGTGAGTGTGTGTGTGTGAGATCGAGCGAGGGAGAGAACCATGCTGGCGATGACAGCCTCACTGCATCCTCTTGTGAAAGAAACATGGCCGCTTGCTAGTGTACATGGCCCTGGGCTGCTTGCCTTCCACACATGCATACATATCTGTGTGTGTGTGTCAGAGAGAGACATAGACAGAGAGAATGGGAAGAGGCTTGTCATGCTTGTTTTCTAATCTTGCTTGGTTCAACATAATGTTTTATTCTAGCAATAATACAAGTATTAGTTATACAGTCATAGACCTCAGGGACATTATGCAGACATTGTGACTGGCACAGACATGCATAAGCTCTCGCTACTCTCTCTTTCTCTCAAACTACTACACCCACACAAATCACAGCAGTGGTCATTTCCACAGCAGACACAACAGAAGGAGGATGATGCAACATACAGCAGGTGAAGCAATCCTGAGAAATTAGAAAATCTCAATTAAAATTGATTTCTACTCTAGTTTTTGTCTGCTCAACTGTAGAAATATGACGATAAACTGGTCTTGATGCGTCATTGGAAATTGGAGCCTGCCTCTTGTAAGAGTGTTGAAAATACCACCCTGTATCTGATATCTCTGGTTGTTGTGTTATGAATATATTAGAGCCATGTTGGAGCAGTTGCTGACCTCACCATTCTAAATGTTACACTGGTAATAATTTGCTCCTGCGCTCACATACAGTAGTTGGTGTGTTAATGCCCTTGATAACAACACAACATCACAGCTATTTGTTTGCTCTTGCCGCCTTTGTTGCGTAGCCCTCCAGTCAGTCTGTCGACATGTGTGTTGCAGACTATGGGGGGTATGTGTTAATTTCTCTGTGCTCCCAAGGTGTAGACGGATGTATGAGTGTTGGCACTGCAAAGCAGCCTTTTTTTTTCTCCCAGATCCAACCACTCTTCTCTTTCTGTTTGCCTACAAACATTTGTCATCTTCACCTGCGAGGTGCATGTGTCTGTGTGCACTTGCATGTGTTGTTGTGTGATTATATTTCTGGTATGTCAGCTGTAGGTTCCTTGACTCCATGGGACTGGTATGACCCAGAACTGTCAGATCTATGTCTCTCCTCCACGTACACACACACGCACACACACAAGCACGGACACACACGCACACATGCGCACACAAACAAACAAACACATCTTCAAAAAACTGTCAACGTCGTCATTGTTAAATATGCAAAAACCCAAATCACTTGCACATGCATCAGTGCACAAATTTGACTCAGCAGTATTGTACAAATTGATTGACACGCACACAAACACAGACTCACGAGAGACCAGGATGGATATGTTCATTAACTACAGAGAATAGAGTTTTGGATTAACATGTCAACCCATTACTGTGCAAAATGCTTCTAATTCCACCCTCAGAGATGGGCTTTCCCAAAGACAAATTAGCTTTTAAATACACACTGAGACACAGGCATGCATGCACACACACACACTTATGCAGTAAACGCAAGTACACATAGCGCCTGTTCCCTCACTATGTGAGAATATGAGAAATATAAACATGACATGTCGGAGGTCATATGAAGCTATTAATCACCAGTTTTTCTGCTGGTTGCTTGGAACTCATCATTTCCCTTAAATGCAAAAAATTGACATTTCTTCACACACGTCCTATGGGGTATAGATTAAACAAACCAGATACAACGTGTTGATCACATAGGATTTTCTGGTAGGTGTATTTTATTAAATAGTTCCCATAGCCTGCTTCCAGTCTTTATGCTAAGATAGGCTAACCACGATGAAACACTACCTCTATAGTTCACATTCAGACATAAGATTGCTTTCAGCCAATCTCATCCAACTCAAAAAAGAGTTAAATGTTAAATGATTCCTTAGAGGACATTCCACCAATTATGTTTTATAACGTGAGCTTTAATGTGAAGTCTGATGATCCAGTTTCGTGAGATCACACCATAGCTTCTAATCTTTTATTGTTGAATGTGTGTTCCTTTATGGTTGGATGTGAGTTTCATGTTGGGTTTGATGAGTGTGTTGTGATATTTTGACACCTGTTCCAGTCAGAGACAACACAAGCTATTTTTGCCAGCATACAAACACACAAAGAGAAAGTAACATACACACACCGCTCTCTTTTCCAAAATAACAACTGCCTTTGTCCACACTGAACCACATTTAAACATACACACGCACACACAACCTTTTGTATGTGTTGTTTACTTCACCTCACACACTAATTATCTGGATCTAACCATCTCTTTTTTTTTTTTTACATATGTCGCAATATAAAAAAAGGCACAGGAATTTTAACCAGATGACTTTAATCGCTTTATTTAGGAATATTTAATCTTTTTGGAATAACTTTGGAGAGGACTAAATATGCATAATTGAGTGACAAAACACATAGTCGTAAGAGAGGATAACGAGACAAGACCATACCACTACATGCCGTTCCGAGATCGGTTTATACCGTTCTGAAAAAAGCAACCTGACACTTTTCAATCACGCTACTGTTTTTAAAGCTGAAAAATGATATGATGAAACTTACTTTTAATGTGGGTGCACTTACTGCACACACTGTCACAAACATGTTCTCTCTCTATCTCTACAGCACACTCAATGATGTGGCCCACACAACCTGGTCACCGGGTTTGCACAACACTGGTGGAAACCCTACAGTACAAGCTTTCCTTTTCTTTCAAGCAGCAAAGGAAATCGTCGTACATCATGCGATGGGACATTTGCATATCCATATGTCATGTAGCCCTGAACATATGCCTCTACGTTTATGTGTGTGAGCCTCTCATTCTCTTTGTCTTTTTTTCTGTCTTGGGTCAAGATGTGATACTGGTTTTCTTGCCTCTTTCTTTTTATTCTTTAGTCCTCCCTTTAAATAGTTTCCTTCTTTCTTCCACATGGTCTTTTTATCAATAACTCCATTATCTGGTCTCTCAGACAGTTCTAGTTCCATCCTCCTGCAGCTCAACACAATCTAGAGTGGGAGGGAAGGTTACACATATTGCTCACTGTTAAAATCTCTAGAAAGCTCTTTGCCTCCGTTTGACAACATGACAGTCTGGGATATGTTATCTTGTCATTTGGTCTGAATGCATAGCTTAAGCATTTAATAAGATGTGGTGTGATAGATTGAAGTGTTATGTTTTATGTAGAAGAAGGAATCAAAATGAGGTGATGAATAAAAAGTTGTCAACCCAAGTCAATAACCCCAATGTTTACAAAAAAGTCAATTAAACTTTTCAGAAAATCCCTAGTTTCCCTAAAATATTGGGGTCACCGTGGCACGTAGAGTAGAGAGGGTGCGCTGGGAACCGCAGGGTTGGGGGTTCAAACCCCAGCTTCTCCATGTCCCATGTTGTAGTGTCCCTGAGCAAGACACCTAATCCCTAATTGCTCCCTGGGCTAAAATGTAAAAAACATGGTTTGAAAATGTAGGTCGCTTTTCAGCTAAATGAATTGTAATGTAATGTAAAATGGCACACATGGACCCTCACCCTGCTTTATCTAACAGCAGCAAGGCCTTCTTTATTTCAGCATTGTGCTGTTGCCTACCAGCCAGGTAACAAAATACATTGAGATTGAGAATAGGGGCTGAGCTCCCGGGCACCTTTACTGCTCCTCCTCCTGTGTGGGATGGGTTAAATGGAGAGAACAATTTCCTGTATGTGTAAAATAATACTTGAAATTAAACATTGCTTCTTCTTCTTGCTTGGTTTAACCTCTCACCTTACTGCAGAAATAAGCCTGTTAACCACAGGAATACATCCCTGTTGAGCCCACTTGGTTGGGCGTGGCAAGAGGCGAAACTTGACCGTTCAGCGTGTTGTTTAAGTCATATTTGGGAACTAGCTAAGTTCAGGTTTTTTACTATGAGGAATACCATTTATTTTCTTCATGATGATGTCAGCCTAAGCAGATGTAATATTTGAGCTTGTGTTTAGCGCAGCCGGTAGAGAGCAGGGTATTTTACCCTACTTGAAGCAGGGCTAGCAGAATTGAGCCTTGCAAGTTTGGTACTCATCAGGTACCAGAGGTGTGTTTTGCTAACAGATACAATGTGAGAGGGAATGTGCGTCAAAGCTATTGCACCACACTTCAGAGAAAGGAAGAGGAGCTGCGAGGTCCCCCTGCATTGTGTTTGGAGGTGGCCTGAACTTATGACATGACACACATGCACATTCAGCAAACACTCTTCCTCAGATCCATCCATCCATACACACTGCCTGTATTTTCTTAAATGTCAGCATGCTGCTTCTACATGTTGTGTCAAGTATGTGCCTATGTGTTAGTGTGTGTGAGCGAGCCCACGGCCTGTGTTGCTTCTGCATGGATGGCTAAGCCAGTTTTGTGCACCATGATAGGAGAATATTGAAGAGGGTAGGCAAAGTTAGTTGAAAAATGACCAAATCTGATTGGTCTGCTGCTAAAGTCCAAATCTTGTGCTGGGTGTTATGTAAGAACCAAATACTTGAATTTGGGTTGATGTGTAGGAAAGTGGAGCATGAAGTGAGCAGCTGAATGTCACCAAGAAACCCTGTAAGAACGGAGAGGCATTCCGTGTCAGAGAGTCAGAGAGAGAGAAATAGAGAGAGAGAGAACGGAATGAAAAAACTGTCTTTTGGAGAACCCCCGGGATTCCGACCATTTTCCACTAAACATTCCCATTTTAAGCTAATACATGTCATGTCATACCTTTGCCTTGCCTTCAGTTTTGATGGACGAGTCGGATCGATTTTGCCCATAACGTCGGGCAAACCCCAAATATTGCGAGATAGAGGAGGATGTGAGAAGCAGCAGACTGAGATAACACCTTTATCTCTCTCTGTCTCTGTCTTTCTTATCCCCTATTCCTCTCCTGCTGCATAACAACAGCTTTTAATCACCTTTTTGTTTTTTTCCCACTCCTCAGCAATTCACTTCTCTTCTTCCTGAGAGGGTTGTCCGGTGTTGATTCAAGCACACCCAAAGGCTCTGACATGGTCAGACCGGCCCCTGACAAGAGCTTATGCACAGCTTTCGGGCCCCTAAGCGCTAATAGATTATTAGTGTGGAAAAGCATAGCTCCCCCACGCTGCCCCACCACACCATGGCTTCTGCGCTCCGTCTCTCAGTGGCATCCATCCTTCGCTCCCTCCATCCCTCTGCCAGTACCATCTGGCTCTCAGCACCAGGAACATTTAGCTCACCCGGGCGCCAATTTGTCCCCCTGGCTACCCGGGAGTAAAAAGAAGAGCGAAGGAAGGAGGAGAGTGAAAGAGAGATAGATTTACTTAAGAGAAACCAAATGAGAGTAAGTCAGGAAAGGAAGAAGCAGAATCGAGCGCACCTAACGGTCCGCAGCATTGTGGGACATGTTCTGGTAATGGATAGAATGAACTGTGTGCGTGTGTGTAGTCCCTCTCCTTTATAAAAATATCCCTTCAATAGTAATGAAGGAGAAAGGCAGAAGAGGACAGAGTGAGTAAAAAGAAGAGAAGCATGTTAGAGGGGGTTATCCAGCCACCAGGACACAGTCCGCCATCACAGCCCTGCCATGTCTAGCAGCAACCTATTGGAACTCTGTCAGTTCACTTTGCCTCATGAGGCTCCCTAAAAGAACAGAAAATAAGACTTCGTTGGTGTTTGGATATTAAACTTAAATTGGTTGTGTTTCAGAAGTATGACAGGGTCTCAAAGCCCAAGGTTATGAACTTCAAGGTCATACACTCTGGAATTATACTCTCCCACAGATGTGCAAAGACACACAGTAGTAAGGGCGACATTTTGTAAACCCCAGTTTACAGAGACTGAAAGCAGCCGCAGCATAGGCGGCAGCATCAGAAGCTAAGTCCTTGGCTGGACCCTTAAAGCGATTTAAATAATTACAAAATGCATCATCTGCTGTGTGTTTTGTTCATGAAATTCCGCTCGTCAGAGTCTCACAACATAGCAATATATTGTTAATCAATAATAAATATTGATGAGCGCATTAATAGTGCATTATCAGGGCTACTTATTTTCAGTTGAAAACAGAAGTGAATTTACTTCAAGGGCTGGGAAACATGAAGTAGCTCTGCAATAAAATGTAGTTTGGGAAATACTTATTGTACCTACGTTTTCACTGTGGCCTGGTTGTACAGTTTGAAATGGATTAATTCTTGTCTTCTTCTTTCTCCATCAAATCAACATCACTTGAAATGCATGGAGTTCATATTCCCATAAAATGTTCATGGAATTATTAACTGGCAGATACTTTATAAAGGGACCTAGGCTATTGGTATGGTATTGATTTCTTGCATACAAAAATGGTTCAAGTAATACATTTCCCACACAGCACTTCCAAGCTACTGTGTGTTTCAAAGTGGGCTCATACTGTATGTCACACACACAGCCACACATGCGCACGTGCATAAACACACACTCTCGGATGTGTCTCGCAGATAAATACGTATGTACTGTTGTGAATGAGATGTTGGCCAGCGATCATAGCTCGCCAGGCACCAAAATACGCAGTGTTCTAAACATTGGCTTAGATGAATATATGAAGACATGCACCAATCGTACACTTCTAGAGAATATCTGAGGCCAACTTGCCTTAGTATTTACTGCAGAAACTGATAAGATATTTACCACAAAAAGCTCTTGGATCATCCGGTCTCTATATTAAATCACAATTTGTTTACGCAGCACCACCTACAACAGTTCTCTGCTGAAGTCTGTTATTCATTTACTTGCAGCTTCGTTCATAGACGTGTGGGTTGGGGAGACACTCAAACACTTTCATATACAATCTCCATCCCTCTGTCTTTAGGTGTGTGCAGAAGTTGTTCTTCTGCAACAAGAACCTGTTGTTTCAGACTATTGTCGGATTTGGGTTGACTCGGTAAAGACCCAATAGCCATATTAAAATTACAAAGAAACAGATGTGTTCCCTCTCCTCAAAGTCTCTTTCGTCTCTCCCTCGGTGTCAATGGCTGTGTATCTCTGTGGCTCCCTCACTCGATGTCTTATCAGTGCTGATGGCTTCAAGCCCATGTGCTGAGAGGTCTATTAGTTAGCTGTCATTCTGTCAGATAATGCTTCATATCTCTCAGCTAGTTCACTCTTCTTACATCTTTCCCCCGACTGCATGAGGTGGGAGGGGAGCCGTTGAGATATGAGACCAGGGCACAAACATCAACCTTTCCGAAAAAAGGTTTTATACATATATTTCTCGGCTTGTAATCAATGTTTTGTTGTGAGTTTGATGAATAAAAGCTTTAAAATGTTGCTACGGTTCATCGATGTACCAAGTCGAAGTGTACTGTATGTGTGTATATGTCCTGTAGCAATTGCATCTGTGCATTGAATTAATCAAAATCAGCTCATTAAAACAGTAGGTCTTCACATCTTCATAGTAGCCTAAGACTATTTTAAATGAGGCAATGCTCATATTTGCATGTCCGTCTGTCTAACTAGTACCAAGGAAATCTTTGTTGTGTTATTGCATTGTTAAATCCACATAGTTCATCTAATCACAGTGGTAATAGCCTGAAACGCTCCCACATATTCTAATTGTATGAATAACTGATATGCACAAAGTCAGCTCCGTGGCCAGCTCAGTATGCCGATGATGAAGGTCAGTAAGCATTGTGGTACCCCATTAGAATAATGGGGGCTGTGACTAGTCTGCTCCAGTGCAAGACGAACATCATTCACACTTAGCTGCATTCTTCTTTCTCTCCCTCTCTGTCGCCCTATGCCCTGTACCGTCTCTTCTTGCCCTCAATTCCACACTCTAATAGCCTTTTCATTTACTCATGCTGACTCTCACCCACTCCACTCTCGTGCACACACACACAATTAGTCTGTAAATACTGAAGCTCTGTGTCAGTGACATCAGAGGCCCCTCGGATGGTTTTAAATCCCTCGAGTTAGGTTTGAATCTCAAGCAGTTTACGCGTAGATACAACAGTAACAAACAATATAAATGCACTGAGAAATGCTAGGAAGGCCTGGTCAGCAGCATTCACTGGGACTTAAATATGATGGTAGCTCTGTCTGCACATTCTTTCTAGTTTACTTACATTTTGTTGTGCACAACACAGTTCTTTTTTGGCAGTCCTTATAAGACAGACAGGGCCAATGGCCTGGCCACCCTTAGATATAGAGAACATTTTAATCCGCTCACAAGCTTTATAATTTCAGTACAGTTTGTGGAAGTGTTGTATTCAGTTTTCTCAACAATACATTTTGTTCAATATGTAAATACAGTTAGTTTGGTTAGTACTTATTAGCATATTTAGGAAAATACTGATGCATGTAGAATGCTTTGACTTTGAAAAATTGAACTCTTCCCCTCATTCTCCAGAGATGACAGCTGTAAGCTAACACATTTTAAAATATTGTTGGTGAAACATAAGAATTTGATTTTTGATTTTGAATTTGCGTGCATTCGTCCCATCTTCTCAAGTTTAGTGAAGTGCTGCTTGAAGCCCCTGTGGAAAGATGTCCTTATTTTTGACACATTAAGCAAGTGTATTCTTGCAAATGAGAGAGGGAATGAGGCAAGACACTTGTGAATGGGAGATGGACTGAGACAGAGCGGAAGTGCCTGTCGTTACATAAAGGTCACAAGAAGCTACGCAGCTTACATCCGACACTGCAATCTCTCCTCCCATCCCCCCTCTTCACTTCTGCTGCCTTCCTCCGATATTCCTCTCCATCCTCTGCCTCTCCAGTTTCAGTTACAAACCTTTTTGTCATTGCAATCTGCTCATTTTAGCCTCCTATCTGATCATCAGTTTCCTGTCTCCATTTCTTGTTCTCTCAGCTAGTGCTGGTATGTCAGCATCTTTTGACAGCAATGTATTCTCTCCTCTTCTTTTCCTCTTCTTCCGTTATTTTCTTTTCTTCTGTTTTCTTTTATCTTCTCTTCGCTACTTACGTGAGTCAAGGAATTGCGGGGTACAACACAAGACTTTTGTCAAATTGTTTTTTCTTTCAATACATCATCTGAAACTCTTTACGGTTTCCACTTGGCAAATTATGTTAATAGACCTGCTTGCTCATAAATAAGTGAAGATATTTAAGCGTAATAGTTCTACGACGCCATTGTTGGCCGGAACGGTGTTATCAGCTGCCTCATGGTAATCATCAATTCTGTGGAGCACAAAATACTTATACAATGAAATAGAACAGAAACTTAACTGTATAAGAAATACAAAGGAACATATAATGTGACTGTCTCCGGACCGGGACAGTTTTTAGCTAACTATCCGGTTAAACTGTGAAACGATAAAAATGATCGTGGAATGTTTTGCTCCTTTAACTCCTTCAGCTAAATGACATGTAACAAGCCACCCTTCTTTAAGGCCACTTATAGGTTAACAGATATGGAACAAAGCCACTGGCCTCTGACTGGCACACCTTCATAAAGAGCTGAATGAATCCATTCAGTCTGGTGATTGATTTCTTGCATTTTAATTGACACCCTGAGCAATGCTCTGCAGTGTTCTGCAAACAAAATCATATTTTTGACCATATATGACCATTAAAAAACATATTTTTTTAAAACAATACAAGCTGATGTCATTGCTTTCGATGACAAATACGGGGCATTTATTTTAACTGCAAGATCATCTATCATCTGTCAGGTTATTTGTATTCCTGTCATTGGCAAAATCACTTCTCCTCCCCTCTCCATTTAAAATAACATTTCATATCTACTGTGCACCATTGTCAGCGCTCAAACAAACACACACACACACACACACACTAAAACCCTCACACACACACAAACCAGAAGACTACACACCATAGCCTAGTGGGAATACACTACAGATCAAGTTGGTGCTTGTTTAATGCTGACCCAACAGAATACAGGTCCGTCCCTCCAGTGATCCCCATCACCCTGAGGGCCCATGATTCTCACAATTTCCCACGTACATCTACAAACAACATATACTGTGCATTCATCAATATCCTGCATCCATGCATGTATCCATAGTTTAAGAGCAGATGAGGCCTTTTATCAATCTTTAAATACTAACCTACTACTAATACTATTCTAAATAATAATATATTGTAATAGTCAGATTAATGCATGAAAGCAATACCTAGGTCCCAAAACTAGAACTGAGCAATGAATTATTGTAATCATATTCTTATGGCATCAGTCATGGGTTTGCTTTACCCATCCATCCACCACAAACTCTTCCCTACGCGGGCAGAGGGAAGGCCAGAGCAGTTGCCCTGTGGACAGGCTTACTTTGGAGCTGAAAGCCGGGTGCGTGTTTAAAGTGTGCCTTGTGCGTCTGTATCAGACGTCAAGGACTGGCTACCTGGGAATAAGACTGCAGGGGCAGAGTTGACAAGATCAAAACCTTTTAGAGGCACTGCACAAAAATGTTCAACTGAAAAGTCAGAGTGCTGGTGCACTCACATTGTTTGAAATCTTTGTCTTGTTGTGGTGTTTGATTTGATCGGTTATCTGCAGAGCAAAAGGGGCAAAGAACTAATCATACAGGCACAACCACCTATGCTTACGGATCACCCGCCCAACAGCGACGGAGAAGCCAGTGCTGGCCACCCCAACTTCGCCTTCAAAATTGTGCACGTTCCTGTGACTCTCAGGGTTTTCTATCCTCCCCTCTTAAAGCCCTGCAAATTCAGTCTCCATAGAAACAGGGGGAAGGAGAGGGATGTTGACTTCCTGACGCCTTCTGTCCCATGGGACGTCAACCGTCAGCAATTCCATATGTGTGTATATGGCTGTGTGCATGGGTTTTCTCACATGTCATTAATATCATGTATAATCTTAGGCTGCACATCATGAGACTGGAAATCATAATATCAGCTGCAAGAAAGCAATGAAAGTTATGATTTGACACTAAAGCTAAGGCTGTTTCTTTCGTTCAGCTGTGAAGCTCCAACCTCGATGGCTGCTTCTGATAGGCTGCCAAAGCCGAGCAGCTTAGTGTGTTAGTGGGTCTGGCTGAAGGACTATAGAGGAATCCCCTCTTCACTGAGACAGCAGGATGAGAACAGTAACAGACCAGTAGAGAACACACTGGAAGTAGTAACTAAACTCTAGTGGATGTACTGGTCTGTTTACGGTGTCATATCACCAAGGCTGGGCGGTCAATTAATGACACATGCAGAGTAATCTTGCAAAAACACCTAGAGGTGTCGTACCGAAGGTACAGCACCAAAGGGTCCAGGATGTATGACAAAAATCTTCATGTAACCAGGAATCCCATACACAGATAATACATACATACATTGATTTTCTATTTTTGCTGCCTAAAAGTCTTCTATCTATACTAGGTTAACTGTGAGGAAAGAAAATATTTTGCACAGATGTATTTAAAAATAGATCAATATACATAATAGTACAGGGGAGAATAATCATTTATTATAAATTAATTTGGTTATTATTTTCTCAATTCATATTTTCTTTTATATAAACGGCAATTTATATAAAGACAATTACAGAATGGCCTCTGACAGGATGGCTCGAAAGAAAATAGGAAATAAACGCATGGAATAGCAAGGAAATAGTGGGCTCTGCATCCCGCGCAGCTGCCACACCCCAGCGTTGCCATGGATATAAGGCCTTGGCAGCACAGATGTGTGAGTGAGTCTGTGTTGGTTAGAGGTGTGCCAGGATGACATCATAGAGTAGCTCGCTGAGAAGGTCTACTGCAGGCACATGGCATTTACAATATTTATAGACCACAACAGATGAGCTCACTCAGTCACTCGACGTGACTAGTTTCTCTTCACACAGACACACACACGCAAAGAGCCTAGAAGTTACTCACGCAATCGGTGCACACATATATCTTCTCTCCTCTATTCTGGCCTAAAGGGGAGATTTGCGTATAAGTTGACCATACAGACATCCCAATGCATGCAGCAATTCTTAAACTACATTCAGAACGGACATGATGTGCTTTTAGGATTATTATGGGAAAATTTCAGAAAACACACACATACACTCTGTCACAGAAAAGGCCTCCGTATCGTCAGTGAAAATTAGCTACTGAATGAGTCATAAGAAGAGGGAATGGTACTTTGTGAGCTATTAGACCAGCGAAAAAATAAGGGGCCGCTACAGTCCCAGCACACACACGCTCGCTTAAGCATAATATAGGCACAAACACACGTTACATGACCCCACCAACCCCCTCAAACATGTACATATTACACAAAGATTTAAATCCTCATATCCACAAATAAACAAAATCATTACTTTGTAGAGTAAATACTGCACATCAGTGTTACAGCAAAGTATGATTAAGAGAGACCACCATGTGTGTGTGTGTTTGTGTGTGTCTGTGTGTGTCTGTGTCTGTGCATGTGAGTGACTGAGCTTGTGAGCTTGAGTCACAAGGACCAGAAAGAAAAATCACATTTCATTAATAAATCATCCAGGGCCTTGCAAATCATGTGCACAACGCACACACACAGCAATGCCTTATTCCACGGCCATGGCGACCAGATTAAAGGCAAATAATTTTTGAAGAGCCGTGTGTGTGAGTCTGCGTGTTCATGCTCTTAAACTGGCAGTACAGCCTTACGTCTTCTCTTGTCTGCAGCTCTACAGAACCAACACTCAGCCTTCGAATCTATCCTTTAACCCGTAGTTAAGTTTGAGCAGAGGATCATTATCAACATAAAGTGTATTTTGGCAACCTGCTTGACAGAAATGTCTGCTATACATTCTATCTGTACCTCTATCTGTCCCACTTTTCTCCTCCTGCCACCATCATACACTGCCACTCCTAAAGGCTATGGAAGCGATTCCCAAAGTGTGGGCCGCGGCCCGCTGGTGGGCCGTGAAGGTGCTGCAGGTGGGCCGCGAGAGGTCATTTACAATAAATAAATAAAATGGTTTTAATTTTCAATTTGGAAAAGTTTGAAATTAATATAAAAATATGTCAAATGGGGTGCCCTTGGTATTAAAGTACATATATATGAGCTCTGGAGAAAATGAAATTGTCGGTTAATACATTTTTAATCGGTTAAATTCTTAAGGTCATGTAATCATCCCTAGTTTATGTTTTGATCAGAGTTGTGATTAAAGGTTTGGGTGGGCCGCAAAAGATTTTCAGATTTCCAATTGGGCCGCGGCATTCTTGAGTTTGGGAACCGCTGGGCTATGGTATTGAATGAACAGTTTTATAGGTTTCAATGGCTGGAAGGGGATTTGAGATGAGAAGGAAGCCAGGATAGAATTAATTAGGGGTGAAATGTAGTAGGCAGATAGGGGGACCTCTTTATTTATCTTGAATATTACACCTGAACCCGGCGTAGTCTCTACGTACTGGATTTATATTTCACTCTCTGGTCTCAGTGCACCCCTGTAACTAGTGTAGCCCTGAGGCAGGGGGCACAATGTCTGTGCATTCCACTATTTAGTATGCCTGAAACATATTTAGTATGTCTCAACATGTATCAGGTAAAATTACCAGGATATCCAACTGCATTCTGTAACATTTAACGGACGCTTTAACTAACTTACGTATTTGTGAACAATTATACTTGGACACTGGTTCTCCAGTCCTACTTGCTCGTTTCCATCCACGTATCTCCCGGTCTAAGGACAGCGGCTGCATGACAAGGACAGGGCAGCAGCATGACGCCTCACTTTCAGACACCATGAGAGGTGCTTGTCGTTCTTTTGTCATTACAGTTACAGTTTTTGTAGACACACACACACACACACACACACACATTCTCTGTCCCTCTCTCTCAGCGGTGTACAGTTACATCCTGCCAATGCAGTTTGTACTCTTTGAAGGGCAAAAGCAACGTTCCTGACCTCCACAAACACATGACACCTCAGCTACTCATTACTCTCAGACATTTTTTGCTACAAGAAGGATTGAGAAGAGAAGAGATTATGGGAAATTATGCCAGAGGTACCCTCGGAGCAGTTTATTTACCCTGAATATGAAGATTATAATTAATAGAGCTGTGTTTGGTGCATCTCCTGTTTTTCCTCTGGAGCCCGTGATGCACTTTCATCTGCAAAGCAGTGCAGCTGGGACGGACCGAGCGTGTTGGTGTGGTCTCCGGAGTATACGTGTGTTAGCCTGTGTTTTCTTCAGTGAATGAGACAGTGTGTAGCCGTACACAGCAAAATTCTAGTTAATTTTCCGGTGTTTCGGCAAAAGAGCTGGAGTCATTATCCAGTGTCAAGATCAGATTCATTTGCCACACTTAGTAGAGTTAAACTCTTTGATAGGTTTGAAATGTAACTGTACAGTATCACACTTCTTGGTGTTGGGTTTCTCTTACGTACCATGGCTCATGGAGTAGAGAGGGTGAGCTGGGAACCACAAGGTTGGCGGTTTGAACCTTGGTGTCCCTGAGCAAGACATCTAACCCCTAATTGCTCTCCAGACTAAAATGTAAAAACCATGGGTTAAAAATGCAATGTAAGTTGCTTTGGATAAACGTGTCAGCTAAATGACCTCTAATGTATTTAACACTGGGCAGATTTATTTTTGACACTTATTCTGAGTTAACTTCTTGAGTGTTGTTTTAACACTGACTAGATTGGGACAATATAAACACCAGCTTAGAGTTAAAATTGAATCTCATGGTGTCAATTTAACTCTGTGTACAGCGTATATATTGATGTTATCATCCAGACTTGACTGATACTGTGTACACGTGTATCATAAATGGGGCAAGCATTGTTTTTATGTCAACTTGATCGTCTTCTTTTTATTCTGAATAAGCTTAATACGATTAGCGTATTTGTTTTTGGAGAATGACACAGAGCAAAGTAGTAGTGGCTGGATGTTCAGAAAGTGGAAACAAACAGTGCCTGCTGTTTGCAATTCTTGTGTGTACTGTGGTAGTAATAAGCTTCCCTCTGGGCTGACCAGGAGCATGAGGAGGACACGGTGACGGAGAGATGAAGAGGGGTAAGTTGTGCGCTCCAGCTAAGTGATGAGAACAGCGGGAGAGGGAGACAGAGCTCACAGAGGGGCTTTAGACAGGGGCAGAAGGGAGGAGGTGACAGGGGAGCAGGAGGAGGAGCAGCAAAAGAAAGAAACAATGAGGATAGTGTTGATCTAGAAGGACACAGCGAGGACTACAATGCTTGTATTTCAAAAGGAGATTTTACAGTTTGACAGTTAAAATGTACCTTTTGTCCCTTCATCTCCTCCCTTCAATAGTCGAGGGGGAGTTAAAAGAAATGCTGATAACTTCATTGACATTGCTTCAATTTTAACAACAGCTTAGTGAGCAGCAGCAACCAAGTCATGGACTTTCTGGGGTTTTCCCTTTCAGCCTTCCTATCTTATTGGTGGAGCTAAAGAAGTTTCCCCTCAAGAATTTCTTGCAAGAAATTTCCTCAGGTTTGGTCAGCAAATGATTTGGTTAGGTTTGGTAGAATATTATGGTATAAGGTTAACGTTGATCATTTCTGGAAAAAAGCCCTGAGGACAAACGTTGCAGTTTTTTGGGACTCGGCGATGCCTGACAGGATGCTGTGCAGGAACATTAAACGATGAGTCACTTAATTAATTTGGCACCTCGCAACTATTTTGATGGTCTTTTATTAGTTTGAGTCATTTATTAGCCACGCCATCGAGCACTTTGTTCGAGAATGTAATATGTTTGAAAGAAGTTGTTTGGACGTTTTGTACGAACATTCAGGCACCCAAGAATTACGCCCACAAACTCTCTTCCTCCAGAAGATTGACTATTTTATTTTTTTAGAGAAATATCTGAAGTATTGGACGAGGTACCAAAAACTGTGATCCCTATAGCTCGCCCTCTGCTCCATGTTATGTTATGATGTAAAATGGCTGCTCTCAGTCGGGGGAAGGTTCCGCTGAGATTAGCTACGCTTGAGAAAAATAGGAGTGAGCACAAGAGCAAAGGATAGAAAAAATAATAAAAAGAGCAAGCATGGACGAGCTGGAGTGGATAGAAAGTGAAAGAAGTAATTGATTACTTCTTTACTAGTCTGAAGGAGAGAGAGTGAGGAGGCAAGGAGGAGAGAAAGAGAGAGAGAGAAACTGTTAGAAGCTGTCAGATAAAAAAAAAAGTCAGAAGTCACTCCTCTGAATTCTGCTGCAGAAAACACTCTTTTAAGTGTGTCAAATGCTTTGGGGGTTTTTCCGCACATGGAGAAGTGAATGTGTTCCATGGGGTGTGTTTGTCTGTTCTGTGTATGTTTGAATGCATTTCTTGCATTTTTCTCTGAAAATGGAGCTTGGTGTGGCAGGTGTTGCTCCCACTGATGTCAAGGATGAATTCAAGCATGCATTCTAAATTCTTTCCAGCATCTCTTCTCCTCATATTTCCATGCGTTTCCTTCATCTTAACCATTGCACACGTACACAGACAATGTAGTCAAACTCAGAGCTCCCTCTGTCTTTGGACACCATAAGCTACTCTAAAAGCTGGTAAACTGGCCTCCCTCGGTTTCTGTATGAAGATGTAATCATGATGACTTGGTTGGTCTACTTTATGTGAGCACCAAGTGCTGCCAGTAGGGGTCTCTGTCTCACCACTAAACCTGACGGCAGCATTGACCAGTGTGTTTGGCTACTCAGAGGATGTAAGGCAGAAGTTCGAGTCACCTGCTCTCAGTTAATGTCACCACAATCATTTGTTTGTGGTGACACAATGATGTGTATGACCTCAACAGTCTCATAGTTTGATATTCTGCTTTCTCTCTCTGTCTTTGCTGTGAAACCTGTTTCCCTGACAACCATGTGCAAGCAAGTAGACCTGTGTCTTTTTCTACATTCATGCAGTGCCACTCCCAAAGCTTATGATGTTGAATGAGCACTTTAGTGTGTTTTTACCGACTGAGGCTGCAGCACAGCATCGGTGTGGGGCTAAAGCACAGTGGAATAGAAGGATGGCAATTAATTACTTCATAAAGAGGGGAGACATGCAGAGTGATACCGTCATAACCTAATCTTAGTCACTACTCTTTTTGTGCACTGATCCGGATTACTAAAAAAAGTGGGCTATGAAATATCACTTGATAACTACAATCATAATATTTATTTCTCAATAGTACAAAACTAAAAACAGCGCATAGTGAGAAGTCGAAATTTAAATCAAATCCGTGTTTAAGTGATTGAGTATCGTATTTGGAAGTTGATCATGACGTTTAAACAATCTTCAAAATCCCATGATACAAATGTTATAAATTTTGATCATAAACATGTGAGCCATGTAGTATGAAATAAAATCTTTTCTACATATTTCTACATAAACACGGTTTTGTAAAAAAAAAAAATTAAAAAGAGGTTAAAAATCTTGTTTCAAATGACATCCGTTGCAGTCTGGACAACGGTAACAATAGGAGGAAAATCCTTTAGTGTATAAAAGCACCGCAAGGTGTTTCAGACTCCAGTCAAGTGAATGCACTGTAAATATTACTGCAATAGCAGGGACTATTTAAAAATAGAAAGTATCAGCGCACAATGTCATGCTGGAGAAAAATGGGTCCCCTGAATTTGTGTTGAGTAAGCAGTGGCTGGAGTCTTTATCAGGAGGAAATAGAGCGTTTAAATTAATGCTAATTCATGGAATTAGTTCCAAATGTGACTTAAAAACTCTGTGTGTGTGTGTTCGAGCAATAGAGAGCAGGTTGTCTGCGCCACCAGCAATCCTTGTCTACCCTTTCCTCTTCTCTCCTCCATCAGCTGATTACGAGCCAGTCTGTCCCCATCTCCTCCTCCCTGCCTCCTCATCATCTCTGTCTCATTCAAACGTTTCTCCCTAATCAAATATCTGGGTTTATGTCAACCCTGCTTACCCCTCTCTCTCTCTCATTCTCTCTCACTTCAACCCTCATCCCTGCTGTCTCTCGTCCCGGGTGCAGTTAGAGCCAGCTCACTAGCAGAATGCTGTTGTTCCAAACGGAGGGCAGAGGGAGCCGCACAGGGATCTTTTCCCTTCCTGCTACACTCAGTGTCGATAAGGACTCAGAGGAACCATCCCTCTTTTGCCATCTTCACCGCCCTCTCTTTTCATCACTTCTCGTCCTCTCTACCTGTTTCTTTCTCTCTCTGTTCGATGCATCTGATATGTTTAAGCCTCACCATGAACCCAACAGTGAAGATCCACCTTCAGAATGGGACCCAGTTTAACACCTACATGTACCAGGTAGGGACTCACCACCTGTAAGCTTTGAGGATGTAACCGGTAAAGGATTGTCTCCTGCTCCAGTAGCTCCCTCTGTGGTCTCCATGTGTCCTCGGCTGAGTATCGATTTAAGTGCTGATGACTCTTTTCTAGAATTGAGAGATACACTCATCTCCACCTCTTACACCTTTTGCATTTCCCCACATTCCTGAATCAAGCTGTGAACAATGATTAATGCTTTAGTGATGCAAATTGTTGTTTATTGTGGCCTCCAATAAGGTATTTCCCTGGTTAATGTGGCTAGTTGAATGTCAACCTCCAATTGTCCAAGAAAATACTAAATTAATATATGCACTGAAGGGAAATTCTCTGGTTTTCTGTAACTGCTGTGCATGTTTGGATGTTTATTGCAGCATGCATGCGAGAGACTCAACTCTGCTGATGCACAACAACAAAAACTCTCTTTGTGTATCTCCTTTCATCTGAGCAGAGGAAGTATTCCCTTCCCTTCTCTTCCTTCCTCTCTTTCTTGGACCCTCTTTTTGGCGCAGGTTGTTTTTTTCTTAAATCTTCTTCTCAGAGGGATGCTATTCTGAGCTCAGACCTTTAACGGAACACAGGAGGGGAGAAAGTTGGAAAACGTACAATGATGACACCTTTCTTCGCTGAGCTAAGCTGGAAAACACAAAGAGAGTGTTGATGTGTCAGCTGTGCCGTATAAAGGACTTTGCTGTGTCAATCAACTTCATGGCCAATAGTCAGGTTGTTAAATTACTTCTGATTCGCAATTTTTTACCCTGGTGGGTTCTTTTTTTTCCGCAAGGATTCATTTAAATCCCAAAACTCTTCTAGATTCACTTATGCATGGGATTTCAGATAGGAATCCCTTCGTTCCTAGGTGTTTGGAGCGGGATTTACTAAGCTGTATTCACACTGAGCGCATTTGCTGTTATATTCAGTGAGTCCAGACCTGGCACGGCTTCAGTCAGTCTTGGCATTATCCCTAATGTGCTTCACTTAGACTGATTTGCTCATGACTCACAATAATTATGCAGAAGCTTAATTTTACCACATCTCTCTCTCAGCCATGAAGAAAAAGATTCAAATGTGTTTGCTTTTCTTTATTTACTATTCCATCTTCTGCATTTTGAAGAGAGATGCTTTTAAAAAATGTTTTTAGTGAGAGCTGGGAGGAGATCTGGCAGGTGCTGCGGTCGGCTGCCCCTCCTCCCCCCCGATCTCATCATACAGAAGGAATCTCTCTCAGAGGCCTCGTGCATGTTTTGTCTTGTAGCAACGTGTGCGTCTGTGTTCGTCCGGTTTGACATTGGTGCAAAGTTCTCACTTCCGATAACTCTTTCAGAATGAGCCATTGCCACGGCGCCCGCCGCAGTGTGTGGCGTGGCATCATGGCAAAAGATCACTCACTGCCCAGAGGGCCAAGACTCTGGCGAGGTGTTATTGGTGCTCGATGTGTGTAAGATTTGTCAGACTAAGGTCACGTCCACCTCTGTGCTGCATGCGGCCTCGTTCACTCTGCAGTGGTGAAGAGTTACAGAGCTGTGATATCTGAGCCCCCCTGGGACTCACTCGTTCTCCCTGGCCCCGCATTCATCTTCAGCGTGGCACTCCTCTGTGAATTACTGAGATGTACATCAGAGTTAATGTAGTATCCTTTGGTCCACGCGACTGAGAGGAGCTCAGCCACTCCCTATGACCTCTGATGACGTATTGCCTTCTTTTCTGCCCTAAGGAAAATTATAATTTCCGAGGGGGTTTCTGGGGAAGCAAATCTCCATTCTTGCATTGTAGAATGTGTAACACATTGGGGTTGAATTCATTATTAATGGATGACAGAAACACCAAGGGGATTCTAGTGACTGCACCGAGGCAGTGCTAACTAACCAGCCTTCTTCTGTGCAGAAAACACATGAGGAATTCATCGCTCAAGCTTTGCTGATCTTCCCGCGATGCAAAATAAAATCTGATAGCTGACAATGTACACTTGGGCTGTAAAGATCTTCAGATTATCATAAATAATATCTTGTACTGCAAACCTACCCTGTGAATTATACTACGTGTTAATGACTTGATGGCCATGTTTACAGTTTCCATCTCCTTCTTTTTGTGCTTAGTCACACATTTTCCTCTTTTCATCTCCTAACATCAACTGACACATACAGTGTCAATGTCACTGTTTCTCGGCAGAAATCAATTTGTTTTTGTGTTGGCATAACCCTCCCATATACAAAATCTGCCCACACATAAAACCACTTAAGAAACGGTTTGTTGCTCAGGGCATTCGTATATGAAGGCAAGATTTACTGTAATCTACATTACATCCCTGGACTTGCCTGGTGTGTTAATACATTCTGTATCCCTCAACCACCATCCATCCATCCATTTTCAACCGCTTATCCGGGGTCGGGTCGCGGGGGCAACAGCTCCAGCAGGGGACCCCAAACTTCCCTTTCCCGGGCCACATCTACCAGCTCTGACTGGGGATCCCAAGGCGTTCCCAGGCCAGTGCAGAGATGTAATCTCTCCACCTAGTCCTGGGTCTTCCCCGGGGCCTCTTCCCAGCTGACCGTGCCTGGAACACCTCCCCAGGGAGGCGCCCAGGGGGCATCCTCACCAGATGCCCAAACCACCTAAACTGGCTCCTTTCGACGCAAAGGAGCAGCGGCTCTACTCTGAGCTCCTCACGAATGGCTGAGCTTCTCACCCTATCCCTAAGGGAGACGCCAGCCACTCTCCTGAGGAAACCCATTTCGGCCGCTTGTACCCGTGACCAAGTTCTTTCGGTCATGACACATCCTTCATGACCATAGGTGAGGAGGAACGAAGATTGATTGGTAGATCGAGAGCTTTGCCTTCTGGCTCAGCTCTCTTTTCGTCACAACGATGCGGTAAAGCGAGTGCAACCGCCCCCGCTGCTCCGATTCTCTGGCCAAACTCACAATCCATCTTCCCCTACCTCGTGAACAAGACCCCGAGGTACTTGAACTCCTTCACTTGGGGTAAGGACACATTCCCCACCTGGAGTAGGCAATCCATCGGTTTCCTGCTGAGAACCAGGCCTCAGATTTAGAGGTGCTAATCCTCATCCGGACCGCTTCACACTCGACTGCGAAACACTCCAGTGAGAGTTGAAGGTCACAGACGGAAGATGCCATCAGGACCACTGTTGAGTTGAGTTGCAGACCGAGCCCCTCTCTGGCTGGGAGGTAGGTTTAGGTGAGTCTCTCAGGCTGGAGGCGGAGATTTTAATGCACCAGGTGGAGAGGATCTGGCGATCAGGGGGGTTGGAGTCACTCACTCACAGGACAGTGAAGAGCGAGCAGTGTGAGAAAGCGAGATTGAAGAGCTTGGGAAGAGGAGACTGCAGGAATAAAGCTTGCAAAGGCTGGAGAAGGAGCCGGTGAGCTTTTGAGTGGCTGACTACTTATGGCATGAAATGCAAAATCAAATGTCCATATATTTAATGTGTTTTAAAAAGTATTCAAGCTAAAAGTAATTGGATAAAACTTGATTTGTGTGTATTCAGCGGAGTTAAAATCTGGTGAAGTTTAAAGGTTAAAATCATCATTAAATAGTGTTTTAAAAATGTATTTAATTTAGTATTGGGATACTTTAAATTTGGGTTGTCTTTCTACTTATTTTGGGGTTAATTTCCAGTAGATTATAAATTAAGTATGTGATGTTGGGTATGTGAATTGATTATGGTTTCTTGGGTTATATTTCTTTGACCTTATATTCATGTTTGTATTTCAAGGTTTTTCACCTGGTTTGACTTGGACAATTTTAAAAATAAAAAGCAAGAAAGCAAAGAAGTCCGAATCTTGGTCATTGAGTGGAATCCAGTCTACACTTCTTAGCAGGCTGCCCTTTCAAGTGGGGGGCTGCAGTTTGACCCTCACAAAAGTGAGACACTTGACAGTGAAAAACCGCCACTGGTGCGAAGACTGGAGCGAAGTATCCTGAACTGCAACTGGCCAGGCCTGGAAGTCCAGAGGCCTAGTAACACTGAAGATCACCCCGCCCACACCGAATCCTGGTGAAAAGGAAGATGGCTGACTCAAAGTCACTGGAGCAGCTTAAAGCTAGTAGGACGTCTGCAAAGCGACAATTCTCCCGGCTGTCCAACAACATTGTCCGGATGCACGCCATAATGGCTGAAGAGGAGCTCAGAGACCATTTCAAAAGGCTCATAACTGAGGCCAACAAAGTCATGGAAGCAAATGACGATGTGGAGGCCCAGTACCTTGCAGAAGTGGAGCTGGACGCAGATCCTGATGAAGTTCCCGGGTTGAGCAAGCAGCAAAAGGCCGATATTGGGAAAACTGCAAGCGAGTGTGAGATGAAATTGGAAGAGCTGAAGGACCTCATTCGAAAGACACTCTGGGCTAATTTCGGGGAGGAGGAACTGATGATGGCGCTACAGGCTGCAGAGGAGAAAGTAAAGAGTGTGATTTCCTTTGAACCTGGTGGAAATAAAGAGGCCTTTGACTTCATGTTCGACTACATGGAAGGACTGGTTAAGAGGGCGAAGGAGCTGTACACACAGTGGAAGGGTTGGGCCCCTCCTGCCGAGCAGAAAGACTTCCAGCTGCGTGTACGAGAGCTCGAGCAGATCGTTCCCAAGTTAATGTCCAAAAAGGCAGAGTTCATTAAAGCAAAAGCTAAAGAAGACGCCGAAAGAGTTGTGAGTGCAGCTTCTATCAGCTACCCGACATCAATATCAGCCATCAGACTGAAGCCAACCACCCTCCCCATGTTCACTGGCATCAGGCGAGACTTTCATCGCTGGAGAGGAGACTGGGAGGCCCTTCAGAGGCAAGGAGAACCTACTGGGTCAAAAGAAGTAAAAAAGTTCCAGCTTCTTGACAGTTTGGATGACAAGATAATGAGAGATCTTCGATTGATGTCCTATAACACAGCAGATGACATTCTTCGGGTCCTGGAGAACCGGTTTGGAAACCAAACGGCGATTGCCATCGAAATAGTTGAGGAGCTCCAGAGACTTCCAGCTGTCAAAAGTCACCAGCCCAAGAAAATTGTTGAGCTCATCCAAGCTGTTGAAAAAGCCCTTCAAGACCTGAGTGACCTTGGTGACACCGGTGCTTTAAAGAATCCTCTAGTGACAAAGGCAATCGAAAGCAAGCTTCCTGATGCACTGAAGAAAGAGTGGCTTCTCTATGCAGCTGAGAGGAGCAGTGCTCCTCCAGAGAAACGCTTTGACAGTCTTCTGACCTTCCTCAAGAGTCAAGAGAACATCTATGAACAGCTGGACCAATTGAGGGACGAAGAGCTGCCAAGAAAAGAAATCCGACCTGAGCAAAGGCAAGCCAGAACCAGGGCTGCAAACCAGTCAGGTAGCCATCTCTCAGGATGTATCGTCTGTGGGGACATTAAGCATAAGAAGAAGCTGTACTTCTGCAAAAAGTTCCGTGTGCTCAAGCTCACAGAGAAGAAGGACGCAGTGCGAAAACTGGGAGCCTGCTGGAAATGTCTGGAGGTCCATGATGATGATAATCTCTGCAAAACCTCATTTCTGTGCAGAAACCCTGAGTGCGAGGACGGGAGAGACCACCACTACTATCTGTGTCGCAATGCCGAAGCATCCAGGGGCAGCGCAGCCCAGAGGAGGAGCAAAGGCAGCGCAGTGGGAGGTGGCAACAAGAGGGATTACACCGAAGCCCAGGAGGAATTATTCAGGAAGCTCTCCCCTGAATTGGCCCAACAGTGCCGGGACGCATTCTGCAATACAGCAACAAGCACCTCCTACGTCGCAAAGAGTCACTCAAGTCTTCTGGCAGAGGGCGGCCTAGCGGAGTGGCCCGTCATCATGATGCTTTTGGAGGTGACAGCCAATGCTGGGCAGAGAATTGGGACCCTGATCGACCTAGCTTCTGACACCAATTATATCACCCATGAGGCAGCAGGTCGGCTCAATCTCAGAAGTGAAGATATCACACTTGTGGTTCATGGGGTGGGAGGCATGAAAGTCTTTGTTAAAACAAAGCGGTATCTCCTGAAAATCCGGGTTGGCACCTCAAGAAGCGCTCTCAAGTCCCACCAGCTGGTTTGCTACGGCTTAGACCGCATTGCAGATATCCACAGACATGTGTCAGCCAGAAAACTGCAACAGTTCTTCCCAGATGTCCCGCTCAGCGACCTGACAAGGCCAAAAGAGATCCAGCTCCTTGTAAGTCACAAGGAGGGTCAACTGGCTCCACAGAAAATCCGAACGGTGGGGGACCTCGTACTGTGGGATGGACCAATGGGGAAGACAGTTGCTGGCACCCATCCTGAGCTGTTTGAGGAGGTCACTGTATCAGCCCATACGTCGAGGACACACTTTGCCAGGTCTATGAGAACTGCTGCTGCAAAGTATGAAGAACACACCTGCGCAGTCCCCGTCCATCCTCCTCAAAGCCAGCGAGCCCCAACTTCCGCCCAACCTCAGATATCCAGCTGTGCTGCTACTACATCCAGTTTCATCGACTGGTGGAAATGGGAAAGCATTGGTGCTGGTTGTGTTCCGAGATGTGGGGGCTGTCGTTGCGGAAACTGTCAGCCAGGCGGCAAAGAAATGACCCTCGCTGAAGAAAGAGAGCTGGAGGTGGTAAAGAGCGGGCTCACATATGTAGCAGCTGATGACCACAGTGAGAGGCCTCACTGGCACACTAAGTACCCCTGGGTGGAAGATCCAGCCACATTACCAAGCAACAGGAGCGCAGTCGAGGCCACATTCTTGAGGACTGAGAGGCAACTGGCCAGGGAGCCAGAATGGAAGGCCGCCTATGCCGCTCAAGTGCACGAGATGGTCGAGCGCAGGGCTGCAATGAAGTTGACCAAAGATGTACTTCGTGAATGGACTGGCCCAGTATGGTACATTAGCCACCTCATCGCACCCAACCCACACTCTGTCACAACTCCGGTAAGACTGGTCTGGAACAGCAGTCAAAAGTGCAGAGGGGTGAGCCTCAATGATCTCCTGCTGAAAGGCCCAGACGTCCTTAACTCAATCCGTGCTGTGCTTCTTAAATTCCGGAGGGGAGGGTTTGCTGCTTTAGGAGATGTAAAGAAAATGTACAATTCAGTGTGGCTGGAAGATCAAGAGGTGCATTTGCATAGGTTCCTGTGGCGTGACTCTGAGGAAGAAGAGCTGGCTGAATATGCAGTCACGAGAGTTAACATTGGAGACAAGCCAGCAGGCTGCATCGCTCAACTCGCCATGAGAGAGACTGCTAACCTCCCTCAGTTCAGCCATCTTGAGGAAGAGCGTCGAGTGCTGCAGGAAGACAGCTATGTCGATGACCTCTTGACCTCTCATGATAACTTGGACCAACTTAAAGTCATCACGGGAAATGTGGAGCAGATCCTCAAAGCAGGAGGGTTCGAGTTGAAGCCATGGGTCTTCACTGGCCAAAGTAGGAGGGAGTCGTCTGGAAACGACCAGGCGGTTACTCCAAGGACTGTAATTCTGCCGAATCAGCTCAAAGAGGAGGACAACAAAGCCCTTGGCCTTGGCTACACCCTGGAAGATGACAAGCTTCATGTAATGGTTGGGATAAACTTTTCAAGAAGGAAGAGGAAAATGAGACTTGGCCAAGACCTTCGACTGGAGCAGGTGAGAGCTCAGACGCCAGACCCATTGACACGACGAGAGTTACTCAGCCAAGTTTCTGGACTATATGACCCGATTGGCCTAACAACGCCTGTGAAACAGAAAGGGGCCATTTTGGTTCGGAGAGCATTTCAAGAGGCCAAACCCAAATGTAGCACCAGCAAAGACACTTGGGATCTTGCGCTATCAGAAAAGCTCAGAGAAGATGCCATCAGCCTTTTCGAAGAATACGCCAAGCTGAGTAAGGTCAAGTTTCATAGAGCCCTTACGCCAGCAGGTGCACCGGCTGAACCTGATGCAATCACCTTCTCTGATGGCAGCGAGCATGCGTATGGTGCCGTCCTGTACCTACGGTGGGCCTGTAACCAAGGGTCCATGGTGAGGCTGGTGGAGTCTAAAGCTAAGTTGACCCCTTTGGACCACAAGGGGGAAGCAGTCAAGTCAGAGCTTTGTGGAGCAGTATTCGCCGCCCGGTTAAAAAAGTACTTTGAGCAACATGGCCGGATTCAAGTCAAGCAGTGGTACCACTTTGTTGACAGTCAAACAGTCCTTGGTGCAATTCAACGTGAGAGCTATGGCTTTCAGACTTTCTTTGCCAACAGGATTGGAGAAATCCAAGGCAGCACGCAACGTCAGGATTGGTGGTGGATCCCTGGAACGCTCAACATTGCTGATATTATCACTCGTGGGGCTGGTACAAAAGATTTGGCTGAAGGTTCACCATGGCAGCAAGGACCAGAGTTCCTGAGTTTACCAGCAAATGAGTGGCCAATTAAGTCTGCAAAGGACGTATCCGCAACTGCCAGAGAGAGTGTTGGAAAGATGCAAAAGAAAACATTTACTGCCGTACTCGCAAGAGCTCAGGTGAAGAAAGGGCCACCAGACCTGGAGGGTCGGAGACCACCTGCTGGTGCTGCTGTCCGAAACCTGGTGGATGAAGGACGGTTCAGCAACCTGACTCACCTGGTTAAAGCGGTTGCCTAGGTCTGGAGAGCAGCTAAGTGCTTTGCAGCTCAAAGCAGGATCTTGGGGACTCCAAAGTGGGAGGCAGTTTCATCAGCCGGGGTCATCACTGCAACAGAGCGCCAAGACGCCTTAAGAGACCTTTTTCTTGCTGCACAAGAGGGCGTGACCTTTCCAACAACCACAACGGACCGGTTGGTAGTCTTCAAAGAAGAAGGAACGGGGCTACTAGTTTGTGGTGGGAGGGTCCAGGCTTTTAATGAGGACCGAGTTAGTGTTCCCCTCTTACCTTACAGTGCCTGGGTTTCAACATTGTTGGTTCGTGAAGCTCACAGCAGGGGTCACGAGGGAACAGCTGCTACTCTACTGAAAGTGAGAAAGAGAGCATGGGTCATCAAGGGACGGAGAATTGCTCAAAAAATCATTGAAAACTGTGTGATTTGCAAGAAAGCCAGAGCTAGAAGATGTCGCCAAGTGATGGGTGATCTGCCTCAAGAGAGAACCAGGCCAGCGGCTCCATTTGAATTCACGGCAGTTGACCTGTTTGGACCGTATCTGGTCAAGGATGATGTGAAGAAGAGAGTCCGGATGAAGGTTTGGGGCGTCGTATTCTGCTGTATGGCCAGTAGAGCAATCCACACAGAGCTGGCCCACACCATGTCGACTGAAAGCTTTCTGATGTTCACAGCAATTCCAGGACATCCTAAGAAGATTTGGTCCGACCCAGGAACCAATTTTGTTGGTGCCAAATCTGTTCTGGAGGAGTTGTATCAGTTTCTGGATGGTTTGGATAGGCCTGCTGTGGAGGAAACTTCAGCTCAAAATGGAACCAGCTGGCATTGGGAAATCCAGCCGGCTGATTCACCTCATCGAAATGGCTCTGCTGAAGCAGCTGTTCGAATTGTGAAGAAGGCGTTCCAGAGTCTGGGGAGAGAATCAGAGCTCAGTTACAGCGAACTTCAGACGACACTTCAGCTCGCTGCTAATCTGTCGAATGAGCGCCCCATTGATGCCAGGGTGCAGAGCTGTGAAGACACCGTGCAGTACATCACACCCAATGCACTCCTGTTGGGGCGGGCATCATCGAGTGGTGACTGGAAAACATTTGTGTTTACGAGCTACCCCTATAAGAGGCTTCAGGAAATGCAGCACCAGGTCAACAAATTCTGGAGGTCCTGGAGCCAACTTGCCGGCCCTAATCTCTTCGTGAGGAGTAAATGGCACACTACACAGAGGAATGTTGCAGACGGAGATATTGTTTGGCTGTGCGACCAAAATGCATTGAGGGGTAACTTTAAGCTTGGGAGGGTTATAAGTGTCAACCCAGACTCCAGAGGCATAGTACGGGATGTGAAAGTCAGAGTTGTGACAAGCTCCTGTATCCCTCAGGTGAGACCTGCAACATCAGCATCCAGGCATCTTGCCTCCAGCATCTGGAGGGACGTTCAGTCCACAATTCTTCATCGGGACGTTCGACGATTGGTGGTTCTGCTGCCAGTGGAGGAGCAGGCAGGAGGCCAAAAAGGGGATCTCTGACCACAAGGTCACTGTGCGATCTTTCCAGCGGTTCTCGTGGGAAGATCGAGTGGGAGGTGTTGAGTTGAGTTGCAGACCGAGCCCCTCTCTGGCTGGGAGGTAGGTTTAGGTGGGTCTCTCAGGCTGGAGGCGGAGATTTTAGTGCACCAGGTGGAGAGGATCTGGTGATCAGGGGGGTTGGAGTCACTCACTCACAGGACAGTGAAGAGCGAGCAGTGTGAGAAAGCGAGATTTGAAGAGCTTGGAAAGAGGAGACTGCAGGAATAAAGCTTGCAAAGGCTGAAGAAGGAGCCGGTGAGCTTTTGAGTGGCTGACTACTTATGGCATGAAATGCAAAATCAAATGTCCATATATTTAATGTGTTTTAAAAAGTATTCAAGCTAAAAGTAATTGGATAAAACTTGATTTGTGTGTATTCAGCGGAGTTAAAATCTGGTGAAGTTTAAAGGTTAAAATCATCATTAAATAGTGTTTTAAAAATGTATTTAATTTAGTATTGGGATACTTTAAATTTGGGTTGTCTTTCTACTTATTTTGGGGTTAATTTCCAGTAGATTATAAATTAAGTATGTGATGTTGGGTATGTGAATTGATTATGGTTTCTTGGGTTATATTTCTTTGACCTTATATTCATGTTTGTATTTCAAGGTTTTTCACCTGGTTTGACTTGGACAATTTTAAAAATAAAAAGCAAGAAAGCAAAGAAGTCCGAATCTTGGTCATTGAGTGGAATCCAGTGGAATCCATCACCTCCCACAGTTTCTCTCAGGGGACCCGGTCATACGCCTTCTCCAAGTCCACAAAACACATTGTCACGGTGCGGATTCTTGGGGGGGGGCGTACAGAGTCGGCACGACACAGCAGGTACAGATGCAATATGTTTATTTTGGTTTCTTTATGTAGAATCTGCGAGCTCTCCCGGCGTCTCGCTCTCTCGCCATTGAACCCCACTCCTGCTCTCCGCTACTGAAACCACAATACAAAAAGTTAGTGTGCAATCAACTCAGCTGAGGCCAATTGCCTCCACCTGGCACCGTTCCCTGAGCCACTCCCTTCTCCGTCCCCTCTGCAGCCGAGCCAAACCACGCCCGCCACCACACACATGTAGACTGGATGAGCATACTCCCAAGCCCCCTCTATGATCCTGGAAAGAGTGAAGAGCTGGTCCGTTGTTCCACGACCAGGACGAAAACCGCATTGTTCCTCTTCAATCCTTGGTTCGACTATCGGCCGAACCCTCCTTTCCAGCACCTTGGAGTAGACTTTACCCGGGAGGCTGAGTATGTGTGATACCCCTGTAATTGGCCCACACTCTCTGGTCCCCCTTTTTGAAGAGGGGTACCACCACCCCGGTCTGCCACTCTTTTGGCACTGTCCGAGACTTCCACTGTCATCCAAGACAACCCCCCCTTGCTTTTAGCATCTCTGGACGGATCTCATCAATCCCCGGGGCTTTGCCACTGCGGAGTTGTTTGACTACCTCAGTGACCTCCACCAGGCCAATTGACGATGATCCCTCCTCCGCCTCCAGCTCTGCCTCTACCAAAGAGGGCGTAGTAGTTGGATTCAGGAGTTCCTCAAAGTGTTCCTTCCACCGCCCGATAACCTCCTCAGTCGCGATCAACAGGGTCCCATCCTTGCTGTACACAGCTTGGATGGTTCCCCGTTTCCCCCTCCTGAGGTGCCGGATGGTCTTCCAGAAGCACTTTGGTGCCAACCGAAAGTCCTTCTCCATAGTTACCCCGAACTCCTCCCATACTCGCTGTTTTGCCTCCATCACCCTCCGAGCCTGTCGGTACACTGCAACTTCCTCCGGAGTCCCACCGGATATCATAACCCGGCCTCCTTCTTCAGTCGGACGGCTTCCCAGACCACCGGTGTCCACCACGGGGTTCGAGGGTTACCGCCCCTTGATGCACCTAAGACCTTGAGGCCACAACTCACTGTCGCGGCTTCAGCAATGGAGGTTTTGAACATACACCACTCTGGTTCAATGTCCCCTACCTCCACAGGAATATGAGAGAAGCTCCACCGGAGGTGTGAGTTAAAAATCTTTTGGACCGGGGCCTCCTCCAGACGTTCCCAGTTCACCCTCACTACACGCTTGGGTTTACCGGGTCTGTCCCGAGTCTTCCCCCATCCTCTGACCCAGCTCACAACCAGATGGTGATCAGTTGACAGCTCTGCCCCTCTCTTTACCCGAGTGTCCAGAACATGCAGCCTCAGATCAGACGATACGATTACAAAATCGATCATTGATCTTTGGCCTAGGGTGCTCTGGTACCACGTACACTTATGAACATCCTTATGTTCGAACATGGTGTTTGTTATGGACAATCCGTAACTGGCACAGAAGTCCAGTAACAAACACCCGCTCGGGTTCAATCATGCCTCTCCAGTTATCTCCATCGTCGCCCACGTGCGCATTGAAGTCTCCCAGTAGGACTATGGAGTCCCCTACTGGAGCCCCATGCAGGACTCCATTTAGGGTCTCCAAAAAGGCTGAATACTGAGCTGCTGTTTGGTGCATATGCACAGACAACAGTTAGAGTTTTCCCCCCCCCACCACCCAAAGGGGTAGGGAGGCGACCCTTTTGTCCACTGGGGTAAACTCCAATGTAGCAGCACTCAGCCGGGAACTTATGAGTATCCCCACACCCGCCTGGCGCCTTACACCATGGGCCACTCCGGAGTAGAATAGAGTCCATCCCCTATCCAGGAGTGTGGTTCCAGAAGCGAGGCTGTGCGTAGAGGTAAGCCCCACCAGATCCAACTGATAACGCTCCACCTCCTGCACAAGCTCCGGGTCCTTCCCCCCCAGAAAGGTTACGTTCCACGTCCCCAGAGCCAGCATCTGCCGCCCAGGTCTGTTCCGTCTAGACCCCCCACTGTCACTGCCACTCCCTCAACCACGCTTTGTCTAAATCTACTTTTGTTAGTGCTTTTCTATTTCCTCCAAATGACCTTCAGCAAGCTGGTGTCCTATAGCTATCAAGCCCCTAGGAAGAGCGTCGGGCTTTGAAGCAAATTTTACAGTCAAGAGATGCCATGGGGCCCAAAAAACATTATCACATAGATTTACATTGGGATGGAGACCTCTGCAACTTAATGGATATAATTTTTTACGCTGAATCCTGAATCCTTTTTTACTGAATCCTTTTTGTTTTGCTATAAAATTATGATGATCATACTTTTTTCACAACAGTGTGGATTTAAAGAGGGATCTTTGAAGCAATACTTAAAAGATTCTAGTCAGGATGCCACAGTGGAGCGTTAAAAGCAATTGCTTAATAATTTAAATAGCTATGTCATTATTTGTGCAGCTCTGAAGAGAAGTATGTGTTGTCAGTGTGATGAATATCAATTATCCAAGACAGTCCAGAGGAAATAGGAACATATATAAGTCAACAGCACACATTCAGTCATACAAAGCCAAAAAGCATTATTATATAATTTTTTTTAAAAGTTCAAATTCATCCAGTGGGATCAGACTTTCATGCTTAAAAGTTAAATCCATTAGTAAGGTGCAAGGAAGGAAGAAAGTCTTTCTAAATTCCACATGACGGCAGCTTCTGCAGGAAACCTTCAGAGGAGTTTAGTATGATTGAGCTCCACAGCTGTTGGCCAGTAAGGCCGACAAATGAAGGACCCTGGTTCACGAAGTACTCACTGTCTGTTCCCTCCAACACTTCACTGCAGAACGAGGAAAAATAATTGGCAAGTCAAAAAATGATCACTTCATTTGTGATGACTGCTGAAGCACCCGCCTTGCAAGTGCCGACACGTTGTCAAGCACACAGAAACACATTCACGCTTTTTGCATATTAGCCTTTGAAAGGGCAGACGTATTGTTGAGATAAAAAGATCCCTTTCTCCTTACCACATCATATACTCTCTCACAGATGTTGACGTTGTGTCGTCACAGACACTAACGGTTTGTTTAAGTTTAATAAAAATCCCAGGATTATCCATAGCTCCTTCGGTTCGGAGAGGAAGGGGGGGGGTTACAATTGCAATCTGCACATAGCAACGGCATGTGCATGCGTGCGTGTGTGTGTGTGGATGAAAAAGAATAAAAGCGAAAGCAGGTAGAAGTTGCCAGTGGCGAAGCTTTAGACAGACCACCATAAGAAATTAAAGACGTGTTTTTTGTGACAGTGACGTCTCATACTTTATAACATTATTCTGTTGTATAATACCCCTAACAAGGGGTATTTATTTATACCTATGACCTATTGTTGGTTATTTGTCAGTGCATGTTTCACACACTTGTGCTTTTTAGCATTTGAGCAGTTTTGGGGAGACGCACAGAGTTCCTAAAAGACAGAAGGATGAAGGGATGAGTTAGGGGGAGCGAGAGTTGGCGGTTGAGCCTCTTTGCCATGATTGAATGAGACAGGGAGCTCAAACATCTGTTGGTGGATTTTGGCTGAGCTCCTGTCTATTTGTGCATCCCTGTGGAATAAGGGAAAGTAAAATCAACACGCTGACCCATTTTCCCCCTTTTCCTCCCGATGCTCCTTTCCTCCCACTTCCCTATCCAGACTTGTTTTTTGCCTGCAACGTGATGCTCAGGGTCAACAGAGATCCAGATAACTTTGTGAGTGTGCACGCGTGTGTGCGTTTGTCGCAGATCTGAATATTAGAAGCACAGGGTTGTAAGAATACGTGTTCAAGAATTGGAGCCTGATCGGGGTTATCAAAAATTCAGCCGAACAACTTCTCTCGTTCTGGGAGATTTATTTGTCAGATCACAGGTCAAGTACCAGCGCTGCATTTGCAAAGGCAGGAGCAGTTCAGGCAGCACGGAAGAAGGCGGAAGAACAACTAACATCAGCAAGAACATCATGTTTTATAACCCTTGAAAGACAGAGAAGGAAAGATTTCTATTGGCCCTAAACTGGCGTAGAGGAGGACCTTCCACCCCCCGCATCTAAAGATCCGGTCACATCCAATGTCCGGACTCCTGACTTAACGTAAACATCGACGAACAGAGTGTGTATGTTGAATAGTGTTGGTGTGTCTCTAAACCCCCCTTAGGCTGGCGAATCTGCTAGTTGACCCGCAGACCTTGCATTCCTCAGCCAGGACAGAAACTGACTCCCCATCCTGTCAGACTCGTGTCTCCCTGCTCTGCACATCCTGCTTCCCCCCTTACCTAACTCTTAAATCAAGACAAGACAGCGAACCCCCAACTAAGCCTATGAAAAGAACTTTTGATTATCAGGGTGAAATTAGAGAGACACATTTGTGTAATGACACATCGGATGTCTTAGTTTCATTACTTTTTTTAGCATACTCCTGCAAAGAATAACTGCGAAAAACATACTTACTCCGCACTACAATTTGGTAGATCATATAGGTCATATATACAGTATATCTGTCAGACCAGGACTTTAAAGAGGACTCAGGGGCAGAAGGGTGAACATATTAGGCCGTCTTTATTAGGCTATCCCACACTGGGTGATAAAATAAACAGCAATGAAAAAATATATAAGAAACCTATTAACAAAATCTGAAAGAAATTATCTATAAACAGAAAATCGCTCTTCACAGAGGAATACCTAAAAAAAACCTCAAAATCACTACATTAGGAGGAAAACCAAAAATGCTATGAAAAAAACAAACCAAAAATCACTCGTAAGGAGGCGAGGCGAGGCTCACTGCGTCTGTGGTGGCAGGCTTGGGTAGACGAAAGGTCGAAACACTCCTGCACAAGAGAAAGGGAGACGCAGACTATAAGACACATGAGGGCAATGGGAAACAGGTGGACACAATCAGGAATCAGGGGAGACAATTCGACCGGTGACACATGAGGAGGAGCAAGTGACCTGAAACGAGAGGAAGGTTAATCTTTCAAAATAAAACGGGAAATGACAAGACAAAACATGGAGACAAGACAAAACCCCAACTTGACCTCAACAAGACTAGTTCAATCCCAAATGAAAAGAAAACATCCAGATAAAGAGCTATTGAAGTTTATATACTGAAATAATAAAACACACAGCAGGTTAGTACTGGAGTTCCATTAGAGCCGTCTCCCAAACAATCACAGTTCACGGAAGAATCTTTTTGCAGCTCAAATGTACAATACGTGGAAGTTTGAATAGTGTTGGAGATGGCTCTGATGAAACTACATGAAGTAACATATCGCACACTCAACATTGGTTGTGGTTGTGGTTAACTTTCCTTATATGGAATTGCTCCATAAGGTCTCAAGACCTAATTTATGCATTCATCTTGTTCAGTACATATATTTGATGTTATCTTGTTCAAAGTGCTGCTATTGCGGAACAATGGTAACAGTATCTCAGAGTTGCATCTGAAATCTCGTTTGTACAAAATGAGAGAATGCTGGACTGAACATTTTTTCAACCATTCTATTTTCTGAATGACTGTAGGGATCCAGAAACCACCGTGGTCCAAATTCTAGTCGCTCGTTGGTAGTTTCTTAAATGTCGCTGTAAGGCACGTCTGAAGTGCTAAAACGCTTTAGTGAAGTGCAAAGCTATCTGTCAAAACTGAGGAGTGTGAAGAATGAATATCAATAAATCAAATGGCGCTCAGGTGAAATATACTTTTCTCACACAGCCAAGAACTCATTTTGAATAATCTAGTGTCTCTATGTAATAATGAAAAGTCCCCCTCCCTCTGGATTTTATGTATGTGCTTTGATTGTCAAAGAGAGTAAAATAACATGGTTTCTGACACCATTGTTTGTTTGTTTTTTGGAACAACTTTTTTGATTAGGGCCATTCGTTGCGTTTTCAGTAATGATGATTCGATTACTCCATATTCAGTGTGGCACATTTGCTGGTGGGAAAAGCCAACAAGGACTCAGTTATTTTCTATTGCAGAATAATGCATTTTGCATATTTTTGTCTTATTTCAGCTGGACAGTTCTCAATACATATCAGATGTGTGTCAGCACCGGTTTAACTCCAAATCTTGATCTATTCATCCAGAGGAAAGGGTAGCCTATTAGAATATTGTAATAAAGTACACTAAAAAATATATATTGCAAGTAGCAGTCAACAGTAAAACAAAACATCACAAAAGCAGAAAACATAGACACGTAAACAATGTGAACACCAGGGGGGTATTCCAGAAAGCAGTTTATGTGAAAACTCAGATTCTCAAAACTCAAGTTAACCCTGAGATCAGGGAAACTCTGAGTCATCTCATCTGAGTTTCTACCTGTCTCCTCCCACACAGTATTTTAATGAGTGTTGGTGTAGGCTACAGCGTCACATTTGAAATGACTTCGATGGGTATAAAATAAAAATGTGTCTGTAAGTGTCTGTAAGTGTTGCACTTTTATTTTTTGTTGTCATGGTGACTCGTGGTATCGGGGCTCCATTGATGATGGCTTTTTATAATCGTCATGCACCCGCTTAACTCAAGGTGAACATACTCAGAGTTAATTGAACTAACGCAGATCAGCTGTTCTGGAACCGGATACTCAGAGTTGAGTAAGTCAACTCGGAGTTCTGGGATAGACACTCAGAGTTTGTTGAACCTCCGATCTGGAATACCTCCCACGTCTGCTGCAGATACAACAAAGTATTACCCAAACACTGCTTAGCGACGACGTGGTAATTGAAGTTCTCATCAGCGTGTTACTCACCTGTCTCCAAAAATCTCTTCCTGGTTCAATTCTCTTCTGGTTCCTCCTCAAAGCGTAATATAACCACTCTGCTCTGCCTTTTTGGTTCAACTATGCTCCCACACATCCAAACATGTTTTAAATCAATCGAGGTTCACCATCGCACCAACAATCTCGCACGGCTCACAGGACGTACATGGTCCTCAGTTTACACAGGTGGGTCCGAGCAGAATGACTCAGCTGCTGCAAGAGCACACCACTTACTACTTCCTTAGTCAGGACCCGAGAGGGAAAACGTAAGCTGCTATAATCTCTGAACACACAAATTTCAAGGCTCTATCTGTATGAGGCTTTGACACTCACTCAATGACAAACTTTGCATTTATTTAGTCTGTTCCTGACAACTCCAAACTTGTGTGTTGGAGAATCAATCTATTCCTGATTGTTAAATCAGTTTATTATTCTATATCGCGTTGACCTAGAATCTACAATTTAACTAGTAAAGATACAGATTTTACACCAAAAATGCATTTTGTACCAGTATCTTATTTGCTAATTCCACCGCTACGTTTTTAATTTTTTTATTGTAGCTACGAGGACTTTTTTTTTTTTTTTACTTAAACTAATATTATTGCTTCCGAAAACCCGAAAGCCGGTACTGAGGGGCCCAGAAGGGGCACAGCTGAGGTTGTGTTAATGCAAATCAGATAGCACAGTACACTTTGGATCATCTCTGCTCGCTCAGACCCCATCTTCTCACAGGTTCACAGAAAGCATTTTCAGACAGAAGCCCTCAGAAAACATGTTTTCTTTTACGAGAAGCCAGACAGCAGTGACAATTATTTCAACTTTCCTCAAACTAGCAGCAACCTGCTCTGCGCCAGGAGTCTACTTGTGCCACCCATAAATCTGTTAGCAATGCCTACATGTGTTCCCACCTTGAGATTAAAGCTGCACATGTGCTCAGCCTCCTCAAAAAAGGTTTATGTTGATCACTGATACAGCAGTAACCTCTGTATGGGTGGTGTGTGTGTGTGTATGTGTGTGTGTGTTTTGTAGGAGTTTGCCACCCTGACGAAGGAGCTTAACATATGCCGGGAGCAGCTGCTGGAGAAAGAGGAGGAAATATCCGAGCTGAAAGCTGAAAGAAACAACACCAGGGTACGATTGTGTGCATATGCAACATGTGTGGTGATGCAGATAAAAGCAAAGTTTCGAAGACTTGAATTAGTATTCTCATCGGTTGTGCATGCATTCATGTGTGATTGTGCTGTAGCTGCTGTTGGAACACCTGGAATGTCTGGTGTCTCGTCACGAACGCAGTCTGAGGATGACCGTAGTGAAGAGACAGGCACCCCCACCATCTGGAGTTTCCAGCGAGGTGGAGGTCCTCAAAGCCCTGAAGTCGCTCTTTGAACACCACAAAGCTCTGGATGAAAAGGTGGACAGACACACACCACATATATACAGTGGAAAGGATTTCTTCCCTTGATATCTTTTCAGAACATTTTACATTAGTCTGGTCACACACTCCTCATTTTTTGCTATACTCCCCTTCTCACTGATTAATGCTTTTTTTGTTATCTGTTAAAACACAGTACTTTTTTATTTTCATAGTAAAAGTTTGACATTGAAGTGACAAGATTGTCGCTGAAATGCTTTTAATTTGAAAAAGATGTAAGTTGTGAATTTTGCATGTAACATGTAAAAACGGAAGAAAATGAAAAATTTGAAATTGAAAATTCTAAAACTCCTGTTCTGTATTGGTGAGGTAAAAAGAGGAGCTTTTAGTAACCAATATAATATACTAGTGTAGTCAATTAAGACTATAACACGAAATAACGTGATCAAAATTGGAGGCCCGCAGGCCGAAAGAACAACTGACCACCATCAGGACAAAAAAAATTACGTTTTGTACTTGTTGTTAGATATAGAAGAAAATATATTGGCCCTAAACTGGCGTCGAGGAGAAGGTCAATCAAACCGAATTGAGAGGCTCTCCCTATATTAATGGGGACAAACACAGGAACTACACAAGCAAGGAGTGCAATTTACAAACTTTATTCCAAGTATTAATTAATAAAGAGTTTACACCCAGTGTGGGGCAGGAGGAAACGGTTGGTAAGTTTATCTAGCTCTAGAAATAGGATAAACCAAATGGCTTTGCATGCTTCTCTAAAAAACCTCTTGGATAAAACAAAATACACAGGTTTCACCAATAAACCTAGTGTTTTTAGAAAAAAGCAACTTTGTTGAGGTATCAATGTACAGGGTTCCCCAGACTCACCCGGTCCTCAACTGCCCACTACAAACGACTGCCAGTATGCAGGCAAACAAACGCGCCCCCCTCAACTTCTTCTTCTTCTTCTTCTTTTTTGTTTACTGGCAGATCGCACCAACTTAAAGGTGCATATACCGCCACCTACTGCACTGGAGTGTGAGGCCGGTCACGGCCTCCCTTCTATATCCTGTTGTACAGCCCCGTGTTCCTGAGAAAAATAAATACTGCCTTCATTACTGCCTCCTTCCCTTTTCCACCCCCAAGCACCCCACCTAAGTCCCAGCCCCGCTTTGTCTCCCTGACACTACCATACAACACCACCCTCTCCTTATCATACCTCCCACAGACAAACAGTACATGCTCAACTGTTTCCACCACCTCACATCTGTCACACAAACCTGTGTCATGTTTTGCCACCACTCTCAACGTGCCATTCAACCCTGTGTGCCCATACCTTAACCTACTCCACACTACCTCTTCCCTCCTGCACCCCATCATTCCCCCAACCTCCTTCACTGACCTATTTATACCCCGGAAGTGCCTCCCTTTACCACCTTCACCCCACTGTCTCTCCCACTCCGCAATCCCTGCTTCCCGTATCAACGACTTAACCTCCCTGCGCCCTAACGACACCCTTACATCCACCTCAGTCCTCCTTACAGCACTCTTTGCCACCATGTCAGCCACCTCATTACCCTCCACTCCAGCATGCGCAGGAACCCAGCAGAACCTCACCTCTACTCCCTGTCTCTCCAACCCCAGCAATATCCCCATCAATTCTCCCAGTAGGTCTTCCCTGTCAGACCTACCATCCAGAACACTGCTTAACACTGCTGCTGAGTCTGAACATATCAGCACCCTACATGGTGTCACATCCTCCACCCATCTCAACCCAATGATCATAGCCACCATCTCTGCTGTATACACCGACACATTATCAGTGACTCTTTTACAGATACTCACACTGAACTCAGGCACATGCACTCCTGCACCCACTCTACCCCCATTCACTACCTTAGCTCCATCAGTGTACACCCTTACAAAACCATAAAACCGTTTACAGACATACTTCTCCACACACACACACTCACGTCCCCCTTGCCCCACTCCCTCCTCTCCTCCATCATGCCTACATCCACTCTTGGCATCGGGAACATCCACGGAGGGATGGGCCCCAATGCAATCGCTGGCCCTATCTCTATCCCCTCCAAGCCATACTCTGTCACTTTCTGCCCTATTGTCCACCCATACATCCTCAAACTACTCTTGTCCCTCTCCCAACACTCCCTAGTTGCCACAACCGCCGTGTGGCTTTCAGCACACCCCTTCAGCCTGCCCCAATACGACAGCGCCAACTTGTCCCTCCTCAAGCTCAGTGGCAATTCCCCTGTATCCACCTGCAACACCACTACTGGAGTGGTCCTGATAGCCCCCACACACAGCCTCAGTGCTCGTGATTGCACCCTGTCCAATCGCTGTATCACCGTCTTGGCCGCAGCTCCATAAATAAAACACCCATAGTCTATCGTGGATCTTACCAGTGCCTGATACATACACAACAGTGTCCTCCTATCTGCCCCCCAGTCTACACCTGCCACAGCCCTCATCAGATTCAGCACCTTCCTGCACTTCTGTTCTATAAACTCCACATGTTTCCTCCATGTGAGCCTTCCGTCAAACCATAATCCCAAATATTTAAACTCTAACACCCTTCCCAATTCTTGGCCATACATGTGTAACCGAACCTCCCCCACCCTCCTTCTCGAGTACACCATGAAACACGATTTAGTCACCGACATCCTAAAACCCCATCTCTTGGACCATTCCTCCACCACATCCACCGCCTCTTGCATCTTCCTCATTACAAACTTTTCATTCTTACCTCTCTTCCACAAAGCCCCATCATCTGCATATAGTGCCCTACCCATACCTCTCCCTACATCCCTAAACACATCGTCGATCATGATTGTAAACAACACAGGGCTAATCACACTGCCCTGTGGGGTGCCATTAGCAACCTCATACCTCTCTGACAATATTGTCCCAACCCTCACCTGTATGTACCTGTCAAACAAGAAATCCAGAATCCAATTATACATTCTGCCCTCAACTCCCAATGCACTTAACTTCATTAACACCCCCTCTCTCCACATAGTGTCATACGCCTTCTCTATATCAAAGTACACCACCACCATCTTCTCCTTCATAGCAAGTGCCTTGGCTATCTCTGTGCTAACCACCACCAGTGCATCCATAGTAGACCTTCCTCTCCTGAACCCACTCTGTGCTTCACTCATCAATCCCTTACTTTCCAGGTAGAACTCCTTAGCAGCCCTAACAACCATCTCAATCCGTGCCGACTTTTTCTTCACCTGTTCACTCATATTAAGAATATGACACATAAATGCCAAAAAATCCACCCGTTTCACCACCAGTGTCTCTTCTGTAACTGAGCATCCCCCATGACTACACTTCTTATCTCCCCCCTCCACCACCTGCCCCTCCCCTCTCCCTGTGATCACTCCTGGCTGTTCCTGGGCTCTTATTTCTTGTTCCCTCCTGCTGCCTTGGCTTTTCCTTGCTGCCTCTGCATATGTTACTTTATTTACTATCTTGTATCTCTGTACCTCTGCCTCTTTTCTCTGCACAATACACCCCCCATATGCCGCACTATGTTCCCCGCCGCAGTTACAACACCTTATTTTAGCCTGTGCTTCACATTTCCCATACTCATGTGGGCCCCCACATTTAGCACACCGACACTGCCCCTTACACACACTGGCCACATGCCCCATGCGTTGACACTTGAAGCACCTTAGTGGCGCCGGCACATACTCCCTCACAAAGTAGCTCACATACCCCAGACACACTCTACTGGGTATATGCCCATCAAACTCCACCATCACCGTAGGGCTCTCCTCTCCGTTCCCTTTGTTTTTATTTGTCATTCGTTTTGCCTCCACTACCCGTCCTCCTTTTACTTCTTTCTTGAATTCCTCCATTGTTATATCCAGCGGTACCCCCGTAATCACCCCCCTGCTCTTAGCCCTTCCACCCGGTACGTGACACTTCACCTTCGCTCCATTCAGCGACGTCAACGCCATTAACTTGCCTTGCTGCGCCCACTTAGCAGCAAAAATCAGCACTCAGCCCAACACACCTCGCATCTCTAACATGTCCCACCTCTGCTTCAATAGCTTTAGATAATGCTATCGGATTCAGCACTTTCCTCGTAGGCTCATCAAACACAGCCATAACTTTCCATTCCTCCACCTGCTCTCGCCTCTTATCCCTTCTCATTCTCTCCGCACCCCTCTGGTCATCCCCATCCGACATTGACTCCCCGTCTTTCCTACTACGTTTCTTCTCATTCTTCACCTTCCACTTTACCTTATTCCCCGCATGCATTTCTCCCTCCTCATTGTCCGACCTCTCACTGCCCTCCCGCATATCCACCTCGCTTCCACCCGAACTACCCGCCATGCCAACCTCAGTCACAGCGCAGCTGTGCAATCAACCCTCCGCCCCCCTCAACTCTTATGTCTTCCTCCTCTTATTGCCAAGCCCCGCCCTGCATGATTGGTAGAACCCAATCACTGGGACTGCACCTGATAGGAGAGGAGTGAGGGAAACACAAAGACAGGAAGGGGAAAAGTGTCTTGCCCCAGAGTGACAAATAAACAGATCTAAATGGAAATCAGGGATTGTGGTTTGAGATAAAGGAGAACGGTCATTCTACAGAAAAGGTGGAGTTCAGGCAGTACAAATATTCTGAAATGTATTTCTCCTTTCATTCCAAAACCTTCCTTGTAATGTATATACAATGTAATGTATTTCAACGTTTTTTTAACCATGTGGATGTTATATTTAATATTTGTAATGTTTAATGTAACAAGACATTTTTATAAAAAAGGGCTCGACTTCGATGAAAGACAAAAGTGATAAAGCAATTCCTAGATCTTAGTTTTTTTTATTTGCCAAAATGTAACATTAAATGTTAGATGAATAAACTTAGTTTTATCATGCCAAGGACAGTCTTTGTGCTAATTGTACATATATAATTGATGCCGTTTTTAAGTTAACGTAAAGGATTTTGGTGTCTGTACAAGTGAATGACAGCACTTTCAACTTTTTTTGTACAATGACCCATAATAAAGCACGTCCTCATGTTTCTGTGCTTTGTCTTGGTGTGTTTTGTCAGGTACGTGAGAGGCTCCGTGTGGCTCTTGAGAGAGTTTCCACCCTGGAGGGACAGCTCGCAGTTAACACGCAAGAGGTGAGGTGTGTGAATGCTTGTGAACAGGACTGTGTGTGTGGCTGTGTTTGCATGTTCCTATTTGTAGTTATTGGTAAGGGAAACATCTGTTCAGTCCCTTGAAGACATCTGGTGAAGTCTGATCTGATATATGCTTGAGGTGTCACACTGGGTGGGAGGCTCCATCGTCTCAGCCTTCTGTTCATACACACATGCACATCCAAACATGTGCATTGCACAAACTCGCCCTCTGTAGTCTGTAGAGACATCATTCGAAAGGTAAATAAATGTTAAATAATCCCAGCAGGCTCAGTTAAAGTAAAGAATTCCAGTTGGTTACGTAAGATATGAAGTCAAAGCTTGTTAAGTCACACTGATCCCACTGATTTTTTATGAGTAGAATACCCGCATTGAAGCGACCCCCCCCCCCCCTCCTCATATTCATATTTGTAGTTATGTAAAAATGGTGGGGCATGTTGACCGAAGCATGCTGGCAGCCTGGAAGCCAAGCTTCCGTTTCAGGAAGTTTGTTCACTGAGGGAACAGTAAAGAATAAGTTTGCTCACTGTTTTTTTCTTTTCTTTTTAATCCATATTGCAGTTGAACATGGTGAGACAAAGGAAGGATGTTGACTCAGTGGAGCGAACAGATGGACCCAAACCTATGTGGAAGGTCTTCCTGGCTGTGTGATTGTTTTTCTGCTCTGTGCTCATATGTCTGCAGAGTATTTGTCCGTCCGGCTGTCAGTCACCGTCTTTGCATCTCATTTCTATATTTCCTCAGCAGATTAACATACCTGCTCTCACACAAACACAAACAATTGAGCTAAATACAGCATGAATCTTCCTCAACCTTTTTAGTTTATTCTCATGGCGTTATTTGAGCCCTTTCCCTGGTTTGTGGCCAGCCCTGAACGGAGCACACATTATGTAACTGTGTCTTGTTCCATCAAGGAGTAACAAACATCCCTGTGTCTCATCAACGTCAATGTCAATATACAGTTGTTTCATTAAAAGACTAATTAAACTTGCAAAGCACAACATACCATTAAGAAGAGAAGAGCATCAATCTGTGCATAACACTCAACACTTATATATTTGTTATATACTTGTATATTTAGGTCACACGACTTTATTAGTTCTGCAACAACTTTCTACACCCTCGGCCAATAGTGTTCCAACTTGTGTGTCTCAGTCCAAAAATACCCTTTAGGAGAGAATGTGTATATACTGCCAATAATATTGTGTGTCCACCTTACAGAGACTGCCTAACGGCTCTATAGATTCCCACGATGGAGGCAGCCGCGTGTCGGAGCTTCAGGAGGTGTTGGATCGGACCAATAAGGAGCTGCTTCAGAGCCGTGAGCATGCTGCCTCTCTCAACTGCCGTATGGCCGAACTTGAAGCAGAGCTTGCAAATGCACGCCGAGAACTAAGTCGCAGCGAGGAACTGTCAATCAAACAACAGCGGGAACAGAGGGAGGTGAGAGCAGAGGAAACAGTGTTTTATTCTGGAAGCGAGCCGTGAGAACAGTAGGTTACATACATGTGTATCTCAACGAATCAGACTATTGTGGAAAAGTTGATTTATTTCAGTACTTAAAAAATTAAATCTGCATTCCCTCCTTCTGGAGGGTGTCAATGACTGTTTTCTGGACTGTTTTCTTCACAACTGTCAAGTCAGCAGTCCTCCCCACTAGTATTGTGTGGCCTCCTGAACCTGACTGGGAGGCTCTTGAAACTTTCTTTCAGCTGATGAGTTTGACATAATTTTGGAGTGTTACGTGTAATGAATCTATATAATACTGTATATGAGCTTCTCTTTTGGATTTGACTTACTGAAATACATGAACCTTTCAATGATGAATTCATAGAGATTCATTTTTTAATACACATGTGTTACCCATGCTACTGAGTTCTCAGTTTTTCTCAACCATATCATACTAATCTTCTTTTTATGTTATTTTCATCACAAATAGTAAAGTACAATGTCTTCTAAGCTAATTGCTTAAATGCAATTCACTATAAAAAATTATATTGTTAACATATTTTACCTGAAATGTGGGATTTGGCCCAAACATGAAGAGATAAAGTATACCAGTCTTAGCTTTTGGACTCACCATGTATGTTGCTGAAGATTTGTGTCTCCTGATTTCACTGTGCTTGTTTTTGTGTCTCTGTACTGACAGAGAGAGGATATGGAGGAGAGGATAACAACGTTAGAGAAACGCTACCTGGCTGCTCAGCGGGAGACCACACACATCCACGACCTCAACGACAAACTGGAGAATGAACTGGCCACCAAGGACTCGCTGCACCGACAGGTAACACAACAACACTAGCTGTAGGGGGTTCATGACTAGAATTCAACCACAGTTCATTATGCCTGCAACAAGAGCTTCAGTCGAAATTTACAAAAATGTGCTGTTTAATAACTTTGCTATGTTCAAGCATCCTTGGATGCATAACTAATGTGTTGTTCAGTTACACAGCAAATGGCACATTGTCTTGGGTGGATTCAGGCTAATTGCATGTCATGCCTCTACTGTGTCATCTGCAATGAAGCTACAATAGTGAGAAACTCAGAAATAAAGCGTGGCAGTGATTGTGAGGTATTGAAGAATGTCAGTGTGTACGCCTCAAGGTTGATGAGTAGTTCAGAGTCTATGTGAGTTCAGCTCCACATGGGGAATACCTGAAACATCCTCCATTTGTTACCATTTGCCGTGTCCTTGCTACTCGCTCCACACTGCTCCACACTGATTACATCTGCCTTGTGATCACCCCATGTCCCTCTTCTTTCTTTCCACTGTGTGTGTCTACGTGTGTTTGTTTGTGCATGTCAGAGCGAGGAAAAGGTGCGCCAGCTGCAGGAGATGCTGGAGATGGCGGAGCAGAGGCTGGCTCAGACCATGAGGAAGGCTGAGACACTGCCAGAGGTGGAAGCCGAGCTGGCGCAGAGAGTAGCGGCACTTTCCAAGGTAAGACACACACACAAATGTAGAAAACACCGCAAAGGGTGCCGATTTAAAACGAGATGGATCGCTTACATTTACAGAATACATGGTAGCACGTATATGTTGACAGTTGCACTTAGATGTGAGTGTCTCCCTCTGCAGGCTGAGGAGCGCCATGGCAACGTGGAAGAGCGTCTCAGACAGCTGGAATCACAACTGGGGGAGAAGAACCAAGAGCTAGGAAGGGTCTGTGTGTGTTGTGTGCACCGGCCCTGCAGGGTTTCTCTGACCTCTCACTATGTTGTGTGTGTGTGCGTCGAAGGGTTGGGGGGTTGTGGCTGTGTGTGGGCTGATGCTTCACATTAGTTGGACGCCTTGACTCATGCCACTGTGCTCTCTGATGCATACACATACCAGCACACAGGACAGACACACATATGAGGAGCCCTTCCATTTTTCCGGTGCATTGTTGCATGAATTTGCAAAACAATCTCTATTGGCTGCTATCTTTAGACTCCGAATAATTCACGCAAGGCTAATTCCTCTCTCTCTCTCTCTCTCTCTCTCTCTCTCTGTGTCTCTGTCTCTGTCTCCGTGCAATCTCGTGACTATATTTAGTTAAAAGAGCTCTCTTAAGATGCAAATTTGTGTTTGTGTGTCTGTGTTAATTCTCTTTGTTGAAATTACTGTGAAATACATATTTAATAGAAGGCATCTAACCCTTAGCATCGTCATGTAATAATTAAATAAGTCTAGCTGTGAGATCCATTGTTGGCCAAGAGGACCTGTATCTGGCAGCTGGTGATCTTGTGCTCAATACACACCATCTTTTAATCCACACATATGCTTGATAGCTGCAGAAATACATTCAAATGGAGTCTCTGTCAAAAGAGAACATTTGATGATGTCCTTCCCACATGTCTGCTTCTCTCTCCGCTCACCAGGCTCGTCAGAGAGAGAAAATGAATGAGGAGCACAACAAGCGTTTGTCAGACACCGTGGATCGTCTGCTCACTGAGTCCAACGAAAGACTGCAGCTTCATTTGAAGGAACGCATGGCTGCTTTGGAGGACAAGGCAATGCATCCATCCATGCAGCAGCTCATATTGCTGTATTGCCTCAAAGAATAAATGCATAAAAGTATAACACAGGTTACACTTGGACACACAGATTTGTTTTGACGCGGTCTTGTGAATTCTCTTGTTCAGAACTCTCTCATTCAGGACCTCGAGAACTGTCAGAAACAGCTTGAAGAATTCCACCATACCAGGGTCAGTGAAACTCAAACAATCACCTATTCACAGAAAAGTACAATTTTCTTTTCAATTTCAATTATAATGCCCCATATCAGGAAAGGTTTTACTTGTATATAAGTGCTGGCCTATTAAACTGTCCCCTCACGGCCCAACTCCAGCTAGCCGATTCAGTTTTGTTTATAAATAAATACAATTTTAAACCTGAAGAGAAATAAAATCACATGGATACATTTTGCCACAATAAAATCTTCAAACCAGCAGAGCACTCATGTGCTGTCAGTAAAATCCGATCACAGCATGCTTACATTAGATTACATTACATGTCATTTAGCTGACGCCTTTATCCAAAGTGACTGACAATAAGTGCATTCAACCATAGGGATACAAACTCAGAAGCACAAGAAACAAGAAAGTGCAATTTCCTCAAATAAGCCAATTTACAATTTGCTATAGGTAAGTGGCGTTACAAGTACAATTTAAGTGCTACAATTTGTTAGTCTTTTAGTCGAGGTAGAGTCTGAAGAGGTGTGTCTTTAGTTTGCGGCGGAAGATGTGAAGGCTCTCTGCGGTTCTGGTGTCTTCAGAGAGCTCGTTCCACCATTTAGGAGCAAGGACAGCAAAGAGTCGTGATCTAGTCGAGTGTTTTGCTCTCAGTGAGGGAGGAACGAGCAGTTTTGCAGATGCAGAGCAGAGAGTGCGGGTCGGGATGTAGGATTTGACCATGTCCTGGATGTAAGCTGGACCCCATCCATTCACAGCATGGTACGTGAGCACCAATGTTTTGAAGTGGATGAGCCACCGGTACCAGTGAAGAGAGCGGAGGAGTGGAGAAGTGTGGGAGAATTTCGGAAGGTTAAAGACCAGTCGAGCTGCTGCATTCTGGATGAGCTGCAGAAGTCGAATGGCGGTAGCGGTGAGACCTGCCAGGAGGGAGTTGCAGTAGTCCAGGCGGGAGATGACAAGAGCCTGAATCAGTACCTGCGCTGCCTTCTGAGTGAAAAGGGGACGTATTCTCCTGATGTTGTAGAGCGTGTATCTACTGGATCGTGTTGTCGCAGTGATGTTGGGAGTCAGGGAAAGTTGGCTGTCGAGTGTGACGCCGAGGTTCCAACCAGTCAAAGTGGCCAAAGTCCTGGGTCGGAGAACTTTTCCCGGAAAGAGAAGTAGTTCAGTCTTGTCAGGGTTGATTTTCAGATCGTGGGCGGACATCCACTGAGAGATGTCAGTCGGACAGGCAGAGATCCATGCCGCCACCTGGGTGTATGAGTGAGGGAAGGAGAGAATTAGTTGGGTGTCATCGGCATAGTTGTGGTAGGAGAAGCCATGCGAGAGTTGGTGTCGAGCGAGAAGAGGAGGGGACCCAGGACGGAACCCTGAGGAACTCCAGTAGTAAGAGGACAAGGTTCCGGCGCAGATCCTCGCCAGGTTACCTGGTAGGTTCGGCCGTCGAGGTAGGACGAGAGAAGGGAGAGAGCAGAGCCTGAGACACCAAGTTCCTGAAGGGAGGAAATAAGGATCTGGTGGTTGACTGTGTCGAATGCAGCGGAGAGGTCCAGAAGAATGAGGACAGAGGAGAGAGCGGTGGCTCTAGCTAGGAGTTGCTCTGAGACAGCAAGGAGAGCAGTCTCTGTGGAATGGCCTGCCTTGAAGCCTGACTGGTGGGGGGTCAAGGAGGTTGTTACAGTTGAGATAGGAGGAGAGTTGGTTAAAGATCACACGTTCAAGTGTTTTGGACAAAAAGGGAAGAAGAGAGACCAGTCTGTAGTTGTTTTCTTCAGAAGGGTTGAGAGTAGGTTTCTTCAGGAGTGGGTTAACTCTTGCCTCCTTCAGAGAATTGGGAAAACAGCCAGATAACAGAGCATTGTTGATGAGACAGGTGAGGTAAAGAAGAAGGTCAAAAGCAATAGATTGTAGAAGATGTGATGGAATGGGGTCAAGAGGGCAGGTGGTCAGAGGGGCGGAGGTTACTAGGGTAAGAATTTGGTTAGGAGACCGGGGGGTGAAAGAGGAAAGTGAGGGCGATAGAGGTGAAGTCAGTGGGGCGCAAGTAGTAGGAGGTGGGTTTGAGAAAGAGGAGTGTATGTCAGCTATTTTCTTGGAAAAGTAGTTGACAAAGTCTCCCGGAAGAAGCGTGGAGGGGGGATAGTTGGGGGGGCTTAGTTTGGGATGAAAGCCACGCTTTGTATGCCGCTGTCGTCGCAGGCCAGTAGGTAGCTAGCCGGTGTCCAGACAACCAGAACTACCTCACTGTGTCAAGTCTCCATACATAATGAGACTAACAGCTTAGTAACATTTTAAAATGGACATTCTAAGTGAAAGCTTTCACTCTATAATTTTACTTTTAATGGAGTAGTTTTAAGGAACAGTGTTGATACTATTACTCAAGTAAGCAATCTGAATGCATTGCATTTAATGCCTTGGTCTCCCTCAGGAACGGCTCATTGGAGAGATTGAGAAGTTGAGAAATGAGATCGACCACTTGAAGCGTCGTAGCGGGGCGTTTGGAGATGGAGCTCACCCTCGGTACACACAGATGCACCGTAGACCTCCTCCACACATGCTCTCTCATATATACACACCATCTAACATGGCATAACAGTGCTATATGTATTCTTGATTGAAAGCTGTTCCATGTGTCTCTCAGGTCGCACCTGGGCAGCTCCAGTGACCTTCGCTTCTCCGTGGTGGAGGGCCAAGATGGCCACTACAGCACAACTGTGATCAGGCGGGGACACAAGGGCAGAATGGCAGCGCTACGAGACGATCCAAACAAGGTGTTAATGATGACTATGTCAGGCTAAAACAACCAAACAGTTCTTTACACACACAAACAATGAGCAGGATGGCAAACTAACAGATCACGTGATCATGATCATGTATCAACTAACCCTAACCACATGCAACTCCTGATCCGTGCTTTTATCCAGGTTCATGTCTGCTGCTAACAAGTGTCAGTTCTTGGCTGCCTAACTTGCCATTGTCTACTAACCTCTGTCTCTCTGTCTCTGTTTCACCTGCTGCCGTGGTCTGATGTAAGTCCCTTGTTCATTCATTTCTTCTCTTAACTGGGCACATACTTCCACAAGTGTCGTGCCGTTTTTTCACATGTAATCAGAATAAATCCCCATAGCATATTCTTCAGGTATTCATTCATGATCAATGTATGTTGTATTTAACAATTTTACTGCGTGTACAGATGTTAGAGGTCACGTGTGCTTTCTGTGTCCAGGTGTGCGCTGTGTTTGAACAGGAATACCCGTCTCTGCGTGGAAGCGTCAGCCACCTCCAGGGCAGCGACATTGAGGCAGAGTCAGACCTGGAGGATGATGTTAGCTCAACCCTGCTTTCCCCCAGCGGCCAATCGGACGCTCAGACTCTGGCTCTCATGCTGCAGGAGCAGCTCGATGCTATCAATGAAGAGATAAGGTGACACAGCACAGGCGCATTAGATTACAGCACCTGACAGCTTTATGATACCCAAGGGGAAACTTAGTCAGTGCAGCGGCGAGAAATCAGAGAGAGATAAAGGAGAATAAAGTAGTAAAGATAGTACAACCAATAATTGCAAGAAAAGGGACGTTTTGAAGAAACAATAGCGAAATAAAGGATGCTGCTGCTTCAACTTGTTAATGCAATGAATAAAGACAGGATGCACATTATCTGATCGTGGCATTAGATTAGGCATTAGGCGACGACATGTGGATGAGACTCTTCCTTCTTCTGCTCTGTTTCCCGTTGGAAGAGGACACTGTTTATAGCAGTTTACAGTACACACAGTCCTCTTGTGACACCTCAGAATATGCCCCTGGGAAGGATATACAAAATAGATGCTGATTATGCTGCAGAGGAGCCAGACTCCCTTGAACAAATTTACATTTAAAAAAATGTCTCCACTACAAATACTATTTCACCATTTTGCCAAGATTCTTACATTATTTTTAATGCAATTGTAAATATTAAATTAAAGATTGTTGAAACAAATGAGTTTGAGTATGAATTTCAAACTGATTTTATTTTTACCTTTTATTATATATGTGTATATATATATATATATATATATATATATATATATATATATATATATATACATACATATATAATTTACTAATATAAAAGTTAATGTTGTTAATAATTGATTGGTAAACTGTGTGTGTGTGTGTGTGTGTGTGTGTGTGTGTGTGTGTGTGTGTGTGTGTGTGTGTGTGTGTGTGTGTGTGTGTGTGTGTGTGTGTGTGTGTGTGTGCAGGATGATCCAGGTGGAGAGAGAGTCAGCTGACCTCCGCTCTGACGAGATTGAGTCTCGCGTGAACAGCGGCAGCATGGACGGACTCAACGTGACGCTTCGGCCCCGGGCACTCCCAACCTCTGCCACTGCCCAGTCCCTCGCATCATCCTCTTCCCCACCCACCAGTGGTCACTCAACACCTAAACACCACTCACGCAACGCCAGCCACCACCTAGGCATCATGACTCTGGTCAGAGAGCACACGCTCTGCATTCTTCATGGAGCAGTTTGCTCATCTTAAAAAGCTGTAAATCTAACTGTTTGTTGTTTTGTTTGATAGCCAAGCGACTTGAGGAAACACCGCAGGAAAGTAGCAGTGAGTTTGCAAGTAAAAGTAAATCTGTTCCATTTTTTTCCCCCAACTGTGGCTCTTGTGACTGAACTGAGTTACTTTTGTGGTTCTTCCAGTCGCCAGTTGAAGTGGACAAAGCTACCATTAAGTGTGAAACATCCCCTCCCTCGTCACCCCGAAGTTTACGGCTAGAAACCAATTTTGCACAGTTCACAGGCAGTCTAGAGGACGGCCGAGGGTAAACACACACACATGCATACACACATAACACAATACAAACGGTATTGTAACACGATTAGATCATTTAGCGTCAGTTCAGACTCAGAACTTAGACTCAGATTGTCAACAAGTTTTGGAGACTGTCACAGTTGGAAAGGAGCAAAGGAACAATTGCTTACCTTGCTTATACATAGTTGACAATAATGGGATTCTAATTTTAAAGCTTTATCGCTTAACATAATTTTCCATTTGCAGCAAGCAGAAGAAAGGCATCAAGTCATCTATTGGCCGATTGTTTGGGAAGAAGGAGAAGGGTCGATTGGAGCAGACTTTAGGCAGAGATGGACAGAATCTCCCGGCCTTAACAGGTACACTACAGACGACATACCAGTTCTAACACTGATGCAGACAGTGTGAGATTTCTGTGAGATTAACAGAGTAACAACACTGATTTGCTGTTTAACAGATTTTGACATGGCCATTGGTGATACTATGACTCTGGGAAAACTGGGCACTCAGGCTGAGAGGGACCGCAGGATGAAGAAAAAGTAAAAGCATACTTTCCATGTCTGAATCCATGTTTTTTTCCCTCATTCTTGTTATTTGTATTTGTTAACTAATCCTCTCTGATAATCCTCACTTCCTTCTGCCTTTCTCTGTGCACTTTTAATTTGCTTGTTAGACACGAGCTTCTGGAAGATGCCAGGAAAAGAGGCCTGCCCTTTGCCCATTGGGACGGCCCAACTGTTGTCTCATGGCTTGAGGTACTCCCTTAGTGTACTTTTGTATCAACCAACCATAAATTAAATCCAGAAAACCTCCCTCTATCTAGCTGTCTTCAGGGTAGGCTGCTACTACATCTAAAAAATGATATATACAGCAGTATCACACACTCGACCGACGATTACAACCTGATCTGCAGTCTCCTCCCCTTCCATATGACCTTTCAATGATGGTAATGTTTCATATCTCGATGACTCTCTCCAGCTGTGGGTGGGTATGCCAGCGTGGTACGTGGCAGCCTGTCGTGCCAACGTGAAGAGCGGAGCCGTCATGTCAGCTCTGTCTGACACAGAGATTCAGAGGGAGATTGGCATCAGCAACCCCCTGCACCGTCTCAAACTCCGCTTGGCCATCCAGGAGATGGTGTCCCTCACCAGCCCGTCGGCACCACTCACTTCCAGAACGGTAAAGCAACCCAACAAATACGCACTGATGATCGCACATGAGCATACAGCAAGAAACAGCAAGAAAAAAAATTAGCACATACATGTATGATGTGAACCAGGATGTGTACATGGACACATTTCCCCACACAGTCAAAACCTCCTCCACTGGAGTGATGACTCCTCATGCTTTTCCTTTTTTGGTTCCTCTGTTTCGGACCACAGTACTGGGTTGACTTGTCCTTTTCTCCTGCCTTCAATTGCATGGCGCTCTGTGAGAAAACAAATCACAAATAATTACACAATAAGCTGCCTGAAATACACTCCTCCCCGGGCCTCACTCAACACAAAGTTTGTCTCTGTGTCTTTGTGTGATTGTCTGCGGGTGTGAATGCGGGTCGGTGTGTGTGAAAAAATTATTTGGTTTGTTTCTGTGCGGGTCTGCATGCGTGTGTATGTGTGTGTGTTTTCGTCCTTTGCGCAGTCCTCCGGAAATGTGTGGCTGACTCATGAAGAGATGGAGAACCTGGCTTCCTCCACTAAAGCGGTTAGTACCATCTGGGTGCTCCCTTCACCTTCGGCCTCCCCCACTCAACACTCACAGTCCCCAGCATGTCACATGTTTGTCATCCCCGGATGCCCCTTTCAAATACACCACCCTAATGCATATTTATGCTTGTGCTGTTTTTTATGTGTGTGTTAGATTTAATTGTTATGACCTGTGAAGGTTCAGTCAATGAAATAAAGCAGAAGTCTTCAACAGGGGGTCCGCGGCAGTGCTGCAGGGGGGGTCGCAAAACTTCTTCTTTTTTTTTTTTTTTTCAACCAATTCTTTTTCCACAAATTTAAATGTCCTCAGAATCAGAATTGTATTCATTGTCTTTAAATACACATTAACATGAATCCAACATATTGTGGAGAACGGATAGATTGATGGAGAAGACGTTATCTTTCAGTCCGCAACACACACAGGAGCTCTCTCTCAAGCTGGGCACCGGTTCATTCACAGCTCCTTTCATGCAAATACGACAGCACAGGCACTAGCCAATCAGACTGCGTTCATGCTAACGTCTATAGAGCGCGAAGCTCAAAAATAAAAGATGGCATACCAAACTCCGTAGAATAGGGGGTCCCTGCTCCATCTCGCCATCAGTTTGGGGGACCTTGACCTGAAAAATGTTGAAGACCCCTGAAATAAAGTGTTGGAGATAACATGTGGTGTAAGAAGAGCTTTGTGTCTGTGTGTATGTTTCTGAATGTGCCGTATTTGTGTGTCTGTCTCTCTGAACTTCTATATTGTCTCTGCCTGCTGCCACTCAGGAAAATGAGGAGGGCAGCTGGGCTCAGGTGAGGTCGCTGATCCGCTTACATCTTTGTCTGTGATTTCTTATGCGTGTGTTTGTTTATTATACTTTGGATTTTTGGGATCAAACCGGGAGAAAAAAATGACTAAATATATCTATTTTGTGTTTTGATTATTTTCTTCTCATTTATGATGTTGAGGTTCTTTTTTATTGTGCATGTTGTTTGTTTACTATTTTGAATAAAATAAGTGTAGTAGTTTGTTGGGGAATTGAAAGTAGTCACAATGGATATCAGTTTGGACCTGAAGTGGATATGAACACTAGTGTCACTCAACTTTTGACCGCAACTGTACATAGATTTACGTACACTTGTAAAGAGCATAATGTCATGGCTCTCTTGAGTTTCCAGTTATTTCTACAACTCTGATTGTAGCGTTTGTGGGCGTTTGTATCTAATGAGCCCTATTTAAATGGCCTCAGAGAAGTCACCAGCTGTAGTCACTCATAATCACTCACAAGAAGTTAAGAGGCCACGCTATGAAGCTCATTTCATTTACACAATTTTCTAAGTCACCAAAATTGCTAATTCATGCTGCTGTATGTATATTTTTGACCAAGCAGATTTTGTCCCTTTTTCTGTTAACCCATAATAAAGTCATAAAAGAACCAAACTTCATGAATGTTTTTTGTCACAAAGAAGTATCTGTTCCAATCACTCTATCAGAGAAAAATCAGACTTGTAGAAATAACGGGAAACTCAAGTGTATGTAAACTTTTGACCACAATTGTATGTCATTTTATAATTTCCAGTATATACAAAATGGCAGATGTTCCATGTTCCCAAGAGCGGTTTCTTCCTTTTTCTTTTGCACAAACTGGTAACATTATGTACTTATGAGGGGCCGTTAAGGACTTAACTATTGAAATGCTCTTGCGCACACTCCTGAGACACATACATACTCTGTAAACTTATGCACGCGCATATATAAAATATTATTCATACTCATCTGAAACACTTACACGTACATATGAGAAACACGCTCATACATATATACTGCTACTTACATGCATACAAGTGAAACATCTATACGTATCCATCTGAAACACTCATGCATGCACATATGAAAAGGTTGTATATATATTGTTGAACACTCGTACATGCATTACTGAATATCTTGCATATGATTACAAGATATAAAAAGTTTAGATACATATGGGTCGTCGTGGCGCAGGGGGTAGAGCGGGTGTGCTTGGAACCGCAAGGTTGGTGGTTATCTCACTAGTGAATGTAAGAGCATCTCACTAGAGTGTGTACTGTACATTAAATCTCACTAATATACGGAAGGGGGCAGGTTTTGGACAGCGAAAGCTCCAATCTCACTCCCTTAATATGCTTGTACGTCCTTGTGTAGGTCCAAGTTTATAAATACTACCATTCCCTGACTAATGTAATCATATGCAAGAGATTGAGTAATGCAAGTGTTCAACAATATATATATATACACATACAACCTTTTCATATGTACATGTAAATGTTTCAGATGAGTATGTATAATGTTTTATATATGCGCATGCATAAGTTTACAGAGTCTGTATGTATGTGCGCGAGAGCATTTCAATAGCGAACTTAAGAGTGTTTCATTAGTATGTGTAAGAGTGTCTCAATAGTTAAGTCCTAAACGGACCCTCATATACTGTACTCCTCTCCATGTAGACCCTAGCTTATGGCGATATGAATCATGAGTGGATAGGGAACGAGTGGCTGCCCAGCCTCGGTCTGCCTCAGTACCGCTCATACTTCATGGAGTGTCTGGTGGACGCGCGAATGCTGGACCACCTGACCAAAAAGGACCTGAGGAGCCACCTCAAGATGGTGGACAGCTTCCACAGGTCTGTAGCTGCATCCAATTAGTTTAGCTGCTGTGTGATCAGCCTCCCTTTTCATCACTGGACAAACAGCAGTTGGGATAAAAAGCCTGATGAATATGTAACTTTCTATGTTTTTGTGAGAGGTTGTTTGTTACATCATGATTGTGTGTGTGTGTGTGTGTGTGTGTGTGTGTGTGTGTGTGTGTGTGTGTGTGTGTGTGTGTGTGTGTGTGTGTGTACGTGTGTGTACCAGGGCTAGTCTGCAGTATGGGATTATGAGCTTGAAGAGACTCAATTATGACAGGAAAGACCTGGAGCGCCGAAGAGAGGATAGCCAACACGAAATGAAAGGTACACTTTACAAACACCCTGATACACGGACAAACACACAAACTAACACATTTAAACACTAACAAGAAAGCGCACGTCCACAGTGTTATCGCGCCAGAGAACCACCTACTGATTTTGCCTGATTTGGTCTGGCGTTGAAGCAGCTGCCTCTTGTGACTGTCATTACACCAGCTGAAGCAGGCCTACAATCTTATGATCCAAGGCTCCACATGCCAAGAGTAGTTCCAATCTCACACACACACACACACACACACACACACACTAAGATCTAGGCAGCACTACTGCCCTTTTGACCTTGAGTATTGCACATGAACTTGACTCAGCTGCCATGTCAAATCAGAGTCCTGCCCGGTTCAAGCACACACGCACACACACCGCCTGTTCCAACGTGGAAAGCTGTATGACAGCTGTGCACAGAGTGAACAAAGGGAGTGTGCCAGCAAGTTGACACTATGTGGAGAAGCACATTATCTCTTTATCTCTTCCAAGCTCTCTTACTCGAATGGAAATTGCTGTTATTTGTTGTTAATGGCAAGTTTTTACACTGAATATCCCACAATGAAACACTACCTTGAGACTGACTCATTCTCTTTTACGTTAGATGTGTTGGTGTGGACCAATGAGCAGGTGATCCACTGGGTCCTGTCCATTGGTTTGAGGGAGTATAGCGGGAACCTGCTAGAGAGCGGCGTCCACGGAGCGCTCATCTCTCTGGACGAGACCTTCGACTACAGCAGCCTCGCGCTTATCCTGCAGATCCCTATGCAGAACACACAGGTGGTTAAAGAGGAAAACGCAACTGTTGGCACTCAAAAAGGATGAGTGAATTGAAGTAATATGACTAACACAAAGATAGCTGGTGTTGTATGATCATATATTGTAGAGAAGTTTGGTCTGTTTTGTGGATATAAACCAGAGCTCATGTTAGTTGCACGTTCATATTATCATGTTAGTTGCACTTTCAACACCTTTGTTCCCAGCGCTGTAAGCTGATGACAGGTCTTTTGGCCTTTCTGTAAACATTCCAAAAGTCCCAATTGTTTTATGGGATTGGTTGATTTACTTACCCTATTGCAGCCACATGCTGCCAACATTTACTTCTGCCTCAGATTCTGTATCAGTTGACTTTCATTGACATTTTGGCATCAGCTGCTGTTTATTTCTCTAACAACATAGGTTCCCACCAGCTCACAGAGGATGTGTTTCTGTGTTTTTTGCAGGCCCGGCAGGTTCTGGAAAGGGAGTTCAACAACATATTGGCCCTGGGGACCGACCGTCGACTAGAGGAGGTGACCAATCCAGCAGCTGCTTTGATGAGATACATGTCTAAAAAAGGGCTGTTTTTCTAAACTTGTTTTTCTCTTCCCTGTTGAGGAGAGTGGGGATGACAAGTCTTTTCGGCGCTCTCCATCGTGGCGCAAGAGGTTTCGGGCCCGTGAGGGAGGGGTGGGGCTTGGAATGATGGCGGGCTCCATGGAAACGCTGCCTGCTGGCTTCCGCATGCCATCCATGTCCATGCCGCCCTGTGTGAATTTGATGCCCAAGAAACAGCTTCAGCCTGAAGGTGTGTTGGTACACTGTCCAAACCGCTCTGGCCTGTGTGTAATTTCTGCTCATCCTGACTAACTGCATGCTGTGTCTTTTCTGTCCTGCTGCGCCCACACCTCTCCATGCCCCATTCGCTCAAGCTCCTCCCCCGGCGTCTCCAAGACTTGATCCTTCGGCCGTGCGGACCTATTCATGCTAACTTTTATCTGCTTACTAAGGGGAGCGCTAATGCTAACGGGTAAGCTAACAAATAACGGGTTGCCTTTAACCAGCATTGCCCAGCTGTGTGGCTTGAATGTGGTACTAACTTTACTTGTGTATATCTGGCTGATTAGAGCCGTTTGTCCAGTAAACAGTGTGTATTTAATTATCTCTTTCTTGGAATCATTCATTTACACAGCAGCATTGTGTATAAAGATATGATTGTACAGAATAAAAGCTATAAAAAAAGCTATTATTTTACAATAATACTGTATAATTGTTCAGCCTTGACTTTTGGGTCCTTAAATTCCCTATAAGTGATTTTTCAAAACATTTTTCTCTCTTCCAGTGCATTCACATTACCTATATGGACACATGCTTGCGGCCTTTTGAGAGTGATATGCCAAATCTGGAGAGGGAGTCCTGGGTGCCACTGGGAAGGGTTGTCTTCCCAACCTTTTCTTGCCTGGCCTCACCTCCCATCGTTCAACTCTCACCTCTCCTACGGACAAGTGCAATACAGAGGCCAATTCTGGCCTTTGAACTCTTGAGAGTGCTCATCGGCTGCGCTCGCTGCTGTAAAGGAGACTCATCCCTGTCACTCCCAGTTCACCCCAGTGCTCCCAGTAGCCTTGTTCTTGTGGTGTCGTGCTCCTGCTCCCCTGGTCCCGGCTGTGGGTTCTTGCCTGGTTCTAATCTCTCAACATGTTCAAGACCAAACCAATCTTCCAGTGTCATCACGTCCTCTGCAACACAAATGTCCGTTGATGTAAAAAAAGATTAATAGGGATGGTGAGACGTTGATTTGGATTTGGGAATGATGAATACTTGTATAAATGGCAGATCCCACTGCACATTGACCCTCTACCGGTTATGCAAGGTATTACTCATTTATCGCCTCTGTAAATAAAATGGATGACTTATGTTTTTTATAGAAATATTATATATATATATATATATATATATAAATATATATATTGGAAATATAAATGGAAAATAATATCATTGCTGTATGAAACCCAATGCCCTGTATTCAATAGTGACTGTTCTCTCTCTCTTTCTCTTTCTCTTTGTGTCTGACCTTTTGTGTGTCTTTTGCTGTATACTGTAAGTGTGTGAATTGTTAGTGGGAGGGTCTCACTAAGAAAGGGATATGTTTCTACAAGGACTCTTCACAGGTTCATGGGTCCAATTGCAGACTTCTCTATTTGCCTCTTCTCCTGTTCTTTCCTTTTCCCTCCTCCTCATCTTTTGACACTATGTAGCTGTTACCTCTCCTCTTTTTGCCTCTCTCGCCTTCAGTATGACACTATGTAGCCTAGAATAGAGAGAATCCTTTAATATGAAGAGTATGCTTGTGGTGTGTGTGCAAGCAAATGAGTCCCTCTGCTTGAGACGTGTGAAGAAATTGTGTGTGAGAGGCCGACCTCCAGCCGTGTGACCATGACTTTTCTCTGTGGACGGGTAGTGTGAATACTGTAGCTCCTCTCTGTTGAATCTTTCTGTTTTCTCAAATCAAACTGTAATATGCTGCTCAACATCAGCCAATGATAAACACAAAAACTGCTCAATGTGACGGGCACTCCTAATCCTATCCCGTCACCTCCCATTTAGTTGCCATGGAGACGCGCCAGTGAGCGGTCAGTACTCTTGGTTGACCAACTCCTCATCCAATGAGAACACAGCATATGAACCAGTGAAGTGCTGGATGGGTGTTTTTTTATTTTAAGAGTTTTTCCAAGGTGTCTAAAGGTGTAATGTGCTATGTGGCAGCTATGAGTACTGTGTCTTTATTCCAGGTGTGAAACAATGCTGACAAATCAAGATTTTATTATTTGGTTATTTAAAAAAGTGAAGTGTATTTATGACACTATATAGACATAAGTAAAGCTGTTTTTTAAAGATTTTTGGATGTTGTGTTCCTTTTTTAGGTTATCCCAGTCAAAGTATCTCATCAAAGACATTGACCAACAATGTATTGAAAATTGGTTTTATCGAAAGATTTGGACAGAAAATATCACTTTTCAGAACATCTACAAATACACAACAATCGTAGTTATAAAAGTCAAAAATAAGTTAGCAAAAAATACAAAATGAAATGGCAAAACCACTCTGTAGAAAAAGGGAACGTATTTACATCACTAGCATTCATAACCAGTTTAAATTAAGCAGATCTTGGTCAAAACTGCCATGGTACATATTGGCCCCGCAAATGAACACACACTAGGGATTAGGGGAAGGTTTTGAGTAAAACTTAAATTAAGTAAGGAGAAAACCAGGCTTCATCATTCCTCAATGACTATCCGACTGAAGGAGGCCTAACAGAAATCCACTATAGAATCTATGTGTTGGTTTCATGCAGTAAAGACCTTGAATCTCTTGTGTTAGACTAAGCTCCTGTCTGACAGACAGTCGGGACTGAGGATAAGGAAATAAAGGGAATAAGGCATCATTGTTAACTGGAGGGATTCAGTTTGGCCAGCAGAGATACAATTCAAATACTAGTTCAAATTTGTAGCATAAGACACTCAGATCATTACAACTGAAAAATAAATTAAATTGGACCGATTATCAGCCTGCATTGCCAATATTCATTTGAGTTTTTGGTTATCTTCCCAATGTTTCAAGGCTCTATTTGGAAATGTCCACAGGAAAAGCCATGGGTCCGCCTGCAGCACTGATGCCTTCCACGATGGAGGTTAACGCATGCATGTTCCCCTGGTCTGGAGAGTCAGCAGCACTCAGGAGATCTGCGAAGAGACCAAGCCTCACATGAATGGTACACGGATCTCCTGTCCATTGATACTGTGTGTGTCTGTGCGTGTGAACTGTACTCACCCTCGCTGCTGTAGCTCTGCGTGCACTGCTCTGGAGTGCTGCTCCACTCTGGGCTACTGCAGCAGGTGCTGCCTGAAGCGGGCTCGCTTGACGACACCTGTTACCACGGAGATGCACGCGCAGAAGTTGCTGTCAGTCACTCTGGTTATGGCATGGCACACCCCGCCCCGCACAGAGACACAGCTCGGACACACACTCACACACCACCACTACCACCACCACTGACGCATACTTTGACAGTCCTTAAAGGCAAATTAATACAAAGAACAGAAATTAACTCAAAGCAGTAATACCTTTCAATCTAAAAATAGAGCTGTATTAGAATTGTCAGTTTAATATATTTTGGTATTGGTAGATAGTCATCAGTGTCTCTTTGAACCTTCACATGTTCTAACACACAACAACTGAACACTGATTTATAATCCTAAAGAGCACTTCAAATAACCACAGGACAATAACAGAAAGTAACCCCTCCCCCCACCCGTACATTAACACATATACATACTGATCATTTATAAAGCATGCTCTAAAGTTGATCTGGCAAGTCCCACATTGATCCCACGTTTGCCTTTCTTTACTTTCGTTTGGTTTTTGTCCAAATGACTTCTATCTCTTAATGTCCTATCCATGTCTGCTCTTTTGGCTGTCTTCTCATTCATGAATATGTTTCCTCCTGCTTCTAATTACCGCTCCTCTGTCCTACTCACTCTGGGTTGTGCCGGGCTGGGTCGGTAGTGCAGTCCCTGCTGTCCCGTCTCATTGTCCTGCTGGTTGAGGGAAGACACCAGGGCCTGCAGCCTTTCGATGTACTGGATGGCACTCCGCAAGATCTCAACCTTGGGCAGCCTCTGGTTTGGGTTCATCAAGGTGCTCCTCTTCAGAGCATCAAAGGCCTCGTTCACCTTCTTCAGACGCCTCTTCTCCCTCATCGTGGCTGCTCTCCGGCGGTCCATGGTAACCGTCTTTCTTTTGCACATCTTACAGGCCCAGGGGAGGCACTGACCAGGGCAGTGGGGCTCGGATTGAGGTGACAGGCTGGACGGAGAGGCTTTGTCCTCCGTTCCTGTCAACCCAACTCCAACGCCCCCAGACAGAGTCCCACACAATCCCACCATGGAGTTCCTATCCTGGTAGGTGGATTGGTCGTACCCCCCAGGTAGACGAGAGGGGAAGTAGCTGTCCCCTCCCTCGTAGAAGCGCTGGTCAGGGAAGAAGTAAGGGTTGGTCTCAAAAAGCTCCATCCTGGACAAAGCTGTGATCTAAAGGGGACAAAGATTCCCGCTTCCCCTGGAACCGCTCTACTGTACGAGGGTTTTGGTCGTGCGCCTGGGCTGTGTGTGTCAGAGTGGACGTGTGTGTGCCTGTCTTGGTCCCCGGCCCGAGCTTTGTGATGAGTGGAAGACGTGTGGAGAACAACTGGTGTGGAGCAACTGCAGGCTGGCATTTAAACCCCTCTGCCTGCTGCAGGATCACAGGGTTAAATTTAGCACGAGCCCCCAGAAACCTGACACGACGTTTAGCTGTTGCTGCGCATCTACACTTCAAATCTCTGTTGGGCCTTGCTCTCTAGGGCTTCAGACCCATATGTATATGTGTGTGTGTGTGTGTCCTTGTGTGGGTCAATGTGTTGTGTGTCTTAAGATGCCAGGAAATGATCAAGTTGCCGTGGAAATGGTAGTTGAACCTCAGATCAAAGATGTCTGTCTTAATGAACTAATCCCAGACTTGCGCCTCCCTCCATGACACCATACATAAAGTCCTGTGCCATGAGGGTGGAGGAGGGGGCCGTAGGGACAGTCTGTGGACAGCTGTCAAGTCTACGAGGAGCCAATGATAAGCAATGACAAGAAGTTCTTTGACTCCTAGCTCTGGATCAGAAGGAAATGAGGCCAGAGTTTGTTGTACTCAAAACTAGGTCATGGGTAAACACGTGTACTCTGTTGTGACTGAAAGTTCAGAGTGATCAACGGGGTCAACATGAAATGTGTAAGAGCTTAGGTGACATTGCTGGGTCTTCGTTTTACGTAACCACATTCATATTTACTGCCTTCAAAATATTATTGCACTTGGTGATGCCAATGATCTTCTGAGCTATAGTATACTCACAGACAGGCCTGTGCAAGACTGGACAAAGTACAGTAAAGTAAGTTGAACCGAGTTGACAGTGGCTCCTGCTAGTCTTAGTGTCCATGTCCAGTAAGTTGCCGTTTTAGCCAAGCCACCAGGGGTTCATCTTTTCAGAACATGTCTCACCAAACAGCTCACCAGCTAATTCAGACTGGCTTCCGCTAACAAACAGCCAAAACACACACTTCTGTAAGCAGAGAAGTGGCCTGGAATGACTGGCGTAGTGTGACATGTGTAACATTGCTGTTTTTACTGTAAGTTTATCACAGTAACAGTACACAGACCGGATAAGGACGTGTTTGCCAAAGACAGGAAGTTCTCTTTTGTGGCAACTCTAAAGAATATGTACTACTGGGGTCTGGTGTCCTGGCAATGATGCTTCTGGTCTAATTGGAGTCACGTTTCAGCTGAAGTAGGACTAATGTTTAAAGGAAAATCAATTTAATAAAGAAAAAGGGTATCACAGGGAATGACGGTAACACGGACGATCACACAGCGGCAGCGAAATGCTGTCCCTTTCATATTCATGCCTTTGAAATTTGTTTTTGTTTTTTTGCCGTGGATAACTACCAAGAGACAACTAGGAAAACCAAAAGGATCTTTAAAGATGATTAAAATGGAGAAAAAATATATATATAAAGCTATAGGTTGTTAAATAAAAATGTTTATAGAGACAATGAGAAGAACACCGCATCATCGTGTGGACTGTGTGGTCACTTAGAAACTCGTTTCTTGTTACAGTAGTTAATACACTTCAGTTGACAAAGTGTATTAACTAAAGCTAAAGCAATGTATGTAAATATTGTAAATGTAAATATTTGTCACTTTCTTTTATATATGTAAATTAATTTCTCAGTAGTCTGATCAGGAGCTCTATAGTTATTCCTACAAGCTGCCATTTGCTAACAGCATAGTGCTCAGTGACAAACTCTTTAAGACAAACTCTGAGTAGTAGTGTCTTGGACTTTCCGCTGAGAGCTAATTCACAGCATATCCCTTCAAAGAGTGGGTATTATGAAGTGCGTCATGGCAGACAGAAATCCGCAGGTGTTACTAATAACATTTATCTTTGGTGCATTTTATATAAGTGTGTCAGAGTCGTGATATATCGCGCTCAGCGGGAGGGGGAGGTGGGGGGATCCTCCACGAGCACCCACATGGATCAGAGCTGTAATCATAATAATCACACCTGGGGTCTTCCTAGTATTACAAGTTGGAATATCTGCTTTTTACAGAGCTCTAGATCATCCTGAGACCTCTCATTGGCTTTAATAAGGGCAAGTGCTCAGGAGACATAAATATATGTGAAAACAAACAGAAAATGCTCACTAGCAAGAGAAATATACAACATACATACATGATACAGGTGGGGAGGATTAAGCGATTTGCAAGCAAGTTGCCAATAGTTTCTATTCATTATTCACTTCTTGAATTCTACATATTGCTATACCATTTAGTTGTGATGTAAACCAGTGTTCTACTTATTTATTCTCACATTTTGGGATCTAAAAAAATAAGCTACATTTACAATCAAACGATGTTTGGCGAGTAAAAGGATCAGATGACTTCTTTATTCACGACCCAAGAACACCTCTGGGAGGACTGGCTAGTGGCTCGGGGAGGTAGAGTGCAGAGTCAAGGCTTGGCGGTGGGCTGTCGGGTTAGTCTGTGATGGATAGTCACTGATGGTGGAGCGAGTACAAAGGCGCCTGTGTTGCTCTCAGGGGGACAGCAGGGAGGGGGTCTGCAGTGTGTCAGAGTCACTCATAACCTTCTGTCATTGTAACCCATTGTCAGCAGAACCAGAGAGCTTGCGTGTGTGCGTTTGTTTTGAAGGCGTTTCAGGCACACACTTGTCCCCTCTTAACATTTTGAAGTGAGCACTTGAGAAACAGTAAACAAGATATCTGGAGTTTATTGTTTGCAGATACCACACTTTTGTATCCTGCCTCCTAACTTCAGTCAACCCAGACGAACAAAATATATTTTATAAAAATGAACTACATTTGATTTATACATATTTTTGGGACCCTTGCACGTCATATCTTAGATCTTTGCGCCTCATTCCCCACATGTAAGAGGTAACATAAAAATATATTTGTATAGTAATACAATTTTCAAATTTTCAAGGAAAGCAATATAAGTTGCTGTAAGTCTGTCAGATAACCAAGATAACTGGCATTTAAAACAGAACAAGCAGAAGCCAAATAATTTACACTGAAAAATGTGTGTGCGCACGTGTGTGCAGGCGTTGCCCTGTCACTGGCAACACTGTTCCAATTCTCCTCTGTGACAAGCGGCAGCACATTGCAGGACAGCTGAGCAGAAGGGAGGAGGCGGGAGGGATCAGTCCTCCTCACCCCAGGTTAGCCTCAAGATCATCACTGACCTGGAGAACTGTTATATGAGCGCTGTCGGGAAATCTCAGATATGTACGAGGAGAATAACATAACAAGAGTAAAGTAGTGTTGATTAAAGGGAGATAAACAAGGAGATACTATAATCACAATAACCAGTGACCATATGACCATGATATACAGTAACTATATGGTGTGGTAGAATTTATAGTACAGAGACGTTATGAGAGTTCCGGAGATTCTTTTCACCCATGGTTAATATTAATTGATCATCAATTCATCATCTAAACCGTATGCATCATATTTGTTTAAGTTGTATGTCCAACTAAATACAAATTTGACTTTTTTTGTGTTCAACAGTATTTTTCTGTGGTGCAACAAAAGGGCTCTTAAGTTAGCAAACAATTATTTTGAATTCATTAATTGGAAGTTTACTAATTGAACACCAAGTTGTCTCTTAAGTTAAAACTAAAACATAGTCCTTCCCAATTCAATTCATTGCAACCACTTTAAGACCCATTTCCGTGAAACCATTAGGTAACTTGCTATTATCATTTTGCTTTAAAGACCAATTTTCATAGAATGTGAAATAGTTCCTTTATATGTAATGCATTTATTTTTTGAAATCATTTAACTTTATCAATACACAGACCTGGTCTCAACCTGTATACCATTACCCAAAACAGTGGGTGCATTGACACAAAGGAAATGTTTCTATTTCTGTATTTAAACTTTACTAGTGGCATGAATTGTTCTAGTTGAAGTCTGGACTCAAGTTACAATAATCTCTACTAGCGAAGTGCCTTCCAGAGGGAACATGGTCACCATAGTGACAGCAACAGATGCCCAATTTAGGTCGCCTCAGAATCACCGAACATTACGATAATGTTTTTTTTTTAAATCTCTTCGCTCAGATCATACTGATTTTTTGCTGACCACACATTATTGCTAAGAGATGACAAAGCAGCTTAATCCTGCGAGATAATCATTAATAAAATACAGTGAAAGCAAATCAATCACCCGACTACTGTGAGGGGATTGAACGGGTCTGACCTGATTACTCCTCCACGATGCGTGCATTAATTCTGTTGAGTAATGAACCTTGCATAAGGTGCAGTGCTGGGCCGTTTGATGCCTGAAGGTGAAGTGACACTACTACGGCCCAACTAATCATCGGGAGAATACTCCCATTCACTGCAGTTCAGAATGAAGTGCCCACACCTGTGTTTTCACATGGCTCTGAAAGGCCTGGAGAAAGCTCTGTAAGTCAGGGAGGGAAACAGTAGTTCTGTAGCCCAGTCATGCTGCTGCTCACTGGGGCTTTTATTGCAGGGTAATCCCCTACAACAAACAGAAAGGCAGGCATGTGCATATGCAGCTGTCGCGGTCTTAGTGCGAGTGGTGTCATGTTAAATCGAAGGAATGGACTGAGCCCCCTGAGCCATCCGCTGCCTTTCCCCGTGTCGGCATCCCGCTCCCTGCGAGGCTCCAACACACACGGACAAACACGTATGCATACTCATTCCTATGCACATAACCCACTTCCCACTACCATATTTTGCAGCACATGGCAGCCCTTAAAGACATATACTGTAAATAGCCCATGCTGCACTGTATGGAAACAGGATTATTAAAGTGACATCATATTCCAACAATGCCACAGGTTGTGTGAAAACTCCAAATAGCATGTAATAATAATAATGTAATTTCCTGTCAATCAGATAGGTCTCAGAGGTTAAATCTAAGCCCCCATAAAAACTATCCAGTGTAATTTGAAGGCAATTTACACCAAGACCATGTATAAACCACAACCTGCATTGTTCCTCCGAGAGATACGGCCGACCGCTGTCTGAAGGTTGGGGTGTGTGTACGACTGCAGTGTTGTGAGATGTGAGTGGAAACTATGACCATCTTCCATATCAGACCTCCTACTGCTGCAACTAGCAAATCTTAAAATGGTTTTCCCTAAAATCTTGTGTTGTGCGTCGCAGCTTGATTTCCTTCCATTTGTGTAAATTCTTATTCCTGCCTTTTTTTCCTAGATCTTTGGCTCCACGGACGTTCTCCCATGTCAGCAGCGGGACAAATTTAGCGGCATGGTTTCTGCAGTGACCAAATAGCCGAACACAACAGAGGGAAAGCGTGCGTGCGTGTGTGTGTGTGTGTGTGTTGAGTGTGTATATACAGTTTCAGTTATCCAGACACACAACCAGGAAGAAGCAAAGGAGGGTAAACAGACTGGCGGGATGCAGAGAAAGCCGACAAGAGAGAAAGGAAATGCCATGTCTAATTATAAAGGTGCATTGAAGTACAATAAAGCCAGTTATAGTATATGAGAGCCATGTTTGAGAGTATTGCATATATGCAAAAGGGGATAATGTGTCAAGTTATTCTGGGTGGATAGATGTACTGTCGCTATGGAAACATACAGATCCACTACCACTCCCTGGGCTGTGGCGTTCAAGACCTGCCAAGCTGTGGGTGTCATGTCAACAGGGCGGTTGCAGCGTTTTTCTCAACGCTGCGTGACGCCGCGGACCGAACCATGTGGTAAGTGGGGAAAGCATTTTAGTATGGCAGTGACAAGCACTTGATACTGTATAGCAAGTCACAGGGACGACAACAACGTGATCCTCACCGGTTGTGGAATGCAAATAAGTAGTCCAGTACTGTACTCGAGTACAGATTAAACAAAATAGTCTTACTTGAGTATTTCCACTTCAATTATTTTAGTCAGACTTCATAAACTAAATCTCATGGTGCATTATTGCAAATTAAACTAACCACTCGTACTTTAAATTAGAGCTTAAATGATTAGATGATGTATCAGTTGATAGAAGAAAATCATTTTTTTATTCTTTATACAAGCCAGTTCCAACCTCTAATAAGATAATTTTACCTTTAATAGTACAAATAACCGATAATACTCTTATACTACTATTGACTAAATAAATAGCTTCAAAGAGCTTTAAAATGATTTTGACATTACTGATTTGTGTATTATGGATATTATCCATAAACGACCTGGGTTAAGGTTGAGACTCTAATGCAATACATGGTGCAGACAAGAAGATCGTGTGTCTGTCTCAAACACACAGTAGACACAAGCAGAGAGGCTCAGTCGAGCTGGAGAGGACACACACACGACAGCTGGCCTGTCACACAATAACTTATTCTTCCGCCAAAACACCCACTTATCTCTTATCACTAGTGGGGACATCAACTTTCCCTCTGGTCAGCAAGTCAACTCAATGAAACAATCAACTCAACCCTTTATTGCTTAACAAAACTAATTCCTTGACAGGTTAAAAAAAAAAATAAGTTGTGTTTGAGCACACTAAAAACTTAACATCAATAACTGTAACAAGTCAGTATGTCTGAACCAGAATATGTGAGCAAAGCCTTTTTTAGCAGATATTAAATCAAGTTTCTTTTTCTTGAAGCACAATTGTGGCGATAAATACAACAGGTCCATTAACCCTGTTATAGCTTTTATGTAGTTACTATAGGTCTTACACCAGCTCAGTGCTGACTAGTCATGACGGGAGGCCTGCTCTATCGTCTTGTAAAGTTACCTGTCGTAAGTACTCTACACCAGATACCATAATTCAGAGGTCTCCCCACCTGCTGGCAGAAAAGTTTAACGCAAGTAAAGAACAGTTTGAAGATCTGTAATATTCCCTCTTCACAAGGCCGAGCCAAGAGTTAAAATGTACAGATGTCAGGGGACACAACGCCTTTATGTGTAATCAGGCCGCTCACATGTTTACGGAGAGTAAATCATATCTACGTGATCCAGCAATACAGTCTTCCAATATTCCATCAAAATAAAATCTATGATACACAAATAAAAATTCTGCGTCATTACATGGCAGTGTAACGCTGAAAGCAAACTCCCAATACATACCCCACATTCATTTTCTGACATGGTACATTTAGTTATTTAGTTTATGACTCCGTATAACTTTCATAAAGTCTTATGTAAATTTACACATTAGAGATCTGTAACGAGTGCAGCCTTTTCCTGCTTCATTAGAGGTGGTCATCTAATCAAACCTAAATCATAAATAAATTAAATACAAAATATACAGAAATTGTTCCTTTAGCATATGTTCAGGAATGGATGTAAAGTACCTTTTCTGAACAGTAATATTTAAATGTTAAACCAACAATTACAGAACTAACTTACTGCAGGCAAAACTCAGCAGTGGCTTGGGAATAGTAAACACGATATTGAACACATATAACCTTCAAATTACTACCCGAAAGGGAATTACATTAAATACTCAAGGTGTGCATTCTCAAGCAGGTTCAATTCAATTCTAAATTTTAAAATACAATGTTTAGAGAAAAAGCACTTAAGCCAGCCATCTTCATAAATTACAGTAGGTGTATCTCTTCTTCTAAGAAACTTTTAAGATCAGAGCTGAAGCTGTTAACAAAATCAAGATTCTCTCCTGCTCGTCCTTCAATTTTGACTTGACAACTCAAATGTCAGAGCAACAATACCTAAGAGGATATTAAATTGGTTAATAAAACAATAATATTTGTTTGTTTAGTTTAATACTTGCACTGATTTTTCATTTTTGGAAAAAATCACGTACAAATAACAGAACTAAAGCAAGCAATACTTTCATGTTTCCAATGGCACAATAAAAAGGAAAACCAATGGGAAAATCCAGCCTGAAAAAGCAAGCTTTCATGAAATCCAATGGCTCACAGGAACATGCACTTTTAGGTGACCTTCTAATAAATAAATAAATAAATAAGTCTTCCTTTTTATCTGCCTTATTTAAATCTGGCACCAATTCTGTATGACAAACTTTTATGTCCAAGGTTTCTCATCCCAAAATACTGAATATATCATGCAACCAAAAACAAGCTTCACCAAGTGCTATATTTTGTGTTGACTTTTAAGCATAAGGTGCACATGTTGTGCGTATCTACGATAAGCACGTGAACCAGAGTGCATGCATTGGTCAATGTGTTTGGGTTATTTGTCAAGTTCCCCAGGGCTTAACAGGTGTGTTCCTTTTAGACTACAAATGCCTTAATAACATTTTGAATGATCATCCCACATCCTGGACAAGGAGCATTGAACTTGTGTAACTTTCTTGCACATGGGAAACAGGTTAAAAGGTGAGCTGTAGGTCCGTGAATTATATTTCCGTTGCGTGGTCGCACTCGACACAGCTTGCAAGGCTCCAACAGTTCCCTAAGCTTCTCATCTTCGATTTCCATGCCAGGGTTGTCCTGACTCCCCCCTCCTGAGAGCTTCCCATCCTTGTGGAAGCCAGGGGGCCAAGGACCTTTCACTTTACCTGTAGCCATAGTGGGCAGTGGTCGGTCAGCTGTGGAGTGGGAGGGCAGGATGACAGGGTCAGAGACTGTCCTGCTGCAGTCTGGGATGTCGATGCCCGTGTCACTGTCATCTTCCTCATCATTGGTTGGGAGAGAGCTGCATGCTGGGATGTCGGGGACAGAAAGGGAATGGGCGAGTCGAGGGACATCTTTGTACCAATTCTTACGTAGAGCCCAGCAGCGAACACAGTACCTCTGGAGAGGTGTGTTATACTTTTTGCACTCTGTGCATTGCCAGGCATCCTATCGGGAAAGGGAAATACAAAGTCACACACCTGCATGGTTTACATTTTAACAATAGAAAATCAAAACCTAAAACAAACCTGTGTGGAGATCTCTGTATCAGTGTCATCGCTTAGGCACTGTGAGTCTTCATCAGGCTCTTCCTGCATCTGGATATACAAACATAGTATAAAATAGTCATTGATCAAACATCTAGTTTTATTATCCTAGAGCAGGGGTGCCCAATATGTTGATCGCTAGGGCAGTGCTGGTAGACTGCCTGGCGTCGAGAAAAAAATCACTTTGGGTCATTGCGCATGCGCAGTCGACCGCAGGAGCTGAGGGAAATCTTGGTGCTAATGAGCGATCATTGCTTACCAACAGACATTTAATTTCATTCAAAAGCAAACCCTGGCTTCTGACAGATGAGAGGCTCGTTTTTTTATACTGATTCGTTTTGCGTTCAAGGTATGCAGCATTATTGTTCCGTTTGGTTTGTTCGCCCAACTACAATCCCCCCCCCGCCCCCGGTAGATCGCCGTGACTTGATTGAAAAGTCGTAGAGTGTAAATATATTTATTTAAAAAATGATATCTGGTATGAGCCTGGCCTATGAAGTCCTAAACAAATTCTTACCTCGCGATCTGCTTTCTCCTCCCTCCCTCCTTCATTGTCATCAGACAGAGCCTCCTCTTCTCCACTGCTCCCTTCCTCCAGTGCCGCCTCCTTCATTTCCACGCTCACCTGTTCACTCCCGCCCTCGGTCAGGAACCAAAGGTCGTCGGTAGTGTCAGACACGATGGCCGTGTCCTCCTCCTGTGCAGGAGATAGCTGACACATCAGTCAGACCACCACTGTTACTCTCCAATTCACGCCATTTGCCCACAAGTAATAAGTCTGCTTTTAAGTTAACCCTCAGCAAGCTGTTACTAAA